>NC_056732.1:1547970947-1548295947 GCF_019279795.1 Protopterus annectens | reverse complement strand
TCATCCTATGAATATTAAGAAGAACGTACCTAAAGGTCAATACATAAGAGCATCTCGTATGACAACTAATGATAAGGCATTTCATGAAGAAGTTGACTTTATTACTGAACTGTTTGTGGTTAGAAGTTACCTCTTACCTTTACTTCGTGACATCAGCACTGATATTGTAAACAGAAGGAATACTGAATTTTCCCCAATATTATTAAAAGGGTTGCAAGTTAAGAATGTTAATTGTCAGTCTATACCTAGTACTAGTGTAGGTCTTACTGCTTTCCCATCTGTGCCTAGATGTATTATCAGTATGTAAGCTGATAGTAATAAAATTAAGGCAGGAGTCACAGACAACTGGAAGATTATTTCTGGCAATAATGAATTATCTACTATTTTGGGTAATAAACCCAGTTTTGTGTTAAAGAAATCAAACACTATTAAGAACTTGTTAGAAAAGAATGACAATTTGAAATCTATACCCGTATCAAATAAACCTAGGGGAATGTTTAAATGTTTCTGCTGTAGTGCCTGTAGATACATTCATGAGGGACCTTTCATAAAGTTACCCAATTTAGAACTATTAGTGTACAAGGAAGATTCAACTGTAATTCCATCAATTTAGTGTATGTTGCTTTATGTTCAGGCTGTACTGCATTTTATATAGGTATGACTACCAGGAGTCCTAATACACATATAAAAGAACATTATTATGCCATTAGAACTAAAGATGATAAAAAAATGCTTTGTTCAAACACTCTGTAATTTGTAGTTCTTATAAAAAAATTTACTTTCAGTGTGTTGGAACAAGTTGACATCGATTTAAGAGGTGGCAATATAAAAAACAGAGTAGAGAGAAAAGAATCATTATGGCAGATTAGACTGGGTGTTGATAGTTTTCCAGGCCTTAATTAATTTATTAATATTAAATGTTTTTTACCAGATAGTAGATAGAATGTTGATGTATATTCATATTTTATTGTTTAATATATACACATTTATTTTTATTTTTTGTGTTTAAATGTGTTCATTATATTATGGTCTGTTATTACACACGTTAAGATTTTTTCCTAAGATTTTTATCTGAGAAGTCGATTGTCAGTTGAGTAATTTAATGTAATCTGATTAGTGGGAGGGACTTGAGAGTGTAAGTATATAAGTCTGTGTAAAATTGTTTGTAATTGTATTTCTGAAGAAGTCATTCTGATGAAAGCGTTAAGTAAAGAGTTTTTTACACTAATTCCTGGTTAGTGTCTTCCTCTGCTGCTCCAGTGTTTGGTTTTATTTATATATGAAATAGTAGTGATCATGCCAGAAAATATGTTTACAATGCATTATTTTTTTTCAATCATCTGCCTCGAAGTGATAAAACTAGGCATTAACTTTCATAGGTCTTATATGGATATTTCATTTAAATGTCTCCCATAAAATTATGCCAAATATTCAATCCTTTGGTGCAGCTTAAATACCTGTAACCTCTGAATTCAACAGTTATCTGCATCTTGGTGGTTACAGCTATGTTTTAAAACATGACAGAATTCATACCTTCCATATCTATTATTTGTATAATTGATTTAAATTTATATTTTCATTTTGTAATTTAGAACATTATTAATGTATTACAGCAGTATTTGTTTTCTGGTGTAACCAATATGAATTAACATTTCTTTAAACATATTTTACTGAGACACAACTGCTATGTGACCTTATCCATGTTATTGCTTTCAGTTTATGAAGTTTATCTCTTTTGTCTTGTAATTTATTATATAATTTCCAGTCCAAGATGGTACTCATAATACAGGTCTCCAAATGATGAACGTTTTATACTTTTGACTGCTGAAATTTATTATGATTATAGAATCAATGTTATATTTACCATTTTGTCATGTAAATGATAAAGCTTAGTAGTCAAAACAGTACATTAATTTAAGCAGAACATCATCACAAGTTGTAAGCATGCTTTTTATTCCAAGAAAATCAGAAGGCAGTGAGTTCTAACACTACCCCAATCATACGAATTCATGTTGCCGTACTGACTGCAATGAAGCCTGATGGGGGCATTGCACAACTGAGTCACTAAACTTATGATAAGAAATAAACTGAGTGCATATTCACCATGATATGTTGAGTTATAACGCAGAGAAAAGACAACTTGCTAAGCAGTGAAAAAATTATTATAAGCATTTTTTTGCAGGAGACAAGACCTCCCCATGTAGCCCAATTTGGAGGGGGGGGGGATTCCCCACCGTCTGACTTACATACACCAACTCCATCGTTGCATAAACACAAAGAAGTGTCCCTAAAGAAGGGAGTGACTGCCATTAGACACAGGCGCACATCAATGAGTCACTATGCATGGCAAGGACAGAAGATGGGGAAGGAGGTGAGACAGCAGATTGTAGGACATGAATCTGTATAAGCAATTTTTTAAGTGAGGATTGTGGACCCATCCCATGGACCAGCAGAATGTGTGGTAAAAAAAGACAAACAGATGGAAAAGGATAAGGGTAGACGAAGCAAGACTGCTATTATCATAAATATTTATTTTCAAATACATGTTGATTTATTCAGAGAACTGTGGGAGATGTAGATGCCTACATAAGGAAAGGTGTCAAAGCAATAAAAATAACATTAAAACAATAAAGACTACGTGTGTGTGTGTGTGTGTGTGTGTGCGTGTGTGTGTGTGTGTGTGTGTGTGTGTGTGTGTGTGTGTGTGTGTGTGTGTGAGTCAATTTGGCTTTCCCTGGATGCAGAAATGACACTTTTCTGTGGCATAAAAAGTCAGCTCACTGGCGATGGGTGTCCTTGCTAGGCATCATGTTAGCTGCATTGCTTACATACATACCATCATGGCCAAACTCAGGAAGGTGATCCTAGTCCCTGTTTTTCATTAAGTGTGTACCTTACAGTTTGTGCCAGAATGAATGGGAACAGATGCAGAATATCTAATACAAAACATGGTATCTGTTCATCAAGGAGAGGGAGTGGTGCAGTTTACAATAAATATACATAGCTTTTTTACCAAGCCTTGTTAAGCTATTCACATGTAACTTAAAAATAGATGGGACAGTACACAAGAAAGGAATTTAAATTTAGGAGGACAGAGCTATACAGAAACCGAAAACTGTCAGCTGAGAGGTGATAAATATTTATTAAAATAAATAAATCAAACAAAAATGTTAAAAAACACCAGATTTTTCAAAAGAGATGGCAAGCCTGGAAAATGGACAGCAAGTTGGATAAATAAAGGGCACACACCACAAAGAGGAAAATGAAGAAGAGTAAACCAGGGAAGGCAACCATTAAAGCAAACGTTTAGGAAATTCTCCTTTTCTAGATATATTAAGGAGCAAATAAAAACAAAGTGATACATAACACTTTGGGGTATAGCAACCATCTGACTGCTTTCATAAGACCATAGGAGGATGGCTCATAGGTTCATAGATTATTACTAGGTAACTGCCCTCGTGGGTCATTTTAAGCCTAGCCAACTACCCCATGTTCAGTAATCAATTGATGGGAGGAAGGCCGAATCAATTCTTCTTCTCAAAAGTGGAAATAGGAGAGGTGCAAAAGTATAGATCAATTACTTTTACCTCAGCAGCTGGAAAGTGATGGAAACAAAAGGAGGCAATAAGTATTTAAAGGTTATTGGGACAGTGTTCAAAGCAACATATGCTTACAACATGAAGTACAAAACCATGTCAGAGAAATCCAATATATTTGCAGTACATCACTCAATAGAACATTTCAAGGCAGGACCCAACTTTTCTTCTGTTAAAATGGATGCGTTCTATAATTGCAGTAACACAGATGCACACCTTTAAGGAAGTTAGCAATAAATATAATTTCAGATCCTCAATTTTCGCTTGCATATTTTTTAGAATCAGATGGTGAAATCAGTAGAGGTTTTACGCTTGGGGTTATTATGAGTGCATTTATGTTAGAATGGTGTACTGTCTCTGCCCTTTTTCCTGCTTTCTCAATGAGAAGATGATACGGACGTTTTATTTGCATAAGCAGGAAACATTCAGAGCATTAAAAGGAATGTAGTTAAAAGTCCAAATGCAAACATTTTCATGTGGTACATTGAAAGGGACCTGATGACCCCAGATTGCCAGTAATGTATGCTGATAATTAATCAGAAGCGCATTTTAAAGTTAAAAGGCATCTTCTGCAAAAGAAAGCCAGTATATTTTAAAGTACAATATATTGGTTCCTGTAGTAATGAATAATTAAATAACATGTATATGTTTATGGCACAAATAATAACTTTCTCCCTGCTTCAGTCTGCTACTGGGGCATGAGTAGAAGACACGTTCTAGGCATCTTTTGTGAATATGGCTGAATATCAGTGTTACAGTAAGTATAGTTCAATATCCCAATATCCGCTATCTTTTCAATTAGGTATTGACATAATGGATTAATTGATTGACTGAATATATATATATATATATATATATATATATATATATATTTATATATATATATATATATATATATATATATATATATATATATATATATATATATATAGATATATATACTGTAAGGTGTATAAAATGAAGATGAGATTTATTTTTAGTTTCTTTAAAAGTATGTCTCCAAACTATAAAGATGCATCCCGCCTTAGAGTGTGGTACTTAAACACCAGCTGTCACTGACAAATGTATTTATTTGGTTATAATTTATTTACATGACTTTGTGGACAGTACATCTGTGCATCGGGTAGTGTTGTCCTCCTATGATAAGAGGTTTATGGTTTGTTTTTTGGCTGGAGTGCCTTCTATGTGGAATCCGCATATAATCCCTACCAGACAGCAGTGTGAACATTGGTTCTAAGTGATTTGATCATGGTTAATGTGACACTCCGACCACATGTTAAGGGGGGGTGATGCCAATGCCAACATATTACAAATTGAATATTTAGTGAAAATATGGTCTGTGGGGGAAAAATTAAATATTTATCATATTTATTTGAATTTACATTTAACTAATAAACATGGTAAGTGCAATATATTTAAATGTTACCTAAACATATGACATTCTTCAAATGAGAAAAAATGACTCATAAATACATCCTAGCTCTTGTTTCCAGTGTAGTTTTCTATTAAGGCAAAAAAAATAACAAACAACAAAAGCTGCCAATAATGTGAACAGTGTTCCCAGTATAGAAAGAGGAGTTACAAATCCACAAGATTCAGTTTGTTCAGTCTTTGGAACAAGATAACTTAAATGTTCATATCATAGACATTGCAAATGACCTAGAAGGAAAACTGTGACTCTCTAAAGATAACAGAAAAATCATGAGCAGGTCAGTACAGAAGATAAAGTAGACAGGAAGAGAAGAGGCTTTGCCAAGCCAGAGGAACAACCAGAAGCAAAGGTCATTAGATTAAACGCAAGGTAATGGTCAGCAAAAATGTAAAGGACATTAAATAATGGGTGGTGAAACACTAACAATAAAAAATTTGAAAAGGTATCCCCTCATTATGATGAGATGCATTTGGACTAGCCTTACCTATATGCAGATGGTGAAAACTCAAGAGTACATCAGAAATGCTGTTGACAAATGAATGGATTTCTGTTTAACAGAACCTTAAGAAGGTCTTGGCAGAGGAGAAATGGCCTGCCAAAGTGTCACATTGCAGAGTCTTCCAAATGGCCTTCAAAACATTCTTTTCTTTAAGGTGGCAATGAGTTATTAGACTGCATGGCAGCACAGAACGTTTATAAAAATATGTTTACTAATGTAGCTATCCAAAAATTCATTGCTGCCTCAAAACATAAATAGATAAAATATTATGTGTAGACAGCAGGGGGTTCACGCCAAATGGATATGTGGCTTGGGGTGCTAAACTCATTTGCTACAGCTCTATACTCTAGCTTTCACTGTCAATGAATTCTTTAATAGCAGTACATCTTCTTTGAGTTATAAGTCTAGAAAAAATACTCACTCCTAGGTTTATAGACTCTACACTGAATACATTTTTATCTTATTTTTGACTTTCAAACCTACTGAACATCTGTGCCTCCAGCTTGTGATCCCCCATACTTTTCTCCACTTCAGAGACTATAGCCAGTTGCAGTGAGGTTGCTTCCCACATAACAATCAATAGTTTTCTTTGTTGACCCTAACTTCCTACCCCTAGCACCCCAGATGAGTTTTCCACCAAAAGCAGGCCCACAATACCAGCCTGATGACACCTGCACATTCCCAATCATTTGCCTTATCCTGGTTATTGCCCTGCCACACTGTTTGGTTGATCAGTGCACACAGGCTGCAACAACTTACAGCTGACCATCAGCAGCCACCAGTGTCTCTCCTCGTTCATAGGCTCTACTGGGCACTCCTGACTGCCCGGTGAATTATTTTGACCCATGTTTGTTGGTTTGTGAGGAGATGAAGGCATCCTGGTGCACCATAATATTGATACTGGGGGGGGTATGCTTAAAACCCTGTTCCTTGTGCATGTGCCTCATTAATATACTGTGAGTGGGATGTGCAATGAGCAGACTGAACTCAATCACCTCTCACTTCTGCAAGGGGTGGAAATTTGCAAGCCATCCGACTGACTTTCAGGAAGCACTTTATGGCAGCTTTCCCTGGCCTCCACCAGGGAGATCCAATCAATGTGTGTCCTTCCTTCCTCCCCTCCCAAGACAGGCAAGCTCATCCTCCTTGACACTGCTTCAGATACCCAAGCCGCTAATTGAACCTGGGTTGCTATTTCGTAGTCAGAGCTTTATCCCTCTATGCCATGGTGCAGGTTATTGCACACATTCTGCTCTGTTATGTTGATTAGGGTCAGTATAGCAGCAGACCTGGCTGCCTCCCTTTCCCTAAGCTACACAAGGCAAAGTGGACACACTAACCCCTCCCAAACCTGGGTCAGTTGTCTGTCCTGGGTTGCATGGGTCATAGTCAGGCTTTATCCCTCCATGCCACCAAGTCAACCTTTACCAAGTATGCATGACATTTTGTAATACTTTACGTTTAGATTTATGTATGAAACATTTTATTTTTAGGCCTCTTTTAATGTCCCATTCTACCCCTACACTCAACAGTGATCTAAGATGATTAATCCCTTTTGCACATTGCTGCACATGCATTTTAATACCTATACACAGTATAAATCAAAAATCATCAAGGACTGAGACTAGTTAAATGCAGCTTTTCATATGTATACCTTCACCTGGATATTAATTATTATCTGGCTTCTGGCATCTCACTTTATACCGATTCAATACATTTAATGCAAGATGCAGGCCACAGTAGTGTCTGGGTATGATATACATAACATAATGTATCACAGGCAGTTAATAAAAGTCTCAGTAACAAACTGCACTGTGTGTTTTAGGTAGTATAAAGAAAGGGCTAAGTGTCAGCATTTTATATTCGATTTCAGCATAATCGTTCAAGGGCCAGTATTATCTCTATATTTTGTAGCCGTCTTTTCCAGAGTATCATTTTATGGACCACTGGATGCAGCTGACATTTGGGAAGGAAATGAGAAGTTATGGTTTTATGGTTCAAGAGGTAAGTCGTCATAGATAAAAAAATAAAATTCGAAGGGGGCAAATGTTTGAGCACTTAAATGCAGGATCACAAATTCAATGCTTTTCAATGTTTTTACTTGCTTTTAGGGACCCTTTTCATAAACAAAGGTAGTACAATATCTCATGCCATACAGCAAAAGAAAGTTGTAATGCCTGCTTTGGCTAGAAAAATACTTAGACCTCTAGCTGAGGGATCAGAAAGAGTCAAGATTAAAAAGAACACAGAACCAACCGCATACGTAATTTATATCTTAGTAAAATAAAATGTACATCATTTATACCTATGTGAAATGGGCAAAAGGTTAAGTGTAAGATATCCAGAACATGGCATAGTATGATGATAAATTACAGAAGTGTACAATATGTAGTATAGTAGTAAAGCAGAAAATATAATGTATTTGAGTAAGACAGTGCAGTAATACTATATATAGTTATATACATACATTTAAAAATAAAATTTGTTATGGTAGTTTTGTTCTATGTGTCTGACCTTTGAGTAGTGCCAGAGGAAGATTTATCTGAATGGTGGTAGTAGAACTAGCCATGGTCAGTACAGGTACTTTGCCAGATAAGACTGAGGTGGGCTTTTAAGTGGGTTTTAAAGATGGGAACATAATTCAATGAAAGTAAAATGAAGAGAAATTAAATGAAAAATCCAGGTTAGAAAGATTTCATGATAAAGGGTGAAAATCAGAAAAAAAATAATCTTGCTTAGAATGTTTGAATGGACAACTCCAAGAACAATAATGGTAGGCAAAGTGACAAATGTGGTCAGTCACAGGAAGTACTGGTATGCAAATCACTTTCAGAAACAGGTGAGGAGTGTAGATAAACTCTAATTTGGATGGGTAGGTTTCATGATACGGTGATGATTACATAACTGGAACACTGACAAACATACAGAAATGCTATGTGTGACTGCAAGGAAAACTGTAGTGATACAGCACATTACCACAGCACAAAGTGAAACTGGTTAAACACTGGTTAAAATATAAAACTGAGAGCCAGAGAACATTTCAGTAAGCAGTAAAATCTCTGAAAAGGCAGAATAAGACAGATGTCTGCATTACAGTACATGGGGAAAGCAACGATTTGTAGAACTGAGATATGAAAATCATCAAAGGGTGGCAGAAGATAGGCATTTTGAGCTTCTGAAACCTAAATATTTAATTATTTTCACCGAAGACTGCAGTATTTTCAACACCTCTAGATCATTCTCTTCTTGACTAGCCTTTATTAAATGTTATACAGTTGTCCTATCTCATTTACAATGTATTAGGTCATCATATGGAAGTTTTTTATTCATTCATACTTTATTTATTTGTTTGTTTGTTTGTTTGTTTGTTTTTGAAGAGTACTACCCATTTTCTCCCCGTCTTACATCCAGTGGATGTTTGTTGGTACTACACAGATTGACAGCCAGGGATGTGAGGCACACTAATTGCCTGTCATCTGTTATACAGTATTAAGAGCTGCCTACTGCTTCCATGTGATTTCATAGCATAATTATTAATCCTGTGAAGAATTTAAAACACAGAATATATATTTTTAAAGACAGTCTTTTATATGCATCAGTGGTGCACATTACCTTTAAGCCATAAACAGGATACACTTTTCTTCTTTTGAAACTACAACTTTAGGCATACTCACTTCATCCTACATAAACAGAGAACTAGTAAATCTGTTTAATACCTGTGTGCATAACTGCTTCCACTGTAGCGTTACCCTAAAATATGTCTGTATGTCCCTCTCTCACTGCTGAGGTAATCATTCACATCTAATCTGTCCAAATGTTCAGCAGATAACATTGTCTACATCTGAGTGTGGTGCTCATAGCTGAAAGTGAATAGCAATTGAATTTTGATATGCATGTGGTCATTCCTGCAGGCCAGGATGTTAATATCAAGCATGCCAGTCTCTGAGCTCCTGGACTTTCTTAAATTGGACAGATGGGCTTATAATTTGAAAATAAACCTTGTGTTATTCTCATGTAGGAATGTAGTAGGGGAAATTAATTACTAGCAAACAATTACAAGCATATATAATTTTGCAGAACATATTTGCTAAAGATAAATTTTACAGGTACTCAGGGATACAGCCAAGACTCAGTTTGTGATCCAATTCTATTTCTGGAAGTTAATTGTTTTGCTTCATTTATGCACTTCTAACTTACTTCAGTGCTCTGGATACAGGAAAAATGGTTCTACACAACCTGCCTCCAAAAAGCAATCAAATACTTATTAAATTATATTAATCTGTGAATTAAAAAACATGCAACACACTAATTTCACCTGCACACTGAGTTGCAACTTCCAATGTACTTTATGATGCAGGTAGACAGAGCAAACAGCTGAGCTAATAGAATTTATAAATGTTACACAGTTATTTATTGTTTTAAAACCGAATTAAAAAAACGTTATACAGTTATGCAGCCATTAACAGACAGTCTACAAAATGCTGTTACGGATGAATTATAGCAATATTCTATGGCTCACTGTCATCCATGATGATGATGATGATGCTGATTATGATTGCACTGAAGAGTGCATTAAGCTGGTCTCAGTGTTGCTCATTAGCACCATCACTATTTACCCTCCTTTATGATGCTGCAACTGTGTTGTTACCTAAGTGACTTAGTCATTTAGATATTTGCCCTCACTAATAACAGTTGCTTGTTTTCTACAAACAATTTGGCTTGTTCAAAGTCACAGATTATGAAACTGGAAATTTTGGGAATCAATTCCATGACAGATAGTGTGATTTTTATCTGTAAGCCATGAATAAATGACCACAAAATAAATACAATTAAATTAATCTCTATAGTCAGTTTCTTCAATGAACATTATACATTTCATTGAAAAACCTTGTATCTTTTGAGCTAACCTAAATAGTATGGAAAGATGCACTACAGAGTTTTATGTAAGCATTATTGGCCTACCACATAATTTATAAGATACATTTTCAACAAAACATGCATTCATAACTGTTGCCATGCCTAATAGCCAGTTTCAGATAGTTATATTTTGCTCATTTCTTATTGATAAGTATTTTTCTAATTCCATGTCAGTGATTCTTCATATAAATTATAAATGAATGGATACAACATTCCTTGGTGCTGATATGACATAGTATTCCATTCTGTTAGGTGTGAAGCAGAAAAGTAGCGATGCACATACAAGATGCATATTATTACTTCTCAGTTACATTTCTTAAAAATAAACAGAACACAGAATATGTGCGGGAGGTCTTATAAATAATCAAGAGACATTCAATGCAATGTATTTTTGCACTGAATTTCCATTCTGATGCTTGTTTCATAGCCACTACAAACTGGGGTAATAAACGTACCAAACTGTGGTACTTCATTTCAGCTTCACTAATGTTCTGTGCCCTTTTTACAAAATGCACACTGAGCCATAGTTATGCTATGACTTGTAGCTGACTCTGCACCCAAATGAAGGTCCACAACGTGCATTGCTCATACTTGGGCAGCTCACTGATCCCCGCCATCAGATGGGTGTATTAAATACCCTAGAGGTGGTAAAGAGCAATAATGGAAGGAAATGTTGGTTGGGTGGGCTACAGGCAAGCATGTCATTGCACCAGTCACACTTAAACATCACATCATGCATTTATATCCCCTATATAGCGGCATCAAGACCTACCAAATTGCCTTGGTGTTCATACGTGTGTTCAGATGACACATGCAACATGTGTTGGCATAAATATACTACCACATTCCTCAAGACTGCGACCTGTGAAGTGACCTTAGATTCTGAGGGCACTGAGTATAGCAGGAGTCCGAGGTGGTGCTTCAAGGAATCTAAAATATTTCACAGTGACCTTAATAATGATACCTTGACTTGCTTTGCCAGTGGCAGATGAGGTTAGGGGAGGTATTCCTGAGTTCGACAGTAAGTACACATAACAAGTGCATTTTACTGAAATATTGTATTAACTACTGGGACCATTCAGGCTATGTAATTCATGTACAGATATGATTTATTTTATGTTTTACAGCTCCTTAAAAGATTGAAAACAATGGCATGTCTCTCCAAATGCAGAGGTAAGTATATACCGGTAATAGTTTACTAACATATAGTTATCAAAGCAAAAGATTTGTTTAACAGCTACTGACAACCTCTCCCTAAAGGCCAAGCACGAACCAAACACCAAGTCCAGGAGGTTAAGTAAAAAAGAATGAACAAACCGGTGGATCAGGTGGGCAGTATTTTAATCCTCATAAACACACTACAGATCCTTAGCGTTTTCGTCCCAAGAACTTCATCAGATGATACAAACATGCTGCTATACCTTCCTTTTTATACCCATAAGCCCTCCACGACTAATTTAATCAATTATTTGTTAATCAGTTTTTCATAAATTATAAAATGCAAGGTCACATAAATTCAATGATAAAATCTATACAGGTGTAGGAAAGTAAATATAAAAATACATGAAAAAATTTTTTTGAAAAATATTTAAAAACATTGATATATTTAAATGTATAAATGTAACACAAAATGCGTGCAATATTTCCCTCCAGGGCACATTTCCCCAAAGACTATAATTTAGCAGCTTTCATCCAAAGTATAGAGATAATGGAAATATGCTCATTCAAACCCAGGGGCCGGTTGGTTTCAAGAACCAACTGCCAAATAGTTCCCTGATCTCAATCTTATTTTCTCAGGGATTTCTCTTTGGATCTTGGTCCACTTTTTCCAATACAAAAAAAACCCAGGTAGCATGGATACATGTTTAAGAATGTTTGTACAAGGCATTTTTGGTGTCCTTATTTCTTATTTCATTAAGATGTTCACATATCTGCCTTTTTAACTTCCGGATAGTTTTACCTATATAAAATGCCCCACAATATTTGCAGGTAGCAAGATAAATAACTCCTGCATTATGACAGAAAAAGTGTTAGCTTCTATAACCCTGTTTCTACCAGCAATATTTACTGTTACCTTATTCTCAATATAGAGGCACTGGGAACAAGTCTCACATTTAAAGGTACCATTTCTCCTCCTAGTGGACAAGATCTTCCTCTTCTCCAGTAGGTCTTCTAAATTCCTGCCCTTCCTATAGGTAAACTGAAGTGGTGTTTTGAATATCACTTCTAAATCTGAGTAACAACTAAATTTTTTCCAGTGTTTCAAAATAACATCCTTGATGCCTGGGGTATCGGTACTAGAATCTGTAACAAAATTCCCCCATGTATTGGTAGTTTCCTCTGTACCATCCCTTGTAGGGTTAAGGTCCCCCCTGTCATTGGATGTCACACCTAATATTTTTGCATTTGTTGACTGGGATAGTCCACTGGGCCAATTTGGCCCATTTTCAGTGGAGACCCGAGGAGAAATTATTAACTTATTTGTAAGGTTACATTGCATTACTTAATGTACAATATTTAAATCAATGCAGTAGGTTAAACCAGGTTAACAGAGACAAAGCTCAATTCTATATTTATGTAAGAGAACAAAGAAGGAGGGTAGGAAGACAGTCGGTTGAGGAAGTAATTTAGGTAGGAGCATGAGAGGGACATTCCCATTTGAAGGATAGATATATGAAGAGCTGGCTTTTGAAGTTATTATGGTTAGGTATGTTGCGTAAGTGAGAGGGGAGAGAGTTCCAAAGTTTGACTATTGTGCAGGATAGCAGTAGTTGGCCTGGGGGATGAGAGGGTTTATGTACTTGAAGCAGGTTTTGGTTCTCTGATCTTAGGGAGCAGGGGGGGTGTAGGGTGTTAGTGCTGTGGCTAGGGATGGACAGTCAGAAGGTTTGAAGATGAGTTTGTGAGTAGTGGTGAGTTGCAGATATCTAAGTTAGTTGGGGAGTTCTAGCCATTTGAGGTTGAGTAGTGATTGGCAGTGATGGGAAGAACTTTTGGAGTTAGTAGCGAATTTGCTAATTTTGGGGTAGCAGGCTTCTAGTTTGGAATTCAGGCCTAGTTGGAGGTTGGTAAATAGTGGAGTACCATACATGAGGGATGGGAGGAGGAAGGTAGTTGCAAGTACTTGTCGGGTGAAGGGGCTGAAATAGCGATTGTGTCTGTAAAGGAGACCAGTCTTCTGATGAGTTTTTTTGATGGCAGAGTATATGTGGAAGTCAAACTTTAGGTTTTCATCAATAATGACTGCTAGCAGTTTGGTTGAGGGGACTGTTTCTAGTGGAGTTTTACTGTGGCTTGTAATGCAGAACAGATTTCTGTCTAAAGTGGAATTTCTAGTAGGGGTAAAGATCATTAGTTTTGTTTTGGAGGCATTTAGGGCAAGGTGATTGGCTTTCATCCAAGATTTGGTTTTGGAGAAGGCAAGCTGGGTTTTTATTAGTAGTTCAGCGGGAGAGGTGGCAGAGAAGATGATGATGGAGTCGCCTGCGTATTGGATGATGGAGGCATCAGAGATGGAGAGGTGGAAATCATTGATAAATATGTTAAAGAGCAAAGGACCAAGAACAGAACCTTGAGGGACCCTGGTGGGTGTGGGTAGGAAAGTTATGTAGTTTATACTTGTATTATGGAGCTATTCTCACCTTTTAGCAACTATGTATTGAATTGTGTTGACTTTGAAGTATGTAGCTTTTACTTTGGACTATGTATTCTGTATTATGTAGTTTATACTTTGTACTATGGAGCTTTTCTACCCGGGCCTCCACTGAAAACGGGCTCTTCAAGCCTAGTGGACCTCCCAGGTCACCAAACTGGAAAGAAAATAAATAAAATAAAGGAGAGGTAGATTCCTTCCACTGGACAGCTTGTTGGCACTTAGATAGGTAGCTGGTGAACCAAGTATGGGTGGAGAGAGAGAGAGATTTAAGGATGAGAGCTGAGATAGAAGTAGGGGATAGGAGATGGTGTTGAATGCTTTTGAAAGGTCTAAGAATAGTGATGATACATATTTGCCCTTATCATGTGCAAGGTTGATGGTCTCTAAAAAGGAAAGGAGGGCAATGATGGTACTGTGTCCGGGGAGGAAGCCGTGTTGGGTGTGGGAGAAAAGTTTGTTTAGGTTTAGATGTTGCATTATTTGTGCATGGATAGTTTTTTGAGTATTTTTGAGAGGGGGAGAGTATGGCTATAGGTCTGAAGTTGGTTGTGTCTATATTTTTACTGCCTTTGTGAAGTGGAATGATGTATGCTTGGCGACAGATGGTAGGGACATATAATTCCTGTATAGATCTGTTTATTAGAATAGATACAGAGTAGGCAATGGTTTCAGCAGATTGTTTGAGGAAGGAGGGTGGTAGATTATGTGGTGCATTACGACAGGGTTTTAGCTTGAGGAGAAGTCTTTTTATTGTGTTTGTGGAGATGGGTTTGAGGGTAAAGGGGGAGAAAGGAGGAGGCTTGCTGTTGGGTGAGGCAGGAGGAGTGGTCAGGGAAGGAGGAGGATAGTTTTGCAATGCAATCAATAAAGAAATGGTTGAAATTAGTGGCAGTTTGATGATCTGAGAGAGTAGGGTCTGGGCATGGGTTGCTTTATTTCCCTGGGTGAAGGATGGAAGACACGGAGCTCCAAAATCTTTTTGGATTGAATGAGTGAATGGATTGGAGTTTATTGTAGTAGTTTTTGCGGTCTTTGGTTATCAGTTTTTTGGCTACGTTACGTAGTTGTTTAAATTCTAGGAGTGAGCTGGTTGTGTTTTGCTTTTGGTATTGTTTCCATTTTTTGTCACGCTGATGCCTGATGTTTCTAGCTTCATGGGATAGCCAGGGGCAGGTATTTGATTTGATTCTTTTGGATCTTGAGGGGGGGGGGGGGCTTGTTGATTTAGGATGGTTAGGAAAGTATTGTTAAAATAGGATGATACATCGTCTAGTGGGAGAGTTTTTAGGGGTGACCAGTCTATGTGCTTCAGGCATTCTGAGAGTGTGTGTGGGTTGAAGGAGGATAAGTTGCGGGTTAGGATATATTGGTGATGTTTTAGTGGGGTGGGGGATATGCGGTCAATGAAGGCAGGTAGGTGGTCACTGAGATGATCGGGTAGAAGACTGGCTTGAGAGGCAAGGTGGGGGTGGGTAGTGAGTATCCAGTCTATGATGGTACCAGAGGTTCCATCTTTGTTGGGCCTGGTTGGAAGGTTTATGAGTTGGGTGAAGTTGTAGAGATTGATTGATTGGGATGGGGTGTTAGAGTTGATGGAGGCCCAGTTGATGTTTACGTCGCCAAGGATACAGGTTTCTAGTATTATATTGGAGTTAAACCAGGATAGTATGTCTTCTAATGTTTTGGTATTATTCCCTGGAGGGATATAGATGGAGCAGATGCATGCAGGTTTGCAGTTATTAAGCTTTAAATAGCCTATTGATATTTCGGCATTGGAGAAGGTAGGGACGGGGTTGGTGTATGGAGTTAGAGTATGGGTGGATGGGTAAATAATAGCCACTCCACCACCTTTTCTTTGGGTTCTATCATTGTGAAGGATTTTGTAGCCAAGAGGAAGGATTTCATTGTCAGAGATGGAAGGTTTAAGCCATTTCTCAGAGATGGCTGTAATATCAGGTTGGTTGTGAGCAAGCCAGGCATGCAGGTTGGGGATTTTATTTCTGAGGCTTTGTGCATTGAAGGTGGTTAGCTGGATGGTTTTGGGTTTATGAGGTTTGGTGGGGCTGTTGCTTAGGTGGCTGGCTGAGGAGGGTCCAGGGTTAGGGTGGATGTCACCTGATTGAGAGAGGGAGTTGAGGAAGAGGTGTTGGAGGTGATGAATGGTGAATAGGAAAGAAGGGTTGTTGAGGGGAGCCTTTTTTTGAGGTGATGGTATGAAAGGGGTGGTGGGGGAAGGAGTATAGAGTATGGATGGTTTGAAATAATGGCTTGGTTTGGAGCAATATAGTTCAGGTGAGATTAGGCCATAAGCTGTGGAAGTATAAGGGAGGTCAGTGATGGTGGCTTTGGGGTTTAGAGATTGGTGTGTGTTAGGGAGGCTTGTAAGGAGGGTTAGACAGGAGAGGGAGATAAAAAGGCTGGTTAGTATTAATGTGTGTGTGGAGGGGGTAGACATAGTGTATGGAGTGTGTGGGGTAAGTATGTGATTGTGGATGGGAGTGTCTAGTTGTAGGCAGGGTGTGGATGGGAGTGGTTAGCTACAGGCTGGGTGTGGTGGGGAGGGGTTAGGATGGGTATAAATGTACAGGCACTAGGGGTGGGTGAGATTTGGGGGCAGGGTAGGGGAGCAGAGTGAGCCCACAGGGCGAATGGAGTGGGAAGTGCCAGGTAGGAGTGAGAGCAGCAGGAAAAGCTATCAGGTGATGGGGGCTCTGTAATGGGACAGTGTATAGTCTAGAGTGAGGTATATTGGAGTGGGAGTTAGTCTGATATAGGGGTACAGGGCAGAATTGGGTTTTCTCCTTTATTATATGTCCTTACCTTTAGGTTTGGTGTACAGTATGATGGTAGCTTTGGTTAGGTAGTGGAACAGCAAGCAGGAAAGCAAGCGTTGCACTGTTGTGGGAGTCTGCTGCCACCTAGTGGTGAAATGGGGGTAGGAGACAAAGACTATAGCAGGCTTTTTAGGGACAAACGTTGGAAAAAAAGCAACTGGGGGGAGGTAAAGGGCTGCAGTAGGCTGCTAGAGTGCTCGCTAAGGGTAGGGTACAATTAGTATTTAAAATAATCCAGTAGTTTAAGCCAAATACATACAGCCTAGTTAATTCAACAATTTTGTAGGTAGTCCCAGGTAGTGGACCAGTGTAAGGGGTATTCCCATTTATTTTGTTGTCTTTTTAGTGGGTTGAGGGGGAAGAACATCCAAGGAGTGAGCTGTAAAGAGAGATCGATGTAAGTTAGGGTTTATAGAGTAGGTGGGAATATGTAAAAAGAAGCTGGATAAGGAGTGAGTGTAGGTGGGGGGGTACAGTTAGGAAGAAGCTGGATAAGTAGTGAGTGTAGGTGGGGTGGTACAGTTAGAAAGAAGCTGGATAAGGAGTGGGTGTAGGTGGGGGGGTACAGTTAGAAAGAAGCTGGATAAGGAGTGAGTGCAGGTGGGGGGGACAGTTTGGAAGATACAGATGCAGAGGCAACAAGCTTGCATATATGTAGAAGCAGGGTAGAGATTGAATGTAGGTGGGGAGTACAGTTAAAATATATACAGATGCAGGGAATGTAATCAAACATTTCAGTACTTTCAAAGTCAAATACAAAGCACATGCACATGAATCATTAGGAAATGCAGATGCAGAAAATGCCAACAACTCAGTAGTTCTCAATCTTACTCAGAGTACTTTCACATAATAAACATTTATAGATTCATAGCATCTCATTGAGTACATGTTGATGCCGCCACGGTTGACGTTCAACCCCTGTAGCTTGATAGGTATAACACTATACGAGCTAAGTATAATATCTGAAAACCCAACGGTTATGCACCATTCTGCATTGAGTGCTGAAACATAATAAATGGACAGCCTAGTTCAGGCAGAGTACTGCTCTGCGGTCCGCACATTTGAATTACGCAAGCATTTAATGCCGAGCAAAAACTGCATGTAAAACATTTAGAGTTTACAAGAATGCCCTATGTAGCACATTTAGAAGGTGCCACAGTTTGCGTTCAACTCTTGTAGCTGGCTGGGTTCGGCACTATGCGAGCTAAGTATATTATTAGACACCCAACAGTTGTACACCGGGCTACATTGAGTGCTGAAGCAGCATTCATCTAGAAAAGTTTAGAAAGTAACTTAATGTGTTAGTTTGATCAAACGGACACTTTGTACCAAGCAGATAAGTACTCTACGGTCGGCACCTTTGAAATCAACTAGCACTTAAATATGAGCATAAAAAAAACACATGCCATGCTTAGACACAGGCTTTTGCAGGCAAACTATGCTGTCCGGATATAATTAATACTATTTGTCGCTGCCTTTTAGCCCAATCTGCATGCCGCTAACTCAGTTATAAGGCTATTCAGCAGTTTAGCACATGGCTGTTCGGCGACAAAGCATTGGATGCTAGATAAATGTAGTATAGGTATCAGGCCGTAAATATAGTGCAATCTAGTAAAAAACAGCAGTTGCAGGTAACACATGAGCAAGTTATTGGCATAAACGAAGATAATAATACACACATAAATGAAGTATAGGTTACAGGCTGTAAATACAGTACATTCAAGCAAAAAACAGCAGTTACAGGCAACACATGAGCAAGTAAGCAGCATAAACATTTGCTTGTGACCTACCGAGTGTGAGACGAGCAGCCTAACTGCAGAAATGGCTAGGTGGTGGAGGACACTCTAACCTCATCCACTTCCCTCTTTCTAAAAGATGGCGCCACTGAAGCACCTCAGGGAAATAGGTATGGGGGAGGAAGTGTACCTATGGGGATGGGATAAGGAGGCAAGAGGGAGGGGCAGTACTGTAAGAGGGCCAGGTGGAAGGGAACAGCCAGATAGGAGTGAGACTAGCAGGCAAAACTATCAATTGGTAGGTGCTCTGTAATGGGACAGTGTATAGTCTAGAGTGAGGTATATTGGGGTGGGAGTTAGTCTGATATAGGGGTAAAGGGCAGAGTTGGGCTTTCTCTTTTATTATATGTCCTTACCTTTAGGTTTGGTGTACTGAATGATGGTAGCTTTGGTTAGGTAGTGGAACAGCAAGCAGGAAAGCAAGCGTTGCACTGTAGTGGGATTCTGCTGCAACCTAGTGGTGAAATGGGTTGGGAGCCAGAGACTATAGTAGGCTTTTTAGGGAAAATCTATGAAAAAAAGCAACCGGGGGGAGGTAAAGGGCAGCAGTAGGCTGCTAGAGTGCTTGCTAAGGGTAGTGTACAATTAGTATTTAAAATAATCCAATAGTTAAGGCCAGATACATACACGCTAGTTAATTCAACAATTTTGTAGGTAGTACCAGGTAGTTGACCAGTGTAAGGGGTATTCTCGTTTATTTTGTTGTCTTTTTCGGTTTGTTGAGGGGGAAGAACACCCGAGCAGTGAGATGCTAGTTAATTCAACAATTCTGTAGGCAGTCCCAGGTAATTGACCAGTGTCAGGGGTATTCCCGTTTATTTTGTTGTCTTTTTCGGTTTGTTGAGGGGGAAGAACACCTGAGCAGTGAGACACTAGTTAATTCAACAATTTTGTAGGCAGTCCCAGGTAGTTGACCAGTGTAAGGGGTATTCCCATTTATTTTGCTGTCTTTTTAGGTTTGTTGAGGGGGAAGAACACCTAAGCAGTGAGATGCTAGTTAATTCAACAATTCTGAAGGTAGTCCCAGGTAGTTGACCAGTGTAAGGGGTATTCCCTTTAATTTTGTTGTCTTTTTAGATTTGTTGAGGGCGAAGAACACCCAAGGAGTGAGACGCTAGTTAATTCAATAATTTTGTAGGTAGTCCCAGGTAGTTGACCAGTGTAAGGGCTATTCCCATCTATTTTGTTGTCTTTTTAGGTTTGTTGAAGGAGAAGAACACCCAAGGAGTGAGATGCTAGTTAATTCAATAATTTTGTAGGTAGTCCCAGGTAGTTGACCAGTGTAAGGGGTATACCCGTTTATTTTGTTGTCTTTTTAGGTTTGTTGAGGGCGAAGAACACCCAAGGAGTGAGACGCTAGTTAATTCAACAATTATGTAGGTAGTCCCAGGTAGTTGACCAGTATAAGGGGCATTCCCATTTATTTTGTTGTCTTTGTAGATTTGTTGAGGGGGAAGAACACCCGAGGAGTGAGCAAGTGGAGATGAGCAGCCTAACTGCAGAAATGGCTAAGTGGTGGAGGACATGCTAACCCCATCCACTTTCCTCTTTCTAAAAGATGGCGCCGCTGAAGCACCTCAAGGAAATAGGTACCATAGGACCATATTTCCCAGATCTACCAGCCTTCACCTTCTTCATCACTTCCTCTATTAGTTCCAATGGATACTTTCTGGCAAGAAACATACCCTTTAATTTCTGACTTTCTACCTCATAGTCTTTGTTGCAAGAAGTCATCCTGGAACTACGTATAAATTGACACTTACGTATACTTCTTTATTGTCTGAAAGGGTGTGAGCTGCTAAAGTAGAGATAAGAAATGGAAAAAGTGTCATTTCGATGTATAGTGGCCTTAAATTTCCTGACCCCTTCTGTTTTCTGAACAGTAACATCCAGATAGTGCCTTTCTTTGCGTGTAATACAATGTGTAAACTTTAGGAACGCAGTAGTTTGGTTAAGGTAATCAAGGAACTCCATTAACTTAGCCTCTGTCCCTAACAAGAAAAATGCAAATATCGTCCATATAACGCCTGTAGTAATTCCAAAACCTGGCATATTCAGAGGAAAACACATATTTTTCCTCCCATACTGACAGGTCGATATTGACGTAGGTGGGGGCACAACATGCCCCCATTGCTACCCCTCTGGTCTTTGTTGTCATGCTGCTACCTTTGAGCTATGGTAGATATCATAAGGGGTGACAGTATTTTATAAAAGACATATTGTATGAAACATAATCTATGCTTCTTTTAATATTTTAGGAAAATAAAGTGGAGGAGTGTGAACTAAAGTGGCATCTTAGGTTAAACGCTACTATAGTGCCAGGTATTAATATGCACACCTTGATTGTGTCAATATGAAAGAAAAAGGCTATGGTTTTAGAAAGTAAATATCCTTATTTTAGGTTTTTGCTTTATCTTTAAGATTGAAACAGCAAGTTAATTAACTTAATTACATGGTGTATTTTTAGCTATTTAAGGGATGGGATATTAATACTGAATGGTTCTGATAAAGTCCAATGTTAAGGGACGAAAGTGCTTGACTATTCATTTTTTATTTTATTAAAGTGTTTTTAAGCTACTACAGCATGTTTTGGAAGTTTTATTAACACCAAATGGTGCCTTATTGGAAATTGCATCACTACGTGGGCTTGTTTTGTTATTTGTTCTGCTGTTGCCTTTGATTGTGCACATTGGTTGTGGTTGTTTTACTTTTAATATTACATTGTGAAACAAGAATACACTCCAGTCTCCTTCTGTACTGCTGCCTATGCAATGCAATGTCTTCATGAGCTACAGAGAGCAAACATGCCTTGTGTAATATTTGTGGATGACATGCAGTGGTAGGTTATATGTGTAGCTAAGATAAGTTGCACTTACAGTATGGAGGTGGTGGCTGCCGTGTAACTTCATCCTGTCACTCGCTTAGGAGGTCAGGATTGCGGTACCTTATGTTACTGTAAAAGTGATGGCACTGTAACCCCCTGTGTGTTGGATGTCAGCTGTATGAGTGAGGCCCTTGATAGCTCACTTGCAGTAGCCTATGGCTATAATCTTTATGTAGGAGGTAGCAAAAGATTTCTGACTCCTCTACACATCACCTCTGTGCTCCAAAAAGGAGAATTACCCTCTTCTTCTGTGGCCATGATGTCTCATCTTGAAGATTCACATGGAAGAATGACAAATTTGTCACCCAAAGCATTTCTGATGTGTACCACCTGCCGAGCACTGATGGGTATTGACAAGTACATCACCTGTGTGACAGATGGTTGTTTAGGCTAATATAGGTAATGCATTATATTAGTTCACAGTGGCACTTTAAGGTATGAAACATGGCAGTCCTGTATCCCTATATATGCTGGTAAAAAATCTATCTCCAAAAGCTTAGATATGGAATAAGAGCTCCCCCCTAGAGGCATGCATGGCTCAGGCCATACATGCACAGTGTTTCCTGCAGAGACCCAGGAGTGTGCACAGCATTAAGGATAAATGAGTGTGATGTTTACTAGGTGGTTTTGTTGCACAAATTGAATAATTCAGAAACAATAATGAGTTGAGGCCAAATTACCATAATCATCACACCCAGCCAGGTGACTCTCAATAATATCAGCACAACAGAAGGCTCAGAGCTCATTGTGCATCAGAAGATTGTGTAGATCAAACGTTTCTGAACTCAAACAGCTGAAACTCATAGGAATAAAAGAAAATAAAGCTCTGTTTGTAAGTGTTACTTTCTACAAGTTCATTGTGTAAAGTATGACTGCTTTGATTTTAACTGAAACTGAACACATTTCCATAATGTGAAATAACTTTGCCACTACCTGTAACTTGTTTTTGGAAGGTGTATTGGAAAACGGACAGCAAGGCTAAAGTGATTATTGGCTGAAGGGTTATTAAGTATAACTGGTGACACATGCAGCCACATACTCAGAGCACAGTTCAACACTCTTGCTGAGACAGTTTTAATGCAAATATTTGACTGTTGTATAATACATTACACATATGTGCCATTTGCAAAACTCTTTTTAACCCTGAAGGAAAACAGTCATGTCTCATCGATCAGTTACAAAGGAATAGGTATTGTTTTGTAGGAGACCTTTGCTGAGTAAATTTATGTGCCTGACATTAAAGAGTGCAGATAAAGATATATTACTGTCAGGCATACAAACAGTATGCTATATGGAGGAGGGGGTGACTGGTCTTGGAAAGATTTTGCAAGGCCATTTATGAATAAGACTGGTAATTCCACTGCTTCCAATGCCTACAGAGGCCTAAAACATGGGAAACAGAAGCATACCTCAGATTTTGGTGAGAAATCCACATGAAAACTTAAGTTCTCCAATAACGAGAAGGAATCATGGCTCTTTGGTTCATATTCAGCTAACCAGACCTACCTGGACTTTGCCTGAGAATATGTGGTGGCAGATGTTAATGTGGTTGGTGGCCACAACCACTGTTATGAGATGTTATGTCACAGAGTTACTGATATATAACATCCGCCAAAGTAAGAACTGTACATCTGTCACTGGAAGATAGGTCAACGTGTGAGGGACCATAGAATGAACCAGCTCTCATGGAGACCAAGAATATCCTGACCAGTCTCAGAGTTAATGGTACCTGCACACAGTCCCAAAGTGCAATGCTGGATGTTGGGGCAGAGCTGGAGTGGCTGACAAGACAATCTACTGAAGATATCACATGTATGTACACCTCTTTATCTGTAAGACTACCTGTACGTCCTTTACAACCCTTAGTCATTGTCCAAACCACTAAAGCTGTCTGATTTATAGTAAGAAGGTACATCAGGGATTCCTTATCCATGGCAATCTGCACAAGGCCTGCAATTAAAACATACATTTTATAATGTTAGCATTTTAAACCTCATTTTCATTTAAACTTTTGGTGCTGGCTCATACTTACACAGGATATTGTGCTTTGGTGTATTCACAGGCGAGTCTATATCCTGCACCACCACAGTGGAACTGCTCCTGTCTGTTGTTGGAGGATCTGCACCCCCTGATAATGGTAGCAGGGGTGAGCTGGCACAGTGCGGTAGTAACGAGCTTGTGCTGGTCTCAGGGAATATAACCACTGTATCCTTTATACAGACCTTGGACACAGCCTCTGAGCCTTTGGCTATCCATGATGCATACACCACACAGGGAGGATAGGTTAATGGGAACACTATCAATCAGGGAAGTGTGGTGCCCCATAGTAGACATGTGTTTGACTTTGTCCCCAGCACCCATGGGCAGAGAATTCCACACAAGTGGATGGAAAATGGTGCTCATTGGAGACATGGTTATCACCCTCTCTCTGAGGCTGGTGCGTCAGTGGCTGCAATCCAGCATATGTGTAGAGCCTTTGAGGAGGCACAGAGTAGTACCACCACAGTCATGGTGGAGTTAGTGAGGGTGATGCAGGGTATGCATGATGACCTATGGTGGGGCACATTCCTTATGTGTGATTGTTTGTCCAGATTCAGTCATAAACTGGAACATGACATGTCTACTCAGGCTCACATACTTGGGGTGATGGGCCATCTATGAAGCCAATCCACCAGTACATCCAGAGATTGTAGCCATCAAATGTCATGGACAGCCATGATTCCCCTCACACAGTGCTAGCACTTTCACAGCTACATCTGTTGTGGAGGTGTCTAAACACAGTGGAGGATGTCTTCATGGTTGTGGCAGTCATGACAGTGACGTGTCATGGTATTCATCACTCATTGTCACCCAGCATGCAAACATGTAGCCAGGGTCATGGTACACCCAGTGCAACTCCTGATAGAGCCATCTCTCAAGGGAGGGTGAAACAACAGCCATGCATGCTCTGGACCTGTCCAGTACACTGACCCACAGTGCTTCAACTACTGCTGAGGAGGCATCCCTCACGTATAATTCCACTCACATTGGTCCTTCACAAAAACTTTAAGTTTAAAGCTCTCTGACACTGAAAGAAAATACAAACTGAAGCACTTTTTTCTTTAATATTCATCAGCACTCATGCATTTCCCTATGAAAGAAATCCACTCCAATCTCATTTACAAAATGGAACTTGAAATTGTAAAAAAATAGAGGTTAATTTACAAATGTAAATAAGAAAGTAATATTTAAAGGCGTTTACTTTCATTATGATTTTAAGTCATATAAAGTACAGGACTGCACAGTTTCTTGGATGGAGTCCCCGACTACACAGCAGTGGTCCACAATGTGCAAATGATGATAATCGTGCCCTGCTCTATATTGTTACTTGGGTTGCCCATATCTGATGCACAGCGTGGCCTGCACATGCATGTACAAGCACAGCTGGTGTGTTTACATGCATCACTTTTTGCATAGCGTATCTGCTTTATTCTTGTTTATAATTTTCTGAAGCTATGCACAAGCCCCTGCCACTTTTCTAGTGCCACAGCCTACTGTGGCTGCCTCTGACTGGCATGACTATCCTCTGCTGCTGGTTTCTCCATGGAGTCCTTATCTGACTCAGACTCCACTGTCTAGTGTGCTG
Organism: Protopterus annectens; assembly: GCF_019279795.1. Classification (NCBI taxonomy): domain Eukaryota; kingdom Metazoa; phylum Chordata; order Ceratodontiformes; family Protopteridae; genus Protopterus; species Protopterus annectens. The sequence continues at coordinate 1,548,270,709 of NC_056732.1, read as the reverse complement.
CAGACTGCTGCTTTTGTAAGTGCCCACTCTGCTGTAACCAACTGCTTTATAAGTATGACATTGTATAACATTGCATGCACTGATATTGTATCGTACAAATTCCACATGGTACTGGCCCACTCCTCTGGGGAATGTGGGAATCACAAATGCTCTCCCACATACTAAAGCATGCCATTAATAAACTTATGTATTATTTTGGTTCAAAGGTTTATAGGTAAGTACTAGGCTAGTTGCCCTTGTGGTCTATTTTAAGCCTGCCGGTTTCATTTTTTTTGTGCTCAAAATAACCCATCCCATTTGTTTATAGATTGGCCTTACCCATCCCATGGTTGGTAATTATATATTAGCCCTAATGAGACTAACTGGGATCATACTATAGATAATTTTATTTATTTATTTATTTTATTTTACATTTGTTTACCGGGAAGGTCTGACTGGATATATGTCCATTTTCAGTGGAGGCCCAGGGAGAAAAGTTCCAAGTTAGTAGATTACATTACATTAGAAACATTTACAAATTAGTATAGTATACAGTCTTCAGAAAGGTTACAAGCATTTAAAGAACATTGTTGACACAGTTAGATAAGGCATCTAAGTTTCACACAGTGAGTCACACAGATGAGGGCTTAATCCCTTAATGAGCTCTAGATATTCTACAAAGATAAGTCAGATACATTTTAGAATCAAATGACCGATTTAATTAGGTAAAGGTATCCAAGGCCAGCGGGTGGGAGTTAGTCAGGGTTTGAACAGGAACATTGCCAGTGCATTTGGAAGTGTAGTTTGAGGTTTTTTTTTTAACTGAGTTAAAGGGAGCTGGTGTGTAAGTTCAGCAGGTAAAGAGTAAGGGGGTCTGTACATGGGATAAAGCATTTAGAAGCTGTCTCTGCCCATTAATAGTACAGACGGCAGTCCTGGTGAAAGATTATATACCTGTCCCGCCATACCATTTTGTTGATATTGCAGAAGAGGTTTAGATCCCTATACCGAGTACTTATGATGTCACTTGACTTGCCAATGTACAGTAAATCCATTAGTAATAGGTCAGAGGATGTCTTGTGTCTCACACAGATCACATCTTAGTAGTCTCTAGGATACCAAGTATAGTGACAGGACTTTTAGTCGGTCCATGTCAGACATGTTATTTTGGCCTTGTATCCTTTTAGTAAGGTATCTCTGTGGATGTTCCAGTTGTTGCATGTGTCTGGACTGATACATGCCGAAGGGGGCACTATATTCAATGACTGGTCTAATATGGGCTGAGTAGAAGGAGACAATGACATCCCTAAATCTAGACACAATCCCTTTGTTTGTAAGCTGTGCAATATAGAAGGGCTTTCTTACAATACTCAACACATGTTGGCCAAAAGTTAGGTACTGTCTAGATACATTCCCAGATCCTAAACAACTGGGTCAACTCTTAGGGGTTTATTGACAATGTGGTAGTTGTCTAGGGTTGATGACTTCATAAAGTATACAGTAATGCATTTTTTTGGAATTTAGTTTCAGACCATTATTTTGACCCCAGTTATTTTTTTGAGACAAACCTTCCTGCAGGATGGCTAAGAGATTTCAGGATTAAATGACTGCTGCTAGCTCGCACTCATCTGCAAACTTATTCAGCCAGAACCCTTTGGTACTGACATTTACTTCAGAAAAGTAGATGCCAAACAGGAGAGGTCCCAGCACAAAATCCTGGGGACTCCACTGGTGACTGGTCACTGGTCTCTTTGTGGAGGTAACTTCCCCTATTTTAATAATCTGCAACTTATCTGTGAGACATTTGGCTATCCAGTGGGTGTCATTTACAAGGCAGATGCCTGAGATACATCCATAGTATTCCCAACAGATTGCTGAAAGTTCCCTGTAGCTAATACATGTAAAGCCACACATACCTTAATATCCACGTGGACAGGTACTTCACGACTCCCATGGGGATACCAACAAGGCCAACGAATATGCACACTTTCCTGGATTGAGTTCCTATCTACACAGTACAGGTACCTGAAGGGTCAGCATTATGCACATTCAGGCACAGCAGTAGCAATAAGACCCTCATGAAGATGCACATCTACTAATATGGCAGCAACCCCCTAACATTAGTTAACATTACCAGTCCCCTAATCTGAACACAAACATTTGGCTGAGTTTAAATATGCTGCGGGTGTAGCACTGTTGCATGGCATTTATTTGTTTATGAATCACTCAGCTATCTTGTTTTAATTATTAATATACCCTGAGATACCCATTGTAATGGTGTTGCTCACTAACATGTCATTATATGGCTATTCACATATAATGTGCCTGACCATGTTGCTCAGAATGCCCAACTTGCTGAGTCTGTTATTTTTAAGTGCACACACCCAGTGACATGCATATTTTTCTGAAAATGAACAATTGTTTCATTTCAGATAAATAACAAAGAATTGTGAAGAGCAAACACTTCAGACAAAAATGGCTGAAAGGCACTCAAACTAAAACCAACAGGATGAGAATTAATTTTGAGTTGCTTATTTTCCTTTTCCCTGACATGGAGAGACTTCAGAGATTACTAAATTAACAGAGGATGTGGTGGGAGTGCAGTCACCTGCATCTGGTGCCTGGGAAGATATGCCCCACCAAAGAAAAAATAGATTTGATCATTTAGTGTCATCCTGCTGAATTCAGCTTTTATGTTGATGCCCTAGACAGTTAAGAAATAAACAACTGCACCTTATAATGCTGTTTCTGTCTAGTGATGTACTCTGCTGCTCCCCAAAAAATAAATAGTAATAAGGCAGTTGACTTCTTTATAATTTATGTTGGCAGACAGATTTATGCTACTGAGACACACATGCAAACACTCAGTGAAATACTTTGTCTAGTGATTAAGAATATTTCTTAAAAATGGAATGTGAAATTGAAAAAAAAAACAGCGGTTATTTTAACCAACAGATAAGTACGAAAGTTATAGTTAAAGGCTTTTGCCTTTGTACTTCATTATGATTTTAAGTAATATCAAGTACAGCATTGCAAAGTTTCTTGGATGGAGTCCCTATCTGCACAGTACCAGTCTGTAATGTCACTGCCATGGAGTCCATGAAATGTTAAGTAAGGCTGGATAACCTGAAATCTCAAGGGGACAACATCGTGCACAATCAGGTAGAGCTGCAACAATAAAAGCTTCTTGCTGATTTATATTTTTGGACAATTAATATCTTTAGCATTGTCGCCTCACAGTAAGATGTCCTGTTCGATTCTCAGCTAGAGCGTCTTCTGTATGGAGACATGCATGAATGGGTGTACCTTTGTTGAAGGTTGTGCGTCAGGGCCGGCAACTCGTCACGTAAAAATCTACTGCCAATCATTAGTGGACCGGAGTTCCGCTGTGGCAACTGGGAAAAGCCGAAAGACACAAGACAACAATATCTTTATGTAAATACTGGTATTATAGAACAGTGAACTCACTGACAGTGAGAACAATGTCCTAATCCACAAACAGTTGCAAAACAACCACAAAAAACAAATGTTAACTGCACTGGGGAGATCGACTTTTTAATTTCCCTTATAGCGACATTGTAAATTAACCACTCAAGGAGAAAACTGCCCCTTGACCATATCGTATCAACTTTGCCAAGCATCCACAGCAATGTTCATGAACTGGTTGATTCTTATTCCCCCACCCCCATACAAAAGTATGCCAGTGTTAGATGATTCATGGAATTCAGGAAAAATAGTCAGGATACGTAATCTGTTACACCTCACAGTTCTGTCCTACCACAACCGCACATGAGTATATTTCCTTAAAATATTTAAGATTTCAAGCTTCACAAGACTATCTTTGGGATTGCAGTGGTTCATTGTGCAATTGTGATTTAATGACACCTGCCTTTAAAGGACTAACCCAACAAAACTCTTCTTGAAAGATAAATACATTTCTAAAGCAAAAGAAGTCCAGCAGTTCTTGCGAGGGTTTAACTTCCAACACTTTTCAAGTTGTTCATGTTGAAGGCTATGCCCCTTGCATTCTCTATTTCATATAATCATCTCCCAAATCACCGCATCCTGAGGAGGAGAAAGACATTTAGTCCAATGGAACAGGGAAAATCACATGCATGCAGGAAGAAAGACAGACAGAAACACACGCGCAATGTACACCTACATGCTCACATACAAAAGAGGTTATTCCATTCATAAGTGAAAAGCATCATAATGTACAAATGGGAATATATTACATTATCAAAAAATACTGGAACAAGACTTGAATGTTTCTCTTCCCTGGGCAGTAACTCTGAAGCTCTTGTGATAATAGTATTAAATGGTTTATCCTTTGTATCCACCCCCTGGAAGAATTTGCCTAAATAATTTTGAATCTTAGAATGGATTTCTAAAAAAAACTAAACTACACTGTGTCGTCTTTATTGTCTGCTGAACTGCAGGGCAGATGTGAGTGCTCTTATAATTAAGAATTTCCTTCATTAGCTGAAGCTGTTTTAACAGAATGTGCTGTGACAATGTGCTATGTTTTCAGCGCTGTGGATATCAGCCCACAGCACACATTATTACATTAACTACAGCAACAATTCAAAGATCAGAGTTAGGCCATTGTAGACTGTACAACAGAGCAGAATGTAGTCAGTGGATAAAGATGCATGCCAGAAACAATGACACCCTCAGGAACATAACCTTTAACTAGAAATTTCTATTTTGTATCTTCCAAATGACGCTAGTTTTGCACCCCCCCCCATAAAAAATACATGTACACATGCTATTTAGCTGTCACTCCCTCAGAATTAAGAAATGTACACATTCCCATCAGCTATTTCTCCTCCTGAACAAATAATTTGCTTTCCATCCTAGGAGCTGTACCTCTAAATAGGATATACACTTAAATTTTGCATAACCGCAAACTTTGTGATACAAAAATAACGACCCCACTTGTTAAATGTATGTGAATATTCTAGGCTAGGATAAAGTCAAGCAATATGATCCAAACTCATGTTACATAGGCTTTTGTCAAGTGTTAGTGGATCTTGGAGTAATAAAGAGGACTGGGAGCTACTGTGAGAAAGATACTGTCATAGGTGCAAGCATTTTTGGGGGTGTGATGATATACTCTGACAATCTCAAACACTTTAAACTGTCCAGATTTTTGAATCATATTTTGGTCTTCCCCTCATAAAACTTGTGGTTTACAGCAAATCACTGTGGACTGATATCACTTAAAAATGACATACATTTGAGTTCCAGACTTCATATCCTACGAAAAATGCATGCTAACACAAATCCTGTTATTCTAGCAACTTTCTAAATTCGTAAGAGCAATATTTAAAATCTGCTCCTATTTTGAGCTTTTGTCCCCCCAATATTTTAGGCTTTATCCAGATTTCTTGTGCTAAGAGGTTGAGATGATGCACAAGGGTTACAAAACATCACAATGACACAATGCTCTGCACAAAGCTCTTTGAGAGAGATGCCTGAATGGAGGACACATGAATATCATATCACTCAACAGTATTGATTACAAATATCATGACCCTTCAAACAACTTAATGATCAGAGCTAAAACAAACATCTCTTTATTTGTAGTATGATCTTTTGTGCAATAATATTACCCTTTTCTTCCTCTTCATCTTCTTCTTCTTCTTTTTTTTACTTGTCCTAACTTAAAACGGCCAGGCTGATAGTGATGATGTACTAACATGTACAACATACACTGAGTCCTCACAATATGACATCACAGGCTATCCATCTTTTTTTTTCATTGTCATCACTCTGCTGAATTAAAATACTGCCACAGTGAATCAATGCTTTTTCTATGTGTTCAAGGAAATTGTGTAACAAGATTATTTTATTTTTTATTTATTCATTCATTCTTTTTCATCTCTATACTTTGATTTTTTTGTACACTTCTGTTTAGAGTCCATTTTTGAAAATGGCAAAAATAATGGTCCCTTCGGTTGCTTTTGTAAACTTTCTAAATGTCTTATTTTCAGGTACCTCATTAAATCAGTGCCTTACAAATAGTTATCAGGTTTTGTCATTCAAATGTGTGCTGACCACTTATCAGTGAACAACAGTTCAAAGTGCAAAGTTTGCTGCTATGGGCATCAACTAAGTGATGTTTTAATGTAGGATTTCATATACCTGCAAATGCATACTGCAGAACTATGTGCAGACAGGAAGAGTAAGGAGAACTGCTGATACCTACACGTGCATACTGCAGAATGAGGTACAGACAGGAAGTGTAAAGAGAACTGCGGATACCTGCACGTACATACTGCAGAATGAGGTACAGACAGGAAGTGTAAGGAGAACTGCTGATACCTACACGTACATACTGCAGAATGAGGTACAGACAGGAAGTGTAAAGAGAACTTTTGTGTTACCATGCACTTTCTGAAGAATATGAAGTCTGATATTCAAATGTGTGTCATTTTTAACATTTGTTAACCAGGAAAGTCTGACTTGGAACAAAAGCTAATTTTTAGCAGAGGCCCAGGGAGAAACACTCCAGACAGAAAGATGTCTTTGTAAGATGGGAGGACACTAGAGGAAACAAAAACAGGGAGGGCATACAGACTCCACACAGAAGGTAAGGCACCTCAGCCAAGAATCAAACCAGAGAACATGTAGCTCTCAGGCAACAATGCTACCAGTGCACCAGTGCACTACTGGTTTTGCAAGGGCACACAAATACAGAAACCACAGATTTTATGAGGAACAGAACAAATATGAGGGAAAAATCTGCAACATTTTTACAAATGGTGGTGGTTAGGGAATTCAGGCTCTTGCCACCTGGGCCCAAGGTGCAGGGTTCAAGCCTTATTCTCTACCCACCACCATGTAGCACCTGGGGCATTATGCACACACACTGGATAGATGTAGATTCCTTTGTTGCAGCATTAAATCCACAGCCGTTGAAGCATTACAAGCCTGCCTGTGCACTACATCCTTCCCTACATCTGTTGGAGCATTAAATCCACCACAGCTCGCAAGATTTTCTTCCCCCGACTAGACTCCCAGCCTGCCAACGTTGCAGTCCGATCCCTTTCCAGCAACAGTCTATGCAGTTACAACTGCATAGACTTCTGGGATCTCTGCTCTTGAATGTTTCCTCATCTGGATTGCTGCTGAGAAAGTCTGCACATGCTCCAGACTGTCTCAGCAGCAGTCCGGATATCGGAAATGCTGCTAGTGCGCATGTGTGAAAGTCTGCTATTTGCGATTTTTTTTTATTTTCTTTTCTATTTTCTTTTCTTTTTCTTTTTTACAGCTGGGGGGGCTGCAGTCGGGCAGTCCAATAGCACGGGCTGCCCCTGCTGCATGTACATACTGCAGAATGAGGTACAGACAGGAAGTGTAAGGAGAACTGCTGATACCTACATGTACATATGGCAGAATGAGATACAGAAATGAAGTGTATCGAGAGCTGCTAATACCTGCACGTACATACTGCAGAATGAGGTACAAATAGGAAGTGAAAGGAGAACTGCTGGTACCTACATGTACATACTGCAGAATGAGGTAAAGACAGGAAGAGTAAGGAGAACTGCTGATACCTACACATACATTCTGCAGAATGAAGTAAAAACAGGAAGTGTAAGGAGAACTGCTTATACCTACAAACTGCTTATACCTACACGTACATACTGCAGAATGAGGTACAGACAGGAAGTGTAAGGAGAACTGCTGATACCTGCACATACATACTGCAGAATGAGGTACAGACGGGAAGTGTACGGAGAACTGCTGATACCTGCACGTACATACTGCAGAATGAGGTACAGACAGGAAGAGTAAGAAGAACTGATGCTACCTACACATACATGCTGCAGAATGAGGTACAAACAGGAAGTGTAAGGAGAATTGCTGATACCTGCACATACATACTGCAGAATGAGGTACAGACAGGAAGTGTAAGGAGAACTGCTGATACCAGAATATGTATACTGTAGAATGAGGTACAGATAGGAAGTGTAGGGAGAACTGCTGATACCTGCACGTTCATGCTGTAGAATGAGGTACAGACAGGAAGTGTAAGAAGAACTGCTGGTACCTACTTGTACATACTGCAGAATGAGGTACAAACAGGAAGTGTAAGGAGAACTGCTGATACCTACACGTACATACTGCAGAATGAGGTACAGACAGGAAGTGTAAGGAGAACTGCTGATACCTTAACGTACATACTGCACAATGAGGTACAAACAGGAAGTGTAAGGAGAACTGCTGGTACCTACTTGTACAGACTGCAGAATGAGATACAGACAGGAAGAGTAAGGAGAACTGCTTATACCTACACGTACATACTGAAGAATGAGGTACAGACAGGAAGTGTAAGGATAACTGCTTATACCTACACGTACATACTGCAGAATGAGGTACAGACAAGAAGAGTAAGGAGAACTGCTTATACCTACACGTACATACTGAAGAATGAGGTACAGACAGGAAGTGTAAGGAGAACTGCTGATACCTACGCGTACATACTGCAGAATGAGGTGCAGACAGGAAGTGTAAGGAGAACTGCTGATACCTACATGTACATACTGCAGAATGAGGTACAAACTGGAAGTGTAAGGAGAACTGCTGATACCTACGCGTACATACTGCAGAATGAGGTATAGACAGGAAGTGTAAGGAGAACTGCTGATACCTGCATGTACATACTGCAGAATGAGGTACAGACAGGAAGTGTATCGAGAGCTGCTAATACCAAAACATACATACTGCAGAATGAGGTACAGACAGGAAGTGTAAAGAGAACTGCGGATACCTGCACGTACATACTACAGAATGAGGTACAGACAGGAAGTGTAAGGAGAAGTGTTGATACCTACATGTACATACTGCTGAATGAGGTACAAACTGGAAGTGTAAGGAGAACTGCTGATACCTGCATGTACATACTGCAGAATGAGGTACAAACAGGAAGTGTAAGGAAAACTGCTGATACCTACACATACATACTGCAGAATGAGGTACAGACAGGAAGTGTAAGGAGAACTGCTGATATCGGAATATACATACTGCAGAATTAGGTACAGACAGGAAGTGTAAGGAGAACTGCTGATACCTACACATACATACTGCAGAATGAGGTACAGACAGGATGTGTAAGGAGAACTGCTGATACCTATATATAGATACTGCAGAATGAGGTACAGACAGGAAGTGTAAGGAGAACTGCTGATACCTACGCGTACATACTGCAGAATGAGGTGCAGACAGGAAGTGTAAGGAGAACTGCTGATACCTACATGTACATACTGCAGAATGAGGTACAAACTGGAAGTGTAAGGAGAACTGCTGATACCTACGAGTACATACTGCAGAATGAGGTACAGACAGGAAGTGTAAGGAGAACTGCTTATACCTACACATAGATACTGCAGAATGAGGTACAGACAGGAAGTGTAAGGAGAACTGCTGATACCTGCACGTACATACTGCAGAATGAGGTACAAACAGGAAGTGTAAGGAGAACTGCTGATACCTACATGTGCATACTGCAGAATGAGGTGCAGACAGGAAGTGTAAGGGGAACTGCTGGTACCTACATGTACATACTGCAGAATGAGGTACAAACTGGAAGTGTAAGGAGAACTGCTGATCCCTACACGTACATACTGCAGAATGAGGTACAGACAGGAAGTGTAAGGAGAACTGCTGATCCCTACACGTACATACTGCAGAATGAGGTACAGACAGGAAGTGTAAGGAGAACTGCTGATATCGGAATATACATACTGCAGAATTAGGTACAGACAGGAAGTGTAAGGAGAACTGCTGATACCTACACATACATACTGCAGAATGAGGTACAGACAGGAAGTGTAAGGAGAACTGCTGATCCCTACACGTACATACTGCAGAATGAGGTACAGACAGGAAGTGTAAGGATAACTGATGATACCTTCACGTACATACTGCACAATGAAATACAAACAGGAAGTGTAAGAAGAACTGCTGGTACCTACTTGTACATACTGCAGAATGAGGTACAAACAGGAAGTGTAAGGAGAACTGCTGATACCTACACGTACATACTGCAGAATGAGGTACAGACAGGAAGTGTAAAGAGAACTGCTGATACCTTAACGTACATACTGCACAATGAGGTACAAACAGGAAGTGTAAGGAGAACTGCTGGTACCTACTTGTACAGACTGCAGAATGAGATACAGACAGGAAGAGTAAGGAGAACTGCTTATACCTACACGTACATACTGAAGAATGAGGTACAGACAGGAAGTGTAAGGAGAACTGCTTATACCTACACGTACATACTGCAGAATGAGGTACAGACAAGAAGAATAAGGAGAACTGCTTATACCTACACGTACATACTGAAGAATGAGGTACAGACAGGAAGTGTAAGGATAACTGCTTATACCTACACGTACATACTGCAGAATGAGGTACAGACAAGAAGAGTTCGGAGAACTGCTGATACCTACTCATACATTCTGCAGGATGAGGTACAAATAGGAAGTGTAAGGAGAACTGATGATACCTACATGTACGTACTGCAGAATGAGGTACAGACAGGAAGTGTAAGGAGAACTGCTGATACCTGCATGTACATACTGCAGAATGAGGTACAGACAGGAAGTGTAAAGAGAACTGCTGATACCTGCACATACATACTACAGAAAGAGGTACAGACAGGAAGTGTAAGGAGAACTGCTGATACCGGAACATAAATACTGCAGAATCAGGTACAGACAGGAAGTGTAAGGAGAACTGCTGATACCTGCACATACATACTGCAGAATTAGGTACAAACAGGAAATGTAAGGAGAACTGCTGATACCTACACGCACATACTGCAGAATGAGGTACAAACCGGAAGTGTAAGGAGAACTGCTGATACCTACACGTACATACTGCAGAATGAGATACAAACAGGAAGTGTAAGGAGAACTGCTGATACCTGCACATACATAGTGCAGAATGAGGTACAGACAGGAAGTGTAAGGAGAATTGCTGATACCGGAACATACATATTGCAGAATGAGGTACAGACAGGAAGTGTAAGGAGAACTGCTGATACCTGCACGTCAGTGGTGGCTGGTGACTTCAAATTAAAGGAGGGCTGCAGGAGACAGCTGAATGGGTGGGGCCAATGGGAAGGGGTGTGGCCAACTAGAAAGGGGGTGGGGCTATTATCAAAACCACAACAACTGGAACTTTAATACTTTACTGGAATGCCAGTCAAAATCAAGTATAAAAAAACAAGCAGCACTCAACTCAAACCACTACTCCTTGCACTGCAGTTCTAATTATAATTTATATTCAGCTTTATAAAATTACCAAGTAACATGCTGAAAGTAGCAATCTCTGTGATACCCCCACTTGTAAAAATGTTTCTTATCCAAAAAAGACCTGCTGCCTGACACAACTATCTACTTGTTTCATGGGGAAGAAATGATCAAAGTAAAAAATGAACAAGAAACAAGCTCAAGATAAATTGCTTAAAGGATTCCTGCACAAGTTATGGACCACACATGATAGATTGGCATTCTGTTTAGTTTACGGGTAAGCCTGCAAAGATGACTGCAAGTCTCCAACAAAAGATGACTGCAAGTCTGCAACAAATGTAATGAGCTTCTGAAAATACTGTAATCCTGTCCTTTTATTACAAATACTGTCATATGCATTTCAGTACCCAAGGCTTATACATTATCAAGTTATGTAAATATTCTCAGCATGGCAACAATGAAAAGGCTTTCAATGCTGGTAATTCTTTAACAGTATGCTTATTAAAGCTTACTTGCATCTTACAATCTCCGACAAGTTTACCTGATGGTCATTAAATCATTGCTACTTAAACAGAGCAACAGGGCACTGTGACAGCATGCATTTCCTGAATAATAAGAAGCATAAATCAACAGTATAAAAATATGACAGAAAACCAGAACATTCTGCAAAATCAAGGACAGATGAAAAGCTACGGTCGTACTTGTGGTCTACCTTGGATGGGGGAATACTCTGCACACTTACACTGCATAACTGCTCCTTGCCTTCCTTGGACACATCCAAAGCCACTACAATGGGGAGTGGGGTGCAACAAGTATGTCACAATTTGAAATGTCTCTGGCTGACAGCGATGACTCTGACACTCATACCTCTCAACTTCAGAGCAAGAAATCTGGACAAAGCCATACATAGAACTAGAAGTGGGACACAGGCCCAAAAATAAGGACAATTTTTAAATATTGCTCTTATTAACTTAGATAATAGAACAGTAGTAGGTCTTGCATTAGTACGAATTTTCTGAAGGGTACGAAATCTGAAACTCAAATGTCTGTCATTATTTTCTAACTTCAATCTTTAATGACTTGCCACTAATTTGCCAGAAAACCACAATTTTACAGACCAAAATGTGATGCAAAAATATAAAGTTGCCACACAATACAGCTGGAAACCTGTCAATAAAGGGACACCTTTTTAATATTAACACTGTTAACTTGAGCAGTTAACAAAATAAGAGCATCTACATGCATTTCTGAAATAAAAGTAATCTATAACTCTGATCATTACAGCTATATATAATTGTAAACCCTCCACGTTTTCTTCCAAAATTGCCATTTTGAGGAGGGATTATTAGGGGACAGCAACATTATGAGCCATAATTGGTGACAATAGAGAGGTCTGGATATTCTTAATTCTACAAAACGATTTGCACATACCTCTCAACCTCTTAATGCAGGAAATCTGGATAAGGCCAAATATACTGGGGGAACATACAAACACTACAAAAAATTGCTCTTGTATAAACTTAAGGCAGTTGATAGAATAACAGGTCTTGCATTAGCATGCATTTTTCTGAAGGTTATGATGTCTGAAACTCCATGTCTGTCATTTAGTGACTTCATTCCTAAATGATTTGCTAGAAAACCACAAATTTTGAGGAACAAACCAAAAAGAAGAAGCAAATATCTATTCATTCTGCAAACATATGGACAGCTGAGAGGTATAGTTCAACTGGGGCTGTCTGAGTTTGCTACACCCCCCTCACAAAATCATGGTTGAATGGAGCCTCCCTCCTGCAGCCATTCCAATGTCCCATTCATTGGTTATTTTGCCCCATTTGCCATAAACACTGTAATGTGCATACTGCTTTACTTCTGCAATGATTTAGATTTCATTTGAAAGTTTTATTTTGCATTTTACAGCACAAACCCTAATAGATATCTGTTAAACAAAGCAATGCAGTCTCACAATGAAAATAGACTTGGCATTAAAACTTCTCTGCCCTTGAAACTCACATGCATTGAAACAGCATTGAAACCTACATTCAAAGAAAATACATTTTGCCAGTGGCAGATAAAGATTAACTTTGGGCTGTTTTCAAAATCATAGGCCCCTTGAACATGAAACATACACATGCTCTTTGATACACCTTCCTGACTGTATTGCATTATATTCCTTCTACAATACAGTACAGTTGTTAGACGGCATTTTAAATTTATTATTTTGAACATTTTTCCAGTAAACAATGAAACAAAATGCATACAACAATGACAAAACTGCCCAATTCAGAACATTCCCATCATAAAACGTCTACTCAACCTTCTATAGTCCACTAGTATCAGTAAATATGCACACTCTCTGAAGCAGTAAAATCCACATTAAAGAAATCTGTAACTAATAAAGAGGTTGCTGCTAGCAAACAACTTTATATGTCATTGTTTCATCTACAAATAAAGTGCCTGTTGCCCTTGAAGAATAAATTGCCTATGTTGCATGCATTAAAAAAATGATAAGCTAGTAATACAGCAATAGGGAATGGATAGCAAACTGATAACAGGTTCATAGTTACTAGGTATCTTTGCCAAAAAGGACTGCAGCATCCAACCCCTTTACAACACAGTACAGTATCAGCAATGCATCTACCTACTGTGGAAGTAGAACCCACAGCCTTCTGCATCAAAAGCAAGTACACTACCTGTTGTGCTATTAAACAATGCAAGCAGACTTAGCATAAGCAAGCAGCACTAAACGTTTGTTCCCCTGCAGCTCTCAGCTCCTTGTAAAATCTACTTGACACTCAGCTGTATCTCTGAACTTTGCAGCACAAGAAATCTGGAAAAAGCCAAAATTTATTGGGGGGGGCAAAAGGTCAAAAACCAGGGACACATTTTAAACATTGCTTTTATAATGTTGGAAAGTTTCTAGAATAAAATGCTGTGTTACCACCATACATTTCACTGCCACGTCTTGAACCCAGGGGACCCTGTGCAAAACAGTCAGATCAACATACCACTATGCCAAGTCAGATGTTTTGTGAAAGAGGAAGACGGAAACTTAAATGGCTACCATTTAGTGAATTCAGTTCTCACCATAGCACAGCTGTCAGCCTCTTAGCACAAAACACCTGAACAAAGCCAATAATGGGTGAATACAGCCCCCAAACATTCAGTGAATTCAGTTCTCACCATAGCTCTCAACCTATTAGCAAAAAACACCCGGACAAAGCCAGTAATGGGGGAATATAGCCCCCAAACTTATTCAGTGAATTCAGTTCTTACCATAGCTCTCAACCTTAGCAGAAAACCTGGATGAAGCCAATAATGGGGGAATGCAGTCCCAAAAATAGGGAAAATTTTCAAATATCCATCTTATACACTTAGAAAATTGCTAGAATAAAAGCTTTTGTGTTATCATGCACTTTCTGAAGAATATGAAGTCTGATATTCAAATGTGTGTCATTTTTAACATTTGTTAACCAGGAAAGTCTGACTTGGAACAAAAGCTAATTTTTAGCAGAGGCCCAGGGAGAAACACTCCAGACAGAAAGATGTCTTTGTAAGATGGGAGGACACTAGAGGAAACAAAAACAGGGAGGGCATACAGACTCCACACAGAAGGTAAGGCACCTCAGCCAAGAATCAAACCAGAGAACATGTAGCTCTCAGGCAACAATGCTACCAGTGCACCAGTGCACTACTGGTTTTGCAAGGGCACACAAATACAGAAACCACAGATTTTATGAGGAACAGAACAAATATGAGGGAAAAATCTGCAACATTTTTACAAATGGTGGTGGTTAGGGAATTCAGGCTCTTGCCACCTGGGCCCAAGGTGCAGGGTTCAAGCCTTATTCTCTACCCACCACCATGTAGCACCTGGGGCATTATGCACACACACTGGATAGATGTAGATTCCTTTGTTGCAGCATTAAATCCACAGCCGTTGAAGCATTACAAGCCTGCCTGTGCACTACATCCTTCCCTACATCTGTTGGAGCATTAAATCCACCACAGCTCGCAAGATTTTCTTCCCCCGACTAGACTCCCAGCCTGCCAACGTTGCAGTCCGATCCCTTTCCAGCAACAGTCTATGCAGTTACAACTGCATAGACTTCTGGGATCTCTGCTCTTGAATGTTTCCTCATCTGGATTGCTGCTGAGAAAGTCTGCACATGCTCCAGACTGTCTCAGCAGCAGTCCGGATATCGGAAATGCTGCTAGTGCGCATGTGTGAAAGTCTGCTATTTGCGATTTTTTTTTAATTTTCTTTTCTATTTTCTTTTCTTTTTCTTTTTTACAGCTGGGGGGGCTGCAGTCGGGCAGTCCAATAGCACGGGCCGCCCCTGCTGCATGTGCATACTGCAGAATGAGGTACAGACAGGAAGTGTAAGGAGAACTGCTGATACCTACATGTACATATGGCAGAATGAGATACAGAAATGAAGTGTATCGAGAGCTGCTAATACCTGCACGTACATACTGCAGAATGAGGTACAAATAGGAAGTGAAAGGAGAACTGCTGGTACCTACATGTACATACTGCAGAATGAGGTAAAGACAGGAAGAGTAAGGAGAACTGCTGATACCTACACATACATTCTGCAGAATGAAGTAAAAACAGGAAGTGTAAGGAGAACTGCTTATACCTACAAACTGCTTATACCTACACGTACATACTGCAGAATGAGGTACAGACAGGAAGTGTAAGGAGAACTGCTGATACCTGCACATACATACTGCAGAATGAGGTACAGACGGGAAGTGTACGGAGAACTGCTGATACCTGCACGTACATACTGCAGAATGAGGTACAGACAGGAAGAGTAAGAAGAACTGATGCTACCTACACATACATGCTGCAGAATGAGGTACAAACAGGAAGTGTAAGGAGAATTGCTGATACCTGCACATACATACTGCAGAATGAGGTACAGACAGGAAGTGTAAGGAGAACTGCTGATACCAGAATATGTATACTGTAGAATGAGGTACAGATAGGAAGTGTAGGGAGAACTGCTGATACCTGCACGTTCATGCTGTAGAATGAGGTACAGACAGGAAGTGTAAGGAGAACTGCTGATACCTACATGTGTATACTGCAGAATGAGGTACAGACAGGAAGTGTAAGGAGAACTGCTGATACCGAAACATACATACTGCAGAATGAGGTACAAACAGGAAGTGTAAGGAGAACTGCTAATACCTGCATGTACATATTGCAGAATGAGGTACAAACAGGAAGTGTAAGGAGAACTGCTGATACCTACACGTACATACTGCAGAATGAGGTGCAGACAGGAAGTGTAAGGAGAACTGCTGATACCTGCACGTACATACTGCAGAATGAGGTACAGACAGGAAGTGTAAGGGCTACTGCTGATACCTGCAAGTACATACTGCAGAATGAGGTACAGACAGGAAGTGTAAGGAGAACTGCTGATACCTGCATGTACATACTGCAGAATGAGGTACAAACAGGAAGTGTAAGGAGAACTGCTGATACCTACATGTACATACTGCAGAAAGAGATACAGACAGGAAGTGTAAGGAGAACTGCTGATACCAGAACATACATACTGCAGAATGAGGTACAGACAGGAAGTGTAAAGAGAACTGCTGATACCTGCACGTACATACTGCAGAATGAGGTACAAACAGGAAGTGTAAGGAGAACTGCTGATACCTGCATGTTCATACTGCAGAATGAGGTACAAACAGGAAGTGTAAGGAGAACTGCTGATACCTACATGTACATACTGCAGAAAGAGGTACAGACAGGAAGTGTAAGGAGAACTGCTAATACCAGAACATACATACTGCAGAATGAGGTACAGACAGGAATTGTAAGGAGAACTGCTGATACCTGCACGTACATACTGCAGAAGGAGGTACAAACAGGAACTGTAAGGAGAACTGCTGATACCTACATGTACATACTGCAGAAAGAGGTACAGACAGGAAGTGTAAGGAGAACTGCTGATACCGGAACATACATACTGCAGAATGAGGTACAGACAGGAAGTGTAAGGAGAACTGCTGATACCTGCATGTACATACTGCAGAATGAGGTGCAGACAGAAAGTGTAAGAAAACTGCTGATACCTGCATGTACATACTGCAGAATGAGGTACAGACAGGAAGAGTAAGCAGAACTGCTGATACCTACACATACATGCTGCAGAATGAGGTACAAACAGGAAGTGTAAGGAGAACTGCTGATACCTGCACATACATACTGCAGAATGAGGTACAGACAGGAAGTGTAAGGAGAACTGCTGATACCAGAATATGCATACTGCAGAATGAGGTACAGATAGGAAGTGTAAGGAGAACTGCTGACACCTACACGTACATACTGCAGAATGAGGTACAGAGGGGAAGAGTAAAGAGAACTGCTGATACCTACACGTGCATACTGCAGAATGAGGTACAGACAGGAAGTGTAAGGAGAACTGCTGATACCGAAACATACATGCTTCAGAATGAGCTACAAACAGGAAGTGTAAGGAGAACTGCTAATACCTCCATGTACATACTGCAGAATGAGGTACAAACAGGAAGTGTAAGGATAACTGCTGGTACTTACTTGTACATACTGCAGAATGAGATACAGGCAGGAAGAGTAAGGAGAACTGCTGATACCTACACGCACATACTGCAGAATGAGGTACAGACAGGAAGTGAAAGGAGAACTGATGATACCTACACATACATACTGCAGAATGAGATACAGACAGGAAGAGTAAGAAGAACTGCTGATACCTACACGCACATAATGCAGAATGAGGTACAGACAGGAAGTGTAAGGAGAACTGCTAATACCTGCATGTACATATTGCAGAATGAGGTACAAACAGGAAGTGTAAGGAGAACTGCTGATACCTACACGTACATACTGCAGAATGAGGTGCAGACAGGAAGTGTAAGGAGAACTGCTGATACCTGCACGTACATACTGCAGAATGAGGTACAGACAGGAAGTATAAGGGCTACTGCTGATACCTGCAAGTACATACTGCAGAATGAGGTACAGACAGGAAGTGTAAGGAGAACTGCTGATACCTGCATGTACATACTGCAGAATGAGGTACTAACAGGAAGTGTAAGGAGAACTGCTGATACCTACATGTACATACTGCAGAAAGAGATACAGACAGGAAGTGTAAGGAGAACTGCTGATACCAGAACATACATACTGCAGAATGAGGTACAGACAGGAAGTGTAAAGAGAACTGCTGATACCTGCACGTACATACTGCAGAATGAGGTACAAACAGGAAGTGTAAGGAGAACTGCTGATACCTGCATGTTCATACTGCAGAATGAGGTACAAACAGGAAGTGTAAGGAGAACTGCTGATACCTACATGTACATACTGCAGAAAGAGGTACAGACAGGAAGTGTAAGGAGAACTGCTAATACCGGAACATACATACTGCAGAATGAGGTACAGACAGGAATTGTAAGGAGAACTGCTGATACCTGCACGTACATACTGAAGAATGAGGTACAAACAGGAACTGTAAGGAGAACTGCTGATACCTACATGTACATACTGCAGAAAGAGGTACAGACAGGAAGTGTAAGGAGAACTGCTGATACCGGAACATACATACTGCAGAATGAGGTACAGACAGGAAGTGTAAGGAGAACTGCTGATACCTACACATACATAGTGCAGAATGAGGTACAAACAGGAAATGTAAGGAGAACTGCTGATACCTACACGTACATACTGCACAATGAGGTACAAACAGGAAATGTAAGGAGAACTGCTGATACCTACACGTACATACTGCAGAATGAGGTAGAAACAGGAAGTGTAAGGAGAACTGCTGATACCTGCATGTACATACTGCAGAATGAGGTGCAGACAGAAAGTGTAAGGAGAACTGCTGATACCTGCATGTACATACTGCAGAATGAGGTACAGACAGGAAGAGTAAGCAGAACTGCTGATACCTACACATACATGCTGCAGAATGAGGTACAAACAGGAAGTGTAAGGAGAACTGCTGATACCTGCACATACATACTGCAGAATGAGGTACAGACAGGAAGTGTAAGGAGAACTGCTGATACCAGAATATGCATACTGCAGAATGAGGTACAGATAGGAAGTGTAAGGAGAACTGCTGACACCTACACGTACATACTGCAGAATGAGGTACAGACAGGAAGAGTAAGGAGAACTGCTGATACCTACACGTGCATACTGCAGAATGAGGTACAGACAGGAAGTGTAAGGAGAACTGCTGATACCGAAACATACATGCTTCAGAATGAGCTACAAACAGGAAGTGTAAGGAGAACTGCTAATACCTGCATGTACATACTGCAGAATGAGGTACAAACAGGAAGTGTAAGGATAACTGCTGGTACCTACATGTACATACTGCAGAAAGAGGTACAGACAGGAAGTGTAAGGAGAACTGCTGATACCTGCACATACATACTGCAGAATGAGGTACAAACAGGAAATGCAAGGAGAACTGCTGATACCTACACGTACATACTGCAGAATGAGGTACAAACAGGAAGTGTAAGGAGAACTGCTGATACCTGCATGTACATACTGCAGAATGAAGTACAAACAGGAAGTGTAAGGAGAACTGCTGATACCTGCACATACATACTGCAGAATGAGGTACTGACAGGAAGTGTAAGGAGAATTACTGCAGAATGAGGTACAGACAGGAAGTGTAAGGAGAACTTCTGATACCTGCACATACATACTGCAGAATGAGGTACAGACAGGAAGTGTAAGGAGAACTGCTGATACCTGCACGTACATACTGCAGAATGAGGTACAGACAGGAAGAGTAAGCAGAACTGCTGATACCTACACATTTATGCTGCTGTATGAAGTACATACAGGAAGTGTAAGGAGAACTGCTGATACCTACACGTACATACTGCAGAATGAGGTACAGACAGGAAGTGTAAGGAGAACTGCTGATACCTACAAGTACATACTGCAGAATGAGGTACAGACAGGAAGAGTAAGCAGAACTGCTGATACCTACACGTACATACTGCAGGATGCGGTACAAACAGGAAGTGTAAGGAGAACTGCTGATACCTACACATACATACTGCAGGATGAGGTACAAATAGGAAGTGTAAGGAGAAGTGCTGATACCTACATGTACATACTGCTGAATGAAGTACATACAGGAAGTGTAAGGAGAACTGCTGATACCTACACATACATACTGCAGAATGAGGTACAAACAGGAAGTGTAAGGAGAACTGCTGATACCTGCACGTACATACTGCAGAATGAGGTACAGACAGGAAGTGTAAGGAGAACTGCCGATACTGACACAGACATACTGCAAAATGAGGTACAGACAGGAAGTGTAAGGAGAACTGCTGATACCTACACATACATACTGCAGAATGATTTACAGATAGGAAGTGTAAAGAGAACTGCTTGATACCAGCACATGAAATGAAATATCACTTAAAAACATAGTTTCCTCAAATGAAAATTCAGCAATGTGGTATGCAAGACTTGTTACTAGAAATGGGTGCTAGGCACATAGATGAATAATGTTTTGCCCCTCCTGGGTAATGCTCAGCAAGAAAATATAAATATTCTCCAAGTATTTTTATGAGTGAATGCAGATGCATGTTGCTACCATACAGATGGAAGCACTGTGAAACAGTCAAATTCGCCAGATGGTTCTTCACTAGAGAGAGGGTAGGTCATTGCTCTGTACCCTGTTATTCAGGCTCATACCTATCAACCTCTTAGATCTAGAAATCTGGACAAAACCACAAACAATGTGGGACAAAGGCTCACAAATAAGGACACTTTTGAAATATTGCTCTTACAAACTTAGAAGTTGATAGACTAACATGTTATGCAGTAGCATGAATTTTCTGAAGGGTGTGAAGTCTGAAACTCAAATGTCTGCCATTATTTTCTGACTTCACTCCTCGATGATTTGATAATGATTTGTCAGAAAACCATAATTTTAAGAGAAACAGGTCAAAAATATGAAGGAAAAATCTGAACATTCTGCAAAAATCTGAACAGATGATAGAAATGTTCAGGCTACAACAGCCAGAAAATTGCCCTCCATTAGCTCAGAAAGTTAAACACATGGCTCTACATTATGCTGTCAGTATAATATTATTTCAAAGATCTTCACACACAAATTCAGACATACAAATCTCCCTCTTTCTGTATAGAGACCCAATACCTTGGTTATGCTGCCAGATATTGTGAAGCAATCAGCATGCTCTAAGTCTTACATTTTTAAAGAACAGAACACCTTGTAAATGGTTGTCACATGCCTGTTACTTAGCATAGATATTGTGTTGCAGCCCAGTTTATTTTATTATGTTCCCTTCTATCCATAAAACACAATTGTGCACTCATCTTTTAAGCACAAACTTTATCTTCCTCTGTTTTCTCTTACTGTTCTGAAGGGAGCCCTCAATGCAGTTCTGGGGATTTCCCTCTGAAGATCAAGATTTGCAAAATCTTGGGGAATTTTTGAAAGTGTGATCATAGAGTTGGTAGACATACGTTTTTGTTTGTGCTTTACAAGAATTGACTAGGGTTTGCAATAGGGAGATTTTAAGGTTTTGTGACTGACAATTTGTGATTCATTTACAAAACCATGTGATTTTGTGACTTTCATTAAGAGACCCTCAAAGAATGGTAACACTATGAAATATGTATGACAAGGTAAATAGTTCATTGGTCATATTTGTTCCTACCCATTTTGAGCTAAGGCACAAGTTTGCACATGTTATCAGTGGTTCATTATACCCAATGCTACTTGTGTCTTGATATGTTTTGGGTTCATTGTGGAGTAGCGGGTATCCATCAATAATATGTGGCAGAATATCTTTTCCTGATAAAATGCCACTTTCTGTATTCTGTATTTAGAAGGAATGTGAACACTGGTGTGCACCACTCTGCTGAAAGACATTGTAAAGAGATGGTGACTGACCACCTCACTGCACTGGCATATAATATGACACATAGATAGTTACTAGTCTCTCAGTCCAGGTCACCATTGAAGAGCCTAGCCCAGATTCCCATTTGCTCCAAAGTACTGTGTGGTTATGTGACTTGCTCAAGGTCATACAGCTGGCAAATAAAGGCTGAGGAATGAAACCCTGTACAAGCGAAGTAGCCTCATAGCCTTAATCCTCTGCACTGCCAGACATGATATGTTTATTCCATTTGGTGACTGCTGTATTCCCTGTATATTAGTACCTTTGTAGGATGACAATACTTCTGATGTGCTTTTAACATTTCTTCCTGCCATATTTGATATTCTGCTGGCTTGCTGTTTGACTTGGCTGTGTCTAGCACCATGGACAGCTGCTCTTTGCCTGCTTTCATTCATGCTGCCAGCTTCTGTCCACATTCTTGTCAGATGCCCACAAGCCTGTACCTTCCTAGTTTGTACAGCACTTCATTAGGTAGTAGTGATACTGTATCACTCAAACTACTGCAGCCTTTATCCCTTCCTTGAGATGAGAGTATCAGTCATTTCAAGCATTCAGCTACTGATGCCGTTTTCCCTTCTGACATGTACTCACACATCCTCAAACATGTATGTCAGCTGACAAATTTT
Organism: Protopterus annectens; assembly: GCF_019279795.1. Classification (NCBI taxonomy): domain Eukaryota; kingdom Metazoa; phylum Chordata; order Ceratodontiformes; family Protopteridae; genus Protopterus; species Protopterus annectens. The sequence continues at coordinate 1,548,247,866 of NC_056732.1, read as the reverse complement.
GAACTTTGTTGGCTGACATCTAGGGTTCCTATTAGATGACCAAAGACGTCTTGGTCAAACTTAAAACAACAAAAAGGCAAAATAGCGAAGAGGCTTTTAAGCAAATTCGAATTCTTTCCCAGTGAAAGAATCCACTTGGTTGCTTCCATTACTTTGCCATTTTCGGCACTGTAGTGCAATCTCAGAGTTGGTGTATTTATGTAGCGGGGTGAGGGGGCAAAGTCCCCCACTTTATGTATTCTTTCAATTTTTTTTTTTTTTTTTTTTGGAACAGCGATTTTTTTTTTCCCTTGGAAAAAAATTGCTGTTCTGAGCTTTCAAGATTGTAAGCTTTTGCTTACATGGGGTTGATTATTCATCGTTCACTTTTTTAAGAGTTTGATGATATAATATAGACCCGACATCTATGCCTATTCATCATGCACCAGCAAAGAAGGTCTTTTGCAGGTAAGGGTGAGGATACATGTTCTATATACATATGACAGTGGCAACAACTTAAAATATATGATTGTGGCCATTTGCCCTTAATTTTCATCCAAATTTAACATCAGACAGGGACACATAGAAAGTGACTACTTTTTAAGGTGACATACAGAAGTGTGTATATTATTTCCAGATATGATTTAGAATCATCACAAAAATCTGCCTTCTATGTTAATCGGGCATTGCTATTTGGTTAACTTTAACAATTAAGCCTTAAATACAACATTTCTTTCTTGAAATAGAAACGTAGGATTGATTTTTTCCCTTATGTATGATTTTTATTCAGGCCATCATTGAATCAAAATGTTGGAAAAAAGCTCTGAAAGCACCTCAGAGCATCTATAACCCTGTGGTGTCTGGTTCCTAATGGCTTTTAGACCCCCATCTTAATTTAGTTATGATAGTGAGTCTTGGTCAGTTAGGATGTGTTGAAAGGATTCTGGGAAAACCAAAATTGAACAGCAAGATTGAATTTTTTCCCTTAATTATGATATTTGTTCAGGCCATCATTGAATGAAAAGGTTGTTTGAAAACTGTAAAATGTACCTCAGAGCATTTATTGTCCCCTTAACTTCTGGGGGTCTCCCACATAATACAGTTGCTTCCACCACACTTATCACACTGCAGTTTTAGTCAGTTAGTGTCCACTGAAAGAAGTCAGGGAAAAACAAAGTTGAAGAGCAAGACTGAATTCATGCCAATACTATATAAAAATGTTGTTTAAAAACCTGTAAAATGAACCTCAGAGCATCTAAACTCCTTTTGCTTCTGGGGGCCTTGCATACTCCAAACTCCCCAGCTTAATGCAGTCATTTCCACCATAGTTATTACAGTGTAGTCTTGGTCAGGGTGTTTGAAAGGATTCAGGAAAAAACAAAGCTGGTTTTGTTCAGGTCATCACTGAATGAAAAGGTTGTTTAAAAAATAAAAGAAATGCATTTCAGAGCATGTAGAACCTCCATGGCTTCTGTGAGCCTTGCCCTCCCTCAGACTCCCAGCTTAATGCAATTACTTCCAATGCAGTTAACAGAGAGCAGACTTGCCAACTAAACATGTGTTGAATGAATGGATAGATGCAGGAAGAAACTGAAAAGAAAGGCAAACTATAAGAAGAATGAAGATAAAAGTAATCCAGATGGTGTGGGTAGGCCAAGATGGAGGGTAGCGGATAACATGTTTACGTGTGTGCTTATGTAGGGGTTATGGCAGCAGGGTGGTGCCATAGAACCCTTTCATCTAGGCCATCAGCTAACTGAAGCCCGGCCCTAGGTAGCACATTCTGCTTTGAATATATATTTGGCTGAAATATCAACTGGTCATGCCAAAGGGAGTTTTCCTTTCCTGAAGGTGCTGCCACCCTGTTTAAAGAAGTAAAGAACAAGCAGTTGGAAAAGACCTGTTCACAGTGGATAGGGATGCACACACAGTACAAACCCGTTGTTGTTTGAATGTGCAGTTGCTGAAACAGTAACTGGTCATGCCATGGGGGGAGGGGGGTCTCCCTCTTTTGATGGCTCTGTGAGCTTGAGAGTGATTTAGAGAATGTGCACTTGAAAAAGGAATACATGTCTGTTATATATTGAAAATTTACAGAATGAGATTGCAACTTCATTCCTCAGTTTAGAAACATGACTGAGGATTATAGCCCCAAGTATGTGTCCTAGAAAAATGTACCATACGCATATGCTGCCCCAAACCCACCTCATTGTGTTGCCCTTAATTATTACCTTTTGTTTGCCGTTACATTTTTGTTCTAGTCTCTTTTTTCACACTTTTTCAGGAGATTCCTTTCCCTTATATAGCCTGCTATTCTTATAGTTGAACCTCAGTCTAATGGGAATGGGTAATGGGTGTGTTTTGTGTGTGTGTCCATGAGCATGCGTGTGCATGTATCTTGTATTGTATGTGCAGTCCTGAAAGATTGGATGGCTGCCTCCATAATAGCAATGTCCTGTATCTTTAAAATAAGTTCTAGACTTTTTTTATATCTTATGCATGCAAAAGTACAATTAGTGGGATGGTTATGTTTTTATAACCTTCCCAGATGGCTGTTTTTCAGCTCAGAAGATGTCTGAAGTAGTACAGTCTCTGAAATGAATATAAACTGATTTATTCTAGTCCCTATAACAAACAACTATTATCTTGCTCAGTTCCACCCTAAATAAGAAGAAAGGATTCCATTTAAATAAAGCACACCATTACACAGCATGCCTCATATAAAAAACAAATACAAGTATCTATATACGCAAATTATTTCTATTTCTATTGACTAAAAGAGAAAATGAATAAAATGTAATACAAACTAAAAGTTTTTTACATCCGTTCTTGCTGCCTAATGCTTTCCAAATGAAAAGATAACAATAACAGTGCAGCAGTACATAACAGCTGATTGTTCCCTTTAATTTCTCCAAGTCTTTTGGGTTGGTAATATTATGAAGGAAATGGACCCCCATTCCTAAAACAAAGTATGATTAAACTTTGTAACATTAGTATTGTTTCAGTCTTTGATACTAGCCAAAAGTGCTTTTGCAACACCTGCAATGTGCCCAGAACCGATTCCTTCTGCAGTTCATACAGAGTTAGATGCACTGGTAGCATTTCTAAATATGATTGTTGATTCTTTTTTATTAGACCGATTGCTCCTACTAATATTGGAACTGTCTGTGTGTCCTTCTACCACAGTGCCCTTGTTTCTGCCTGCAAATCCTGGTATTTTATGACTTCATGTGTGTGTCACTCTCTTTTGATCTCTGTGTAAGACACTGTAATCCCTGGGTATAGCAATTTCAATGATCAGTGCTACTTTTGTCTTCTTTTCATGGTCTATTACATCTGGTTTTCTTGTATCTATTTTTGAACTGTCAGTAATGGGTAATGGATAAACCCATGTGATAAAAACTTCATCATTCTCTATAATGCTTTGTGGCTCATTTCTAGTGCTTCTCAGCTACTTCAGTATTGTAATGTTTGCACAATCCCCAAGGCAACAGTCATGCTATTAGTGTATCACACCCAGCAACAGGAAGTGTGACTGTTTCCAGTTCTATTTTGCAGTACCTATGTTTGTTCCTCCCACATATTCAACATGTGCATACTCCACTATCCTGAGCTGCGAATATTAAACTTTAACCTTTGTGTTTAAATTCACCTCTTCTTAACCATTCCTGTGTCAGATCCTGATAAATACGTGGGTGTTCCAGGAGTTTTCTGTACTTGTATATTTATGCCTTTTCCACATTTTTTGCCTCTTCGTCTGTTCCTTCTCCTTATATTCTTTGTTTTGCTTTTTGGCACATTCAGTTGCTACCTGATTTTTATTTACTTCTGGTTTGATTTCCATTCCCACTTGACACTGATATGTTTCTGCTAAACTAAGTAGGGAAGTCATCTTACATTTGTTCTCTTCATGTTGTAAAATGTTCACTGTGCTTGGATCTAGTGAGGTGAGCAGATATGTAAGCAGTCCTATGATTGCAGATCTACATATGTAATAAATTTTGAGGAGGTCCATAACTCATTCAGAATGAGGAATATATAATCTTAGTTTACATTGATTTTTATATATCATTTGATAAGAATGAAGCATTTTTCTTGTTTTCATTTCCAGCTGATCCAATACCATTTGTGGCCAGACAATCTACCCAAAACTGTTAGAACAGGAAGAACAAATTGTCAAGGCTGTTTTCAGTATTAGTTTTAGTGTTTTTAAATATTCTTTAGTGATATCTTCTTGGTGCTGCAGCTTTCCTGCTTTAAATGTTGCTTTTCCACATTTACCAAGACCAATTGACATTCTTATACCATCTGGGAAATTGTGCTTTCATCTCCTCCTCTTATGAAGTATACAGTTTTAAATTATCTACAATAAGAAGATATGTCTTTAGATTTTGTTGATTTCTGGGAGCCAAATCGTAACCATGATCTAATCTGATAAGTAGGCATCATAAGGGATTAAGGGCAAGACAAAGGACCAGCGGTGACAAAGAGTCACCCTGGAATACCCCCTTCTGAATTTTTATCCCTGGGACAATAGTTTATCCTCTATCATGACTTAGCTGCAAAGTGGTTTGCCAATGATTCACAGTAAATATAATGTAAACTGATCAACACAGGTTGTATCTTATATATCTGTAAGCACTCCTTTATCCATGAATGTGGGATGCTGTGAAATGCTTTTGTGTAATCTCTCCATGAAATACTTAAATTCTTCCCCTTTTTACAATTCTCTATTATATCTTTAACAACAAATGATCCTTTATTCCATATGAATTTCTTTTGTTACCATTTCGTTCTGTTGCCATGATTGAGTTTCTTCCAAATGACTAAACTCTGTCGGCATCATTTCCAGAATACAGTTTATACATTTTCGGAAGGCAAGTTATTGGTCTATACTTTTTAGGACAGATTGCAGGTTCATTCTTAAGAAGGAGTATCATTTTTCCTGTTAACCAGTTTGGTGCCTGTTTAGGATGTAGTATGAGTGGTGGCATTGTATAAGAGATTACATCTGTCATCTCTCTAGTCAATGCATTAAATGCGGTCTTTGCTTTAAGAGGTTTAGAGCTGCGGTGGTGCAGCGGTTAGCATTGCCGCCTCACAGCAAGAGGTTCTCCCGTTCGATTCTCGGATGGAGCGCCTTCTGTGTGGAGTCTGTATGTCCTCCCCACAGTTGAGTGACATTTAAAAACATGCTGGTAGGTGCGTGCGTGAATGGGTGTGCCTTCCTTGAAGGTTGAAATCCACTGCCAGTCATGAGCAGACCGGAGTTTTGCTGTGGCGACCCCTAACCAGGAAAAGCTGAAAGACATTACTTTTACTGTAGAACATGACAGCTGGTTATCACACTCTAACTCTAAATTTAGATCTCTTCACTAAATCAACTCCAGCAATGTTTAAAAGCTGGTGAAACAGCATTCAAAAGATACTGGTGGAAAGCAAGCAGTGATACAACACAACTTCACTGGAGGTATATCATTCTGCCCTGTCCTTTTGGCTGTGTAACACTACTATTGATAATTAGTGCTTAAAAACCACAATGCGTGTTCATTAATATAACTTTTTGGGAAAACAATCACCACATTTATTTAAAGAAGAAAGTCATGGATCCTTGACCAGAATGTTCTACTTAATGGAGTAATAGTCACTGATGAGGAATCACCATTACCTTCCCCTGATGTCTTGAAGGTGAGAAAATCCAGTCATCTCCTACATTTTTATATTTTCCACATCAAGTAAAAGGGTCTCCTGCAATTCTATGCTCTGCACAGTCCCTTGTAATTCATTGTTTCCTAAATATTTATAATTTACTGGATACTGTAAACAATTAATACTGAGTGGCATAAAATGAATGGAGCTGAATAGATCCCAAGGTGTGAGATACATCAAAATATGTGAAAATGCACACAGAGCTGTGTTGAATAGTCTAGTTTTAAACAAAATGGAATGGAAGGGTATAGAACCATAGAGCCAAATCAGTATATTTAGTAAATTCCATTTTTTAAGTAATTAATTTGTTAACAGGGTAACAAGGGCAGGGGTAAGTGCCGACGTCCAGTTTAGAGATGCCAGATTACTCAGAATATCTGGGTGACATAGAAGGGAAAAGCTTTACCTAGAAAGAACCCACACATACACATGGAGATTGTGTAACACTACATGGAGTCACATATATTTTGGCATCTGAACAATCTTCTAGATGCCACTTAATCATTAATTATTCAAAAGCTCTGAAATAAACCTAGAAATATTTATTTTCATGGGGGAAGAACTCCCTCTAGGCAGTACCCCTCAGCTCTTGATACTCATAGTAGAAATCACTGTACCTTGAAGGAAGGGTGATTTCACCAACAGTAATCTCTTTTGACAAACTTGTAATTCAGTCAATTGTATTATCACACTCTTGGCTACCACACAACCAAACTGCCTCATAGATAGGTCCATAGGTAAGTACTAGGCTAGCTGCCCTCACAGGCCATTTTAAGCCTAGCCATTTTCCCTTTTTGTGCTTGAAATAACCTATCCCATTTGGAAACAGATTGTCCTTACCCATCCCATGGTCAATAATTATATATTACCCCTAATGAGAATAATTGAGATCATTTTATTTTTGATATATTTCAGCCTTTTCTGGGAGGAAATCATCAGTACTGCATAAAATAACATTTGTCCAGGTAGCAACCATATGATCACCCACATAAAAGATTTGTCTATCTCTTACAAAGGAAAAAAAATCAAAAGCAGCAAAGCAAAAAGGCACAGCAAAGCAATTGCTTTGAAGAAAGTGTTACCAAAACAACAACAATCGTGTGTCATAGTCAGGTATGAAATAACAAAAAATCTTTGAATGCACAAGACAACAAGACTAAGCATCACGGGAAAAAATCTATGGACTACCATGAAGCAATTTAATACTGACGCATTGTTTTTGTTGATCTCTACCATCTATCACCTGTCCAATCATAGTATCTCTTCTCAAGCTCAGAAGTACAGCAGATAAGAGGTAGGAGTGTCCAATTACAGTACCATCTTGATGGCTCTGGAGCCTTTTCCTTTTTGATCTATCTTTACTTTGTCTCCTTCTCATAGGGCACAGTGAAACTATTGTACTGTCGCCACGCAAGCATCTTCCTCTGTTCATAATCTGCCCCACTGTCCCAGTATTTTTTATCTGTCTAAGCTAGAAGTTACTAGGCATGGGATGAAAGAAACCATGGAGAAGCACAGGCCAATTTCTCAACTGCCCTAGTACTTTCTCATATTTACACATTAGGTAAAAGGAGGTTGAGGAAATCAAACTTCAGGCTACAGGAATCATCTCCTTGACAACTCACATTCTTAACCCTTTGTACTTACTGACAACTGTCCTTCACAGATGGCCGCAGCCACATCTTCCACTGGTTGATAATCCATCATTAAACTATTTAAATCACTTATTTCTAATACCCTCCCTCCAGCTTGCCAATGCAGTTTGCATCACCCTGCTCAAATGTAGGCCTTCTGGATTACAGCCTTCAGCATCATGTTATAGTTTAGTGGTATATCTTTCACATATTCAGAAGCGTTTACTGGGTTTGGTGGGGATGTGAAGCTTGGCAATGTCTCAGTTAGGAGTAGATATTTTGTCTTGGAGAAATTCTTAAAAGTGCTAGGGGCAGAAGTGGTCCCTGGATTCAATTTTACTTCAAAGGAGATGGCATTGTAATCAGACTTAGCAAATGAAAAAGATATGCAAGGGATGGTACAAAATGCCCCCATATTAGTAAGAACAAGGTCTCTAAGATGTTGTTCCCCCTATTGGGTACTCTGAGTAGTTATTCCAGGGCATTGGTATTGAGAAAGTCCAGGACTTTCTGTGCTTTTCCACTAGTGGTGGTGAAGGTTTTTGTTGTTGTAGTTACATAGTTTAGATTACCCATGAAAACGGTATTGAGTTTAAGACTGTGTGATTCTTATTCTTGGAAATAGGCATTGTGACTTTCTTGGGTTACACAGGGAGTTCGGTAGCTAGCCAGCATGTGGTAAGTGGCATTTCTGATGGTGAGTTGGACATGAATAAATGCTAGTACATCACGCTGCTTTACCAGCCTCGATGCAATTTTCTTCCGAATGAAGATTAGGAATAAGGATAACTGTTCAGAATGTGAGATTCTGGCCATGGCTAACTAAGTAAAACTTAGCAAAAATAAAATAAAGTCCTCTTTACAGAGGAAAAATCAATCCAGTTAACGGTTTAAGCAGTCTTGTCTGATGAAAAGAATGTTCATTGAATAAAGGATCTGCATAAATCCTAAACTGGATCTGCTTAAACTCTGTAATAAGATTCAGTACATTTTTCAAACAGTCCCTCAGCTATAACTTTGTGCTTTTGTGTTACATTTGACTGCACAAAGTTCCAGCAACTGTCAACATTTCTCACAACAGAAGACGGCACTATAACACTCTACAGAAGCAGAATAGAGGTATCTCTCCAGGATCTCAGTCAAATTTCTCATTGGCAGTAATACCGGCATTTAAGGTATTCCCTTTAAGTGTGCAACTGTTCTCTTAGCATCTACTAGGTCATTAAAAATGAAAATAAAAATAAATTAATTCTTTCTTTCCTTCTTTCTTTTATTCTTTCTGATGTTTAACAATAGTTCTGACTACCCACAGACAAAAAAAAAGGGTTTAATTGTTTTTTTGGCTGTATTCATTTATATTATTCATTTGCATTAAATTTACATTGATATCATTTTCAACCACTTCCCCATCATTTTCAAATTCCTTCTCACAGCAGCCACATATCTGAGTACTAACAGTGTTGTGCTGTGTGCCATTTTTTGTAAAATGGCATATTACATCTGCAGCTCATGGGAGATTATGTGCTGTACTGGGATAAGCAGTTTGTCATGCTTATTGAGTGTAAGACCTAAGGCTGAGTTTTAATAACTGTCCAAACACGCACACATACATATACAAATACACACACCATTCCAGAATAACTAGAAATTATAGGCTAGTTAACAAGGTTGAGTTTTAATAACTGTCCAAACACGCACACATACATATACAAATACACACACCATTCCAGAATAACTAGAAATTATAGGCTAGTTAACAAGGTTGAGTTTTAATAACTGTCCAAACACGCACACATACATATACAAATACACACACCATTCCAGAATAACTAGAAATTATAGGCTAGTTAACAAGGTTGAGTTTTAATAACCGTACAGACATGCACACATACATATACAAATACACACACCATTCCAGAATAACTAGAAATTATAGGCTAGTTAACAAGGTTGAGTTTTAATAACCGTACAGACATGCACACATACATACACAAATACACACACCATAACAGAATAACTAGATATTATAATCTAGGGCCTCGGTGGTGCAGCAGTTAACATTGCCACCTCGCAGCAAGAAGATCTGTGGTTCGTTTCATGGCTGGAGTGTCTTCTGTATGGAGTCTGCATGCCTCCCTGCAATTGAGTGAGTTTTAAAGACATGCAGGTAGGTGCGAGAGTGTGTGTGTGTGTGTGTGTGTGTGTGTGTGTGTGTGTGTGTGTGTGTGTGTGTGTGTGTGTGTGTGTGTGTGTGTGTGTGTGTGTGTGCCTTCTGTGAAGGTTGGGTACCGGGCTGGCAACTCACCACTGTAAAAACTCTACTGCCAATCAATCTGCAGACTGGTAATCCGCTATGGTGGCCTTTAACTGGGAAAATCTGCTCTGGTGGCCTCTAACTGGGAAAAGCCAAAAGACATTGCTTTTATGGCTGCAGTGGTGCAGAGGTTTGCATTGTCACCTCACTGCAATAGTTCTCTGCTTCAGTTCTCAGCTGGAGCACCTTCTCTGCATAGTCTGCATGAGCTGTAGTTGAGATAGTTTTAAAGACATGCAGTTAGGTGCGTCTGTGTATATGTGGGCCTTCTGTGAAGGTTGGATGCCAGGCTGGCAACTCGACACTGTAAAAACACCACTGCCAATCAATCTGTGGACCGGTGATCTGCTGTGGTAACCCCTAACTGGGAAAAGCCGAAAGACTACAATAAGCTAGTTAACATGGATTTTAATCTTTTAAACTGACAGCACTTTTATGTGAAAATTACAACCATTTTACAAAATGGAAGATTTTTTAATGCAGTAAAATAGTTAAAATGAGTGTGGTATGTCAGAAATGAAAGGACTTTCATGGGAATTTATGTGACAGCAAGATTAATTTTATATTCTCTTACTTCATCATATATAGAAAAATAATCCCCCATGTTAAAATATAAACCATTTTCTAGAAGTAATCCAAAACGAAAAAAAACAACCGTAGGGCTACCACGGCTTGTATCACAAAATTTAATGAAGTGCACACAGGATAAGCACTTTCAGAAACAATTCCTTCATCAGATCCAACAAAATGAAATACAAACTCTGAAGGCACATATTTAAAGCTCAAAAGCACCAATAATCTCATGAGAACAATTAAAACCAATAAAATAATTAGCTTGATTGCATTAAACAATTGCTAAAAGGCAATCTACAATTAAATACATTTTGAAATCTGCCCCATACTAGCAAACTAAAAATGCAAGCACAGATGTGTAGCATAGCAAAGAACAGTTCAAACATATTAAAAACATTCTCTTATGCCATCATACAGAGAATAGTAATCCCAGCATGCTGAGTGCAAGTTAAAATATGAACCATTTTCTACAAGTGCTGATCACCTCCTGAAGCTTCGATAATAGTAATAGAAACTTGCACCTATATACATTATTTATATAAATATATATATATATATATATATATATATATATATATATATAAAAGTATCTTCCCTTACATACACATTCTAACGGAACTTCCATTTAAACTACACAACAGTTTCTGTATCCATTCATATAAATATTGCAAGGCCTGATGCACCTTTTAAAGCAACTGAGACTATAAAGAACATCATTCCAGGAAAAACATTCAAAAAGTTCCTACATTTCCCAATTAAACTAACCTCACTTCCTTAAATAGTCCCCCTTTGCAGTTATATAGAACAAAGCTCAGGCCCACTAAACACCACAACTAGGAAACTAAGCATATCCATGGTTAATGCAGGTAGCATGTTAAATAAACTAGATCGACTGCACTTAATTTCAACTAACAACTTAAACATTCTAAGTGTGTGTGAATCCTGGATTAAACAAGACATCCCAACCTCCATTTACAGTTCCCACACTATTCCAGCATATTCAACTCCATACCAAGGAAAAGCTCTCACCAAGATGACAGTGAAATACAGACTGTATTTTATATAGCATGTATCACGGACAGAAGTAGATTAAAAATAAAAAGGAGAGCTGGGTTCAAAAGACCCAGGATAAAAAAGTACCCAATCCTGGTAGGCCCACTGGTGCCAGGACTGGAAAAAATGACAGTGTAGAACCCTCAAGACATGGAAACATTCATACAATGGGGCCAGGCTAGGCCCAGGGGGAGGATGGCCCCCATGTTGTAGAAGGAAGTAGTAGTCCACAAAAATCAGAGAAAACGATAAGTCAAAAAAAGAGCCATAAAGATGACAGAATGGACTTGAGTACAAGAAAGAAATGATGTATTGTTACTATTATGCAAGAAGCCCAGCATTTCCAGACAGAAGCTATACAAAACGATTAAGAGAGAAATCAGAGGAAAGAAAAATACTTCCACAATAAAAAACTGTGAGAAATTTCAAATAAAACTTATGTTCATTAATACAACACATTTATGAAAAACATTGTATAGACCAAGAAACCTTAGGCTGTTTGGAAAAAGAAGTGACCGAAGAAGTACAAAAATATAAAGAACAAAATCTAGAGACTTTTTAAAGGTATAAAAAAGAAATATGGACATGGGAAAGAAAGAGAGATGTGATATGGTGCAATATTTATGCAAAGGAGAAAGTCAAATGAATCAACATTAAAAAGGTAGCCCCAAAGATATTCAAAGAGAAATATAGGCAAGGGCATCCAGATATAGAAAATTTCACAAAAAAATAAACAAATAATAAATAAATAAATAAGACCAAAAAGCGGAAATTTAGAACAGAAGATTAATAAAGTAGAAGTTAAAAAACAGAAGTTATAGAATGCTTGCAAGGTGAAGGATTTAGAGTAGAAAGTCTAACACAGCACAGCATGATGGAACAATGAGTCCCCAACGTAAGGAGAAACAGGAAGGGCAGCAGACATCTAAAGAAGAAATAAAGATATGGGAAAGAAAAAGAGATTTAATATGGTGCAATATTTATGCAAAGGAGAAAGCAAAACTATTCAATACAAAAACAGCAGCACCAAAGATATTTGAAGAGAAATATAGACAAAGGCATCTGGACATGGAAACTTTTACAATACAAAAAATAAGAAAACAAAGAAAAAAAAGTAAAAAAAGAGGATTAGTAATGGAGATGTTAAATAAATAGAAACTGAGATTATGAATTACCTATGAAATGAAGGATTTAGTGTACAAAATCTAACTCAGATAATGTCACAGCAGGATAGAGCAGTGGATACCCAAATTAAGGAGAAACCAGTGGAGTGGGAAAATTTTGATCGGTTACCATAAGAAGAAACTTTGGATCCTTCCATATGAAACCAGTATAAGCTTTCAATTGGTGTTGAACAGCAAAAGATGGAACAGGAAACTGGCAACTCTGACGCAGTCAATGTTGTGCTGTGATAGGCCACTGAGTTCCCATATAATGCATGACACAGGATGCAACTGAAGAGAATGTGGCACAGGAAGATGCTCTGGAACTTTCTTTATAATGCCCACAGGAAACTGATAACAAAGAATGTGCCCTTAGTTTAGAAGAAAATGCTGTAAGAGAAGAGTTGCTTGATATAACAGAGATGGACATAGTAAGATCAATGAAAGAAATACACTACAGAAAGTCAATAAACCCCCAAAAGTTATGTTTGATAAAACAAATGAATACAGTAATTACTCAAAAATCCCTTGTCCCAGACATCTGGAAAAAAGCATTCATTCTTCCCTTACACAAAAGTGGCACCAACACAGACACCACAAACTTTCGACCCATAGCAATTCTCTCACCCCTCTTTAAAATACTGAAAAAATGCATCCATGCCCAACTCCTCAACCACCTGCATGAAAATCAAATTTTATCACCCACTCAGCATGGTTTCAGACAAGGACACAGCACCACTACCGCCCTCCTATCCTTCCTTGATACAGTTAACCAGGCACGGGATTCTGGTAAAATAATTGCTTCACTTTTCCTTGACCTCTCCAAAGCTTTTGATGCCATTTCCCACACCATCCTACTCTCTAAACTATCCACCCTCCACATTTCTCCCCCTACCCTATAATGGTACAACAACTATCTCTCCAATAGGCAGCAATCCACCAAATGGCAACAGTCTTACTCTCCCTTCCTCAGTACATCCACAGGAGTACCCCAAGGCTCCATACTTGGTCCTCTCTTATTTAGCATCTTTATTAACAACTTTCACTCCACTCTCCCACAATGCTCAGTAATCTAGTATGCTGATGACTCTACAATATTATGCACTGCAAATTCCAGCTCTGAACTCCAACAAATTACCCAGAATGCTCTCACATCTACTGAATCTTGGATGCTTAACAATCATCTTGCCCTAAATAAAAAAAAACTAAACTAGTAATTTTTACTCTTAGGAAAACCACTCCATTTGATAAAAAACTCTACACTATACAAGCCCAAGACAATACCACTATAGAAGTTGCCCCACACACTAAATTACTAGGCATTTTTATAGATGAAAACCTTAACTTTGACCTACACATAAATGATAACATCAAAAAAACACACCAAAAGCTTGGTATGCTCTACAGGCACCAACACTTTCTTAGCCTCTCTACTAGACAAACCCTTGCAACTACCTTTTTATTACCCTCTCTCCATTATGGTGCCCCTCTCCTCACTAATATCCGAACTTATACAAAATCCAAACTTGCTATTGATACAACAGAATAGCAAAATTTGCCACCAAGGCCACATTTTCATCCCACCATTGTAAGTCACTGAAACAATTAGTGTGGCTGGAACTCCCCCACCATCTCTCATTCACCCAACTAACTACTGTGCACAAAATAATCTACAGACCCACAGACTGTCCTGCTCTCTCAACACTACTTGCCAAATACCATTCCAGCAGGCATCTAAGATCTGAAAATCATCTACTTCTAAAAGTAGATAAGCCCACCTTACCTGCTGGTCAACTCCTCTATGCCTTCACCGTTGCCAAACTATGGAACCCACTTCCGCCTTTTATAAGAAACTCAGGCAGCACCACCACCTTCAAACAAATGCTGAAAAATCATCTCAACTCTTCCTGGCTATTTTCCTGCTCTTTAACCTAACCTCTTCACTCTCCTTATATGATTACTAAACTCCTATGTCTTTTGCTACTAGTGACTGATGATATTTTCTCCATATTTATTTTTATCTTCACTTGTTGATTCCGGTACAATAATACTGATCTCTGTTTATACCAATCTGATTGAATTCATTGAATTCTGCTTTAATGTATATTTTCTGAATATATTGCTGTAATCAAAGAAACTAGATTCCTGCTTTTATGCATATATTCTGTATATGTTACTCTATTTACTATATGTAACACTGTTTCTGCTTTTGTACTAATTAATGTTTATATTTTTTCTGTATCTCGTTGGAGCTTTTCTCCCTGGGCCTCCACTGAAAATGGGCTCTTTTAGGCCCAGTGGACTTATCCCGGTAAACAAATGCAATAAATAAAATAAATAAATAAAATAATTAGGACTGTCTATAGAGATTCATGTGATATAAAAGAAGTAAATAGGGTATGTTTAGCTAAATCAATAACAGATAAAGTCTTACCACAAGAACACAGGGTAGTATGGGAAAGGAAGGGGAAAAATCAAATGCCATCACAGAAGTATTGAACAGAGAAAACTATAAAGCAATTAAGACAAGAAGTGTCACTGTTAGAAGAGTATAGAAGAGGGAACAGATCAACAAAAATACTCAGAGAATTAGATGTGATAAAAGCAATGCGCAGTATCAGAACAGATCAGGATCTATCATTCACTATCCCAAATAATAAACTAAAAATATCAGCACAGGCAGAAAAATTAAAAGACATGTAGATATTTATAAAGGAAAAGTACAAAATAAGCAATTTATTGATGACCCAAAAAGTTTTATACAGAATTGGTAAACAAGGCAAAAGGAATTGAAACTCCACCAAAAAAGAAGAAATTGATACATTTTGGAGAAATATCTATGAAGATCCTGTGGAATATAACTATTATGTTGAAGGCATAAAAGAAGTAAAAAAATAGAATAAGAAGTTGAAATGAACAGGATATGAAATGGGATGATGTAATGGCCATAAAGATTGAAACAAAGTTAAGAAAAGCTCCTAACTGGAAAAACCCAGGTCCAGATGCAGTACCTAACTTCTGGCTAAAAGTATTAACAACTTTACATGAAGATTTAGCCATGAGTAAGAACGATTTATATAGTCACCCAGAACAGACACCAGCCTGGTTAACAATAGGAAAAACAACACTCATACCTGCAAGCTACCCTAAAAACTATAGACCGATAACTTGCCTTCCGACGATGTATAAACTATACACTGAAACTAATGCCATCAGAGTTTAGTCATTTAGAAGATAATTCAATGATGGCAATAGAACAAAAAGGTAACATAAGAAAGTCATATGGAACAAAGGATAATTTATTGTTAAATAAAGCTACAATGGAGAACTGTAAAAAGGGGAAGAATTTACGTATGGCATGGGTAGACTACAAAAGAAATTTGACAGTATCCCAAATTCACGGATAAGAGTACTTAAAATTGTATAAGATGCACCCTACATTGATTGATTACATTACAGCAGCCATGAAACAATGGCAAACCACTTTGCAGTTAAGCCATGATAAAGGACAAATTATTATTCCATGGATAAAAAATTAAAGGGGGGTATTCCAGGGCGACTCCCTGGCACCTCTGCTCTTTTGTATTGCCCTTAACCCATTTAGCTGTCTACTTAACAGATTAGGTCATTGCTATAATGTGGCTCCCAGAGAAAAAAAAGCAAAGTGTAAGGACTTATGTTCTATTTGGAGATGATTAAAAATGCCATAGTTCATCCAGATGAAGAACTGAAAGCACAACTGCAAGTGGTCAAAACTTTTTCAAATGATATAAGAATGCCATTTGGTCTTGATGAATATTTAAAAGCTACCTTTAAAGCAGGAAAACTGCAGCACCAAGAAAACATCAGTTTGAGACAGAAATGTGACATGAAAGAACTTGAGCAAGAGGGAGTATATAAATATTTTGGAATTTATGAAGGATCAACAATAAAACATGAACAAATGTGAATAAAACTAAAGAATATTTTAGAATTCTTAAATTAAAACTGAAAACATCTAGGAACAAAGTCCAAGCTATAAATCAATGTGTTCTTCCTGTCTTAACTTACAGTTTTAGAGTGACTGACTGGCCCCAAAAGGAGTTGGATGGGTTGGACAGGAAAACAAGAGGGATGTTTCATGCTCATAAATGATTTATAAAAATCAGTGCATACCAAGGCTATATATTCCCTATTCTGAAGGAGGTATGGGCCTCCTTGAAAATGATTACATGTATAGATCTGCAGTCATGGTAATGCATACATATCTGCCGACCCTCACAAGACCCAAACATAATAAAAGTTTTGAAACATGAGGAGAAAAAGTCTATGATGACTTCCGTACTTAGTTTAGCAGAAGCATATTGGCATCAAGTGAGAATGGAAATCAATCCAGTAATAGATAAAAATCAGGCAGTGACCGAATGTGTCAAAAAAAACAAAAGAAAGAATATAAGGTGAAGCAAAAGGGTGAAAAGGCATGAAAAGTGGAAAATGCATAAATATAGTTGCAAGTATTGAAAACTCTTGGAACAACCTCATGTTGATCAGGATCTAATGCAGAAATGGTTGATGAGAGGTGAATTTAAACCAAAAGATGAAAGGTTGTTTACAAAGTCTTGTTGCTGGTTGTGATACACTAATGGCAGAAGGACTGTGTACTGAAAGGCATAATAATGTGGTAAGACTGTTACATCCAGTGACTACAGTGCCTTAGATAGAGAGACAGAGAGAGAGAGACAGACAAAGTCATAAATTACCAAGATTTTCTGACAGAAATGAGGGCAATGTGGAAGAAGGATACCTAGACAGTTTCCATAGTAGTAGGAGCAATGCGTCTTACAAAAAAGAATTTACAATCATACTGAGATATGTTACCATACATGTAACTCCATACAAATTGCAGAAGGAGTCATTACTGGTCACATTGCTGGTGCTGCGAAGAGTGCTTCTGGTTAACATCAAAGATTGAAACAGTACTAATTTCATGAACTTCAATCAACTTAGTAATGGGATCCATTCCCATCATGGTATTGGAAACCCAAAAGACTTGGAGCAATTAAAAAAGGAGAGGATCTGAATGAGGCACATACTTTCTTGCAAAAGAAAATGTATACCTTCAAAATCTCTAATGAATATTACCCTAATTGGACAGTAATAACTCTGAATCTCTATAAGCACACCCCAACCATAGTACTGCCTTACTTCCATCTCCCTGCTTAGTCTACTCCACTCCAATAGTATAGACATTGAAGACTTCCTATCCAACCATAGACTCCAAGTTAATTACAGAGTCCACCAGATCAAACTTTACCACAGGAGCTCACTTACGTTTCAATGCAATAATGAGAAATGGACCCTGAAATGCCAGTAACATCACCATCTCCCAATCAGTGACCACAGCCCCATCACATTCTCCCTAATAGCCCCCACCAGTAAAAAAACATAGTCTGCTCAACTAATCAACTTCTGTTTTAAGAACAGCAAAAAAAATAAAAAATACGAAGTCTAAAATTTAATGTAACAAAGTCTTAGCTGACAACAACCCTTCTAAAAAAGCAATTTTCCTGCCCAACCTCCTTATATTACTCCAGGACAAGTTCCTTCCCAAGATCACTGGAATTCTAACAACATTAAACAAAAAATAGTTACCAAAGGAACTAAAAGAAATATACAAGGTAGGGACAGCACAAAGACCACTTAAATGTAGGGACAGCTCAAAGACCACTTGATCCTACTATGGAATCTTGCCATGAAGTTCATTATGAAGTACAAAGCAAACTCAATAACCTCTGCAAAAAATGATATACAATCCAGCCAAAAGAAATTCTAGAACCTTGTTAACAACATAACAGGCTACACCCTTAAATGACACTCTGCATAAAGAGTCTGTCAAAACAAGTACAGGTTATATCACCCCACTGACCTCCTTAAACAATTCACATTACTTCCCACTAACAAATCTTACTCTGAGATCAGTTTCACAACACCAATCAAAATTGGCTCAGGTACACCACACTTCTGATTCATAACAAAAAGTTCTACACACATTGCAAAGTTCATAGATAATATTCTAACTGATGTCCCACCTGGAAAAGAAGGCCACTACCCTTGTTTCATCCTGCTGTGTAAAGAGCACACTCTCCTTCCAGTAAAATATCTATATAGTTTATGTATCACCAAAAAAACATATCCTCACAATGGAAAATTGCCAGATTAAAAACAGGCCTCCAAACCACAAACTCAGACAGGCCTAGAGCAACATTTCCATCCCTTCCACCATCTGAACAATTCTTGAGAAAATAATTTATAACCAGTTAACCAATTACTTGCAGACTTAAAGAATAATAGCCCATCAGCAACATGGATTTTAGATAGATCACAATACAATGACAGCCCTATATATATATATATATATATATATATATATATATATATATATATATATATTATATACTTACAGATGATACAATTACTGAACAGAAACAAAGGCCAAAGGCCAACTAACTGGTGAAGTCTTTGTTGACTCAGTTCTTTTAAAATGTTGTTTATGCCAACATCAGCGTCCATGTGGTTCAAAGATTTCCATTCTGAAAGATATTTCAAAGTAAAAATTGGCTCCCCCCTCTTCTTCCAGTAGCCACCTTTAATAAGGGTGATCCACAAGGATCCATTCTCTGTTCCATTCTATTCTGCCATTATTCACAGCCTCCCTGATGACATCTGCCTTCTTACAATAAAATTGACATGCTTATCTACAGATCAAGACCCTCTCCACCTTCCATAAAAAGAAAAGAAACTGGAAAAACACCTAATCTGTCTCAGTAATTGGCTTGATGCATTTAACTCCTAACTCTTTAACACCAAAAAACAAAGCTGTGCTTTTTGAAACTCACATAAACTCATCAGACACTTCACTAACTGGTCCACATGTCATAAAAAAACACACAGTAGCACAGAACACTTCCATGTTACAGATAGTCCATCTGGTTTGAATGCCATATTAAAGTTACAAACTGTAAAGTTAAGCTTCTCTTCTCTTCTCGACAATAAATCTCTTCTACTTTGTCTGGTGGCCAGATTAACAATTCAACAGTCATTTGCAAATTCATAATCCTCTCCCCAAAAAGGAAATATCATTGTCTCACCTTATCTAAAACACAATGATTATTATTCCCCAAATAACCACCATACTAATATGCACTGTCTTATTCATGCTTATATAGAAAGAAAGCTTCCCCTTTTGTACACACAGAGGACTCCAGAGAGATCTTAGCTCTCATATAAAACTTAGATCTCAACCTAGGTCCATGCCACACTTACACATACAATTTGCAAATCAAAAATGCAATAAATACATATTTTCTAGACTTGCAGCCAAAACCTGGGAATCCACCCCACCAATATAAAGTCCATCAGTTCCATTAAAACTAAAACAATGTCTCTACAATCATGCATGATGCAAATGCTTCTGGAAAAGCTCCAACACTTAATCGGTAATCCAACAAACATCTGCACTAGCACAGATGATATCTGAAGATGCCTACACATGGGACCAACTACCTTCCTCTTCTTCTGATCCACACCAGCAAATAAGTTACTTACTTGTGTTTGCCTTGGATTTCATGTACACTGCATTGCTGTTTTTAATCTTTGCAATAAACCTTATTCTCTGGCTGTACACCTATCCCTGTTTCCACTCTTCTTAAAATTACTTGTACTGTTTTAACATTCGTATGTCACTATTTACAGCATTTTGACTCCCTTAGACGTTCAACCACCCACCTTATACTTTTTCACAGACTGTAAATACTACTTATCATAAATTTAACCACACTTTGTCTCATTATCAAAGAATACTGTTTATTTTAAATAACTTGTTTAACCTTCAATGTAAAGAATTTTGTTTATTTTAATTAACTTACACAAAGTTGGGATTTTTAAATACTTTTATATTTTGGTGCCTGCAGTGAACACTGCTAGTTGCAAAGCAGAGGCTAAGGATGGTCCACCTTGGCCAATAAGTAAATAAATATATATATATATATATATATATATATATATATATATATATATATATATATATATATATGGTTCCCATTCAGAAGCCTGAAACATCATAAGCCTGAAAATCAAAATCCTGAAACCAAAAGCCTGAAAATTCAGAATCCTGAAAACTCAAAATCCTGAAAGCCCAAAATCCTGAAAGACCAAAATCCTGAAACTCAAAATCCTGAAAACACAAAATAGACATACTGATGTCATTGTGGCTTTGCTATTGTTAGCCCTGTGGTGTTAGGTCATGCGTTGGGGTCAGGTAAGTGTGCGGTTGGTTTTATTTTAGGGTTAGGGGCGGTTTAAGTGAGTTAGGGTTAGGGCAGGTTAGGCATGTATGCAATAGTGACAAATATTGGGGTTAGGGGCGGTTTAAGTGAGTTAGGTTTAGGGCGCGGGTCAGGTGAGTGTGCGATAGTGACGGACCTTAGGGTTAGGGTTAGGTCAGGGTCAGTTGGTAGATATTAGTGTCTTTATAGTGACATATTAGCATTATTTGTGTTTTCAGGATTTTGAGTTTCAGGATTTTGGTCTTTCAGGATTTTGGGCTTTCAGGATTTTGAGTTTTCAGGATTCTGAATTTTCAGGCTTTTGGTTTCAGGATTTTGATTTTCAGGCTTATGATGTTTCAGGCTTCTGAATGGGAACCATATATATATATATATATATATATATATATATAGATATATATAGATATATATATATATAAAATCTCGGTCTAATGAAAATAATCGAATGATCCAAATATTGATGTTCATAATCAATTCATCCATCCATCCACAACCCCTTATCCCATCTTTCAACAGTGACAATCATCTATAGCCAAGGTTCACCCTGCTGGATGGCTAACCCTGCTGCTGCTGTTCTTTCATACACCACATTCATACACATACTCACACCTACGGCCAATTTAGAGTAACCAATCCACCTACTGCATGTCTTTGGAATGTGAGAGGAAACTGGGCCACCCATAGGAAACCCATATCAACACAGGGAGGACATGCAGACTTCATACAGAGGGCAAGATAGCTTAGAATCAAACCTGAAAATCTTTTGCTGTGAGGTGACAGTGCTACCCACTGCGGTACTGTGCCACCTTGATGTCTTGACAATAAAACTTCAGCAATACAAACATAAGGATATTACTACGCATACACCAAGCAATAACCTCTCAGCATGCAAAATTTAAACAAAAAAAATAGACAAAACATAGTTGCTTGCAGGGTGCAGGTCCCCCTGCACCTCCCACACTTCCTATTAAATTTATATACAAACTCCAAGATCGCACAATATCTTGCAAAGGGTATATTTCCCAGCCTTGAGAATTGTATAGTCTCAAACACCCTTCAACCATCTGCTTAGTTAACCAAACTATTTTGATTAAACAGATATCAACCAAAACTACTTATATATAATATATATATATATATATATATATATATGTATATATATATATATATATATATATATATATATATATATATATATATATATATTATATATTATATATATGTATATATAATATAGAGCGAGACATGCATGCATACACACAAACACACCCACACACACACACACACACACACACACACACACACACACACACACACACACACACACACACACACACACACACGCACACACTTAGCTTTACTGGCCTGAATGTTTCCATAAAGACTCGAAAAGTAAAAAGGCATGGGTGTTCTGAAGCCATGTTGTTGAAACAATGTCCTTAGGGGGTCATTTGCATATATCCCATGGACGGTTTAAGGTATCACACAATGAAAACTCTAGTTTGGCTGGGTTTATCTTGCATTTTACACACAGACATACATGCACACACACACACACACACACACACACATATATATATATGTATATATGTGTATATATATATATATATATATATATATATATATATATATATATATATATATATATATATATATATATATATATATATATATATATATATATATATATATATATATATATATGTATATATATATATATATATATATCGTTCACACTTAAATTGAACTGCATTGGTTAGATTATTAAATAAAAAATGCATATATCATTAAATATTTTTGTGGTAGTATGGTTTTCCTATCTGAAAGATAATGTTGTTTTGCTAAGAAGTAAGACATCATTGTTCCAGGGTTCAGACACAGAAAAACAGCCAGACAGAGGAATGTTTGCAAGTATATTTTATACGCTAATAAAAATAAAATAATAAAACAACAAGGCACCAATTCATATGTAGAGATTTTAACATCAAGCCATATTCTCACACTCTGGCATCTTCACTAATGCCTTTATAGAAGTAAAAAAAAAGAACACATAAGAGCAAAGTTTAAAAAGGAAAGGAATTCTAAACCTACTAAAGAAAGGTGAAGACATACTTGATCAATCCTCTGGTTACATTCTGTATTCTGTTCAAATTGCTAACAGTATTACACTTTACCACATATATAAAGCTTCCATTTAAAAAACATACTGATAATATGTTCTTTCCTATCAACATTTATAGGTTCATAGTTTAGTACTAAGCTAACTGCCCTTGCGAGCCATTTTTAAGCTTAGCCAATTACCCCTTGTGAGACTTCAACCCTGCATCTTGTGTTTGTAAGGCAAACACCTTAGCCATTAAGCCACCCTCCCAACACATTAAGTTTTAAATAACAGTGGCTTTTAGTACATTTCTTTAAGGTATCTCATCAAAATGAGTTGCCAGCAGATTCTCTTGTATTTATTTTTTAATATTGCTTACATGATCCTGTAACCTGTAATAAACTTTGTGGTGGTTTCAGCCATATAAACTAAGTTGCAGTGTCAATAATACAATGGAACCATCACATTCCAACATGGGATCTTTGGCATCAAGCTCTTTAATTGTCAAATTATCTATAGTATGGTCCCACTTATTGTCAGTAGAGATAATATATAATTATCAACCACAGGATGGGTAAGGCCAATGTAACATCAAATGGGATAGGTTAATTCAAGCACCAAATGAGAAATCAGCTTGGCTTAAAGTGGCCCACAAGGGCAGCTAGCCTAATACTTACCTATGAAGCTATAAAAGCCCTTGAACTTGTTTACAAATCCTTCAAATGTGTAGAACCTACAAATGTGTAGGTATATATTACATCATCAGAATTACAAATGCATATGTTATTGCAGCAATTGTTTTGCTAATCTAAAAAGTGTTGTACAATAGTTTATATTATTTTATTTTATGGTGAACCAATAATGACTTAATGCCCTCCCAGGCTGCATCCTACACGAGTTCAAAGCAGAACTAACCCCTCACCTAAACACACTGTTTAAACTCAGCCTCTCCAAAGGCTATGTGCCCACACAGTGGCACACAGCAACAGTTATTCCGCTCCACAAAGGTGGAGCCACAATGGACCCCAGGAACTATTGCCCTATAAGCCTGACTAGTTTGGTCTGCAAAGCTATGGAGCACATCATCATGGATCTCATTAATAGAGACATTGGGAACCTCCAAACACTGGACCCTACCCAGTTTGGCTTTGTTAAGGGCAGATCATGCCTTCTAAACCTGGTGGACTTCTTTGAGACAGTTACCAAGGCTATAGATGAGGGAAAGGTGGTCCACACAGCCTACCTAGACCTCACAAAGGCCTTCAACACCATTCTTCACTCAGGTATTACAGACAAGCTCACTAGCTTGAACATAACCCCCTACATCATGAGATGGGTTGCCAACTGGCTCATGGACAGAACCCACATGATAAGAGTTGTGGGAGCTAGGTCTAACTCTAAACCGGTTACAAGTGGTGTTCCCCAGGGCTCAGTCTTAGGACCCCTCCTGTTCGGCATATACTTTTCAGAGGTACAGGCAAGCACAGGAGGACTACGGCTGACCAAGTTCACAAACGACTGCAAACTAGGGGCTATAATTGACTCTCCGGCTGACACAGACATCCTCCAAAAGGATCTCAGTGAGACACATACCTGGTGTCAAAACCAGGGCTTCAAGCTAAATGCCAAAAAGTGCATAGTCATCCCCTTTGGAAAAAACAAAGTACCCACAAACTATCACGTAGGTGGTAGCCCCCTAAATATGGAAGACGTAATAAGGGATCTGGGGACCCAAGTAGATAGTAACCTCTCCTTTGATAATCACATTGCCAAAGTGGTTAGAAAATCCTTCTATGTGGCCTATCTAATCAGAAAAGGGTTTGCATCCAGATCGAAAGAGGTCAATGGGCCCCTCTACGCATCACTCATCAGACCCAACATAAAGTACAATGCCCCATTTTGGATGTACCTTACAAGACAGCTGCAACAACTGGAAAGACCACAGAAGAACCTCACCAAGAGGATCACTAGTCTCAAGCAGATGCCCTATGCAGCTCGACTGAAGAAACTCCAGCTGTACTCAGTTGCATACTGCCTACTCAGAGGTGATCTTTGCCTGACATGCAAGGCCATGTCCAAACCAGAACTGATAGACATGCTCCATCTAAAGAAAACCATATCCCCTTGAGCCACACGCTCCAAGGATCTAAACCTCACCACAACAATAAATAGGATGTGCTGGAGGGATATATTCCTGTCTCAGAGACTTCCCATGCTCTGGAACAAGATTCCAATCTATATTAGGCAGAGTTCCTTGCTAACCCTCTTCAAGAGAAACCTTGACGAGTGGATGGGAAACAGAAAGTTTACCCCGGGGATCACTTCAGTGGCTCTGCATGACAGAAGCACAGGGAACTAATCTAAGGTGGCGGCAAAAGCCAACACATTCCGGCTATGTGCTAATGCCTTCGGGCAGATAGCCTAGTACCTACCTATGAACCTATGAACCTATTAAAAAAAAACTTTAATGCATAAAGGACCGAGGCCAGAGATTTTAGTCAAATGAATTTATTGCAATAACACTGGTTGCCTTTATTGCAATCAGTTCATTCAAGTAAAGTAATATTTTTTCAGTCCTTCATTAATCAAGTTGATTTTTTTATTTTATTTTATTTTTATATAACCATTCATTCATTCATTCATTCATTCATTCATTCATTCATTCGATTTGATAAGTGGGACTGTATGACTGAGTCAAAGCCCATTTTCACTGGATGATCAACCAGAAATGCTTCACATGAAAAGAATGACTACATAGAATTCTAACAAAGCATGTATGAATTTAGCAAATAAAAGTATAAGCTTTATTACAATTGGAGATAGAAAACATTTTTGAGGCAGACATCATTAAGAACTGCAAAAAAGTATCTACAATATGCACAGTGTTAATGAACCTGAGGAGAGTATTTGGCCTACATCCATATATGTGACAGGGAAGTTGAATAAGTAAATGTGGTAGGGTTAATAAACAATATAATCTTAATAAATACAAAACGTAATATTTGTACAAACATTGCAGTAATCACAGGGTTATATTATCCTCTGGTTATAAAGCCACTAATCTGAAAAACTAGGAGATCATAGAAGAATGCAGGTAGTGGACAATGAGATAATCTTAACCTGGGGACTACACATAGGAGGAGAAGCCAGCTGAGTTTAGTTCATAATGACACAAACTACCAATCCATGCTGAGAATTTTAGAACTGAGATGCAAGAAAAGGCCACTGTCAGCAGAGGATGTCAGGTTATGGAAGGCTCCTCACACCTGAGGAGCTTGGCTGTAAGACTATAATCTGTAGAGGTTATGAAATTATCAGTTAACTCTGCAGAGTATCATGTGAAAAGGCATTTAAATCTCATGTAAAAAAGCACATGCTGCCGTGGTTTGTGTCATACTTAACCTAAGGAAAAAGGAAGGCTTCTAGATCTGATGGTTGTTAGTTTCACAACGTAAACAATGAAGTAGTTTTGCACCTGGGAAATCATCATCATACCTGCATGCCTGTATCATTCATGCTGACAAAGTCAGTTCCCTCATATTTCACTCATACCATTTACATTTTAGACACTAATTTAAGAACAAAACATGCAGCCATTTGGTCAAGTCTGATGAATGTGTGCTGTACTTGTTACAATTAACGCTGTTTGCCTGATGCAGAACGTTTTTCATTTTAATACTGACACTGTATATGTTTGTGACTGAACATAATGATGTAAAGTCACAAAGTTTATCATTATATATTGCAGAAAGAAAAGTTTGCTAACTAGAGGATATCTGTACGATCAGCTCACATATGAGGCTATAAGAAAACAAACCTAGTAAACTCATTGCAGACTATCTTTTTCCTCCCTAAATAACTTTGTGATCACTAGTTGCACAATACATTTGAGTACTATTACAATGAACTGTAAAAATCATTTGTTTGAAAGCCAATTTGTAAAATGATTTGAGTATGTTGAATACTCAGGTTACATTTTAAAAGCCATGCATTAAAGTGACTATCAAATGCAAGTGAAATAATCATACTAGAACTTAACACAGGCTTCTTGCCGCTCTCCGACTCCATTGAACTGCCTTCATACTGTCACTTCCATTATTCAGAGAGGGTTTTCTCCGTTGCAGTCTAAACTTGCTAGCAATCAGAATAATCTAAAGTGATGTACCTTCTCAGTTAAAGGGAACTGTCCAATTTTAGCTGCCTCTGAGAGCACCAGTCATGCAGCAGGGTGGTCTCTTGATAGCCTACTTACTATAGCATCACTTGCTTAAAATAGAAATGCATCCTTTGGCTGGCCCCACTTTAGGTATGGTTCTAAAGAATAAAGATTCACAGGAGGTGAAAGCTGTAATGGAAGTGCATTCTTCACAGCCTTAATTAGACTTTAAATTGGGAGGTATTATATTCACTACATTTTGGGTATTATGTATAGAAAATCTTAATCTAGTAATTGAAATGTGGCACAGCAAAGTGTAGTGGTTACAGACAGTCGTGATGAAAGAAGTGAATATTAATCATGGTGCTTATCTGCACTAGGTGCTGCTGGTATGGGCATGCATGTACACATGCACACACACACACACACACACACACACACACACACACACACACACACACACACACACACACACACACACATGCACGCACACACGCACGCACACACACACGCATGCACACACACACGCACGCACGCATGCACACACACGCACGCAGACACACACACACACACACACACACACACTCACACTCACACACACACACACACACACACACACACACACACACACACACACACACAAACACACACACGCACGCACACACACGCACGCACAAACACGCACGCACACACGCACGCACGCATGCACGCATGCACACACACACGCACGCATGCACACACACATGCACGCAGACACACACGCACACACACACACACACACACACACGCACACAGGCACACACACACACGTGCGCACACAAACATACACACACACACGCGCACGCACACACAAGCGCGCGCACATATATACACACATATATATATATATATATATATATATATATATATATATATACATATATATATATATATATATATATATATATATATATATATATATAAATAAATATGCACATATACACACAGAAGATAGGCAAAATCTGGCACACAAAATTATTCTGTTAGCACTGATTTGCAGTCACACACATAGTGACTTTGTCTTTCAGCTTTTCCCAGTTAGGGGTTGCCACAGTGGAACTCCAGTCTGATAATGCTTGGCAGTGGATTTTTACAGTGTCGATTTGCCAGCCCGATGCACAACCTTCAAAGAAGGCACACCCATTCATGCACAAAACTACCTGCATGTCTTTAGAGGTCACTCGACCATGGGGAGGACATGCAGACTCCATACAGAAGGCGCTCCAGCAGAGAATTTAATGGGTGAACCTCTTCCTGTGAGGCGACAATGCTGACCACTGCACCACCTTGGCCTATAGTGACTACATTCTACCAATATACATTTAGTCTGATATATAAAAAAGGGAATCAGATATTAAGTACATAACAAAATGATTGACTTCAACAATTGGCTAAGCTTCTGGTGTCAATTAAAGGGGATCCAGTATCTGTCTGCCTGGGACGACATGATCGACAAACCACAATGCTTTGCCAGAGATGGTCTGCACCTGTCAACCTTGGGATTCAGGTTACTGGCTAAAGCTCTTGCCACCCCTACAGTGCCTTTTTTAGGCAATGTTCAAAGGACAAGCCACCACCTTAACAGATACAATCATGCAAAATCTGAAGGTAATGCTAATCGATGTTAGAAGTCTAAACCTCAAAATGCACTCTCTCGAGGCACTCCTAAAAAGACCTGGTTCAAGGCTCCAGAGATCACTCCTGCAATACCAGGCTACAATTCTTACCACACTTTTCGGCCACCAAACCAAGACTGAAACACTAACAGTGGAGGAGTGTCCATATTCATCAAGGATATTCACACCTCCAGGCTAGTTGCCCAGCACAATGCATCTGAAATTCTCCAGGTGCAACTAACACTAGGTAAGACTGCAATCCAAACTGTAGCTTGCTACAGATCCCCCACCATGCCCCAAGATTCTCACTACACCTTTCTAAACATACTGGAAAATATTAAGATACAACCAAACACCCTAATACTGGGTGATTTCAACTACCCTGCCATTAACTGGGAAAACTACTCGGGTACCAACACCTTTTCCCAACGGTTCTTGGAATTCATAAATCCCAATGCCCTGGATAAACTAATCCATTGTCCCATCAGGGGCTCCAATATCCTAGACCTGGTCATTACCAACATGGGAGATAGATGCTCCACACCAGTGGTCACCCCCTCATTGGTCAGGTCTGACCATAAGCAAATCACCCGTGACATCCACATCCCACCCCCACCCCCCAGTAAGAAAACCTCCGTAAACAACTTCTCCAAAGCCAACTTCATGCTACTCAAGTCAGAAGTGACAAACTTCATAACACCCATGCAGATGGGAGCTGAAAGTTCGACTGCTGTATCCTACACTAAAGCACTATACGAGCTCATCCACTAGTGCATGAATCGTGCCATCCCAAATAGAACCAAGACGCTCTCCTCCAAAAAAAGGAATCTAATCTGGTGGTCCCCTGCCATAAACACTTAGAACCTGGTCTTAATACTTCAGTTAGCATAAGACCAGCCCTTCTATAAAATTATATTATTTTTATGGTTAGAATTGTGATAAATGATAGTAATTTTCATGTGGCTACTTTAAGATACATTCACTATGATTCATTGTTTATGAATGTGTTATTTTAGAATAGTAAGGATATTTTATATGGCAGAGATGTCATGATTTTTACTTAGATATTTTGTTTTCATACACACCTTTTTTCCTTTTTCCTTTCTTCCCCACCACGCTCTTCTTGCTATCCCCTCCCTCTCTTATCTCCTTTATAGTTTCTTTTTTATCCTTTTTTCTTCCCTCCCCTTCCTTTTCTTCTCTTCTTTCCCCTCTTTTTTGCTTACCTCACTATACCCCCCCCACATACCCCCCACCCCTTTTTTAGATCTTTTTCAGCAGCACTCTCAGTAAATTGTGCGGTGTGATGTTACATATTGTAAGTAAGAATGCCATATGATTTAATTGTATATAAGAGTCTATAGTTTTTTATTTAATAGAATTTTATCTAATAGTTTTTATAATATTTCTTTGATTAGATTTGATCCTTGGTTTATGCATATTTCCATGTATTATGTTTATACCTTATACAAACTTGTGCCTGATGTCAAACCAGTATAGCGTTGCTACTAGTAACAAGAGTATACACACTTTTAATTTGCATAATTAATTGAGTTTTTGCCGCCGATTTGGCTCGTTAAGCAGGGTGTGTTATGTATATATACTGATGCATTTTTTAAAATTGTTATAACCTGAAGAAGCGCACTTGTTAGTGCGTGAAAGCGCTTGTTTTTATTAAATAAAACAGTTTTCCTTATCATCGTGGTGGTTCCGGTAATTTGTTGGAATCAAGTCAGAAGTGACAAACTTCATAACACCCATGCAGATGGGAGCTGAAAGTTCGACTGCTGTATCCTACACTAAAGCACTATACGAGCTCATCCACTAGTGCATGAATTGTGCCATCCCAAATAGAACCAAGACGCTCTCCTCCAAAAAAAGGAATCTAATCTGGTGGTCCCCTGCCATAAACAAACTATACAACAGAAGGAAGAAACTGTTGCAGAAAAGAGGAACATCCCAGGATGCCTTACCGGCCTCAGTAAGAAGCTTAGATTCCTCATAAAATGCTTTATGATTGTCTTTGGAATCTTTGGCAATTTTATTTTCGTAACTAGCTTTGGAGGATTTTATGATCTGAGCTACAGCAGAATGGCATTAAATATACTGATCCCAAGGATATTGCCAATATCCTGGCAGATCAATTTAGTGCCAACTTCACCCCATCACCCCCTAAAGGGCCCATCTCAATACCAAAAGATTGCAAAATTCCGGTAATCATGGCCACACAGGTAGAAACCGCACTCTCCAAAGCTAAGAATACAGCATCCATGGGACCAGATGACATCCCGGGCTGTGTACTACAAGAAGTACACAATGAACTGGCACCTCAACTAAGTGTCATGTTTAATCATAGCCTCAGCTCAGGCTTCGTGCCCACTGAATGGCTCACAGCTACAGTTATGCCGCTCCACAAGGGGGGATCCACCTTGGCTCCCGGGAACTACCGTCCCAATAGTCTGACAAGCCTGATCTGCAAGGACATTGAACACATTATCATGGAACTTATAAACAAAGACATTGGCAACCTTCAAACACTGGGCCCCACCCATTTTGGGTTTGTGAAGGGCCAATGTGGTCTCCTGAACCTGATTGACTTCTTTGAGTCAGTCTCCGGAACTGTGGACAAGGGTAAGGCGGTCCACACAGCCTATATGGACCTTGCCAAGGCCTTCAACACCATCCCCCACTCTGGAATCATAGATAAACTTACTAAGCTGGGCATAAATCCCTACATCACTCAATGGGTTGCCAACTGGCTTACTGACAGAACCCAGACTGTAAAAGTAGCGACTCCAAATCCAGCTCCAGACAAGTGACAAGTGGAGTACCTCAGGGTTCGGTCCTGAGACCGCGCTTGTTTGGCATCTCCTTCTCTGAATTATAGAATACAACACCCCATTTGGTATGTACTTCTCAAGTCATCTGCAACAACTGGAAAGGCCACAGAAATACCTCACTAAAATAATCACAGGCCTAAAGCTGATGCCCTATGCTGACTGCTTTAAAAAACATCAGCTATACTCTGTCACATATCGTCTACTCAGAGGCGATCTCTGTTTAACATACAAGGCCATGTCAAACCCAGAGCTGTTGGACATGCTACACTTAAAGAAATACCAATCCCTCAGAGCCACACGCTCCAGCTATCTAAACCTTGTCATCACAATAAACAAAACATGCTGGAGGGATAGGTTCCTGACCCAGAGACTCCCCAGACTCTGGAATAGACTGCCCATACATGTCAAGCAGAGTGCCTCCTTGGCTCTCTTCAAAAGGAACCTTGACAATTGAATGGGAGAAAGGAAATTCACCTCGGGGATCATGTCAATCGCCCTGCTAGACAGGGGTCTAGGGAAATAAATAGTGTGGGAAGAAATAGCCAGGGAATTTTTATGGCTAGGCTTGTATAGGCCCTAGGGCCGATA
Organism: Protopterus annectens; assembly: GCF_019279795.1. Taxonomy (NCBI): domain Eukaryota; kingdom Metazoa; phylum Chordata; order Ceratodontiformes; family Protopteridae; genus Protopterus; species Protopterus annectens. The sequence goes on along the minus strand of NC_056732.1, from coordinate 1,548,215,777 downwards.
GCCTAGTACAAACCTATGAACTTATGAACCTATGAAGTACAGGCCAACACTAAGGGACTCTGCTAACAAAGTTCGCAGATGACTGCAAACTGGGAGCCATTATTGAATCCCCAAATTATGTGGATATTCTACAAAAGGGCCTTACAGAAACAGATGCTTGGTGCCAGATGTATGGGCTCAAGCTTAATGCCAAGAAATGTATAGTTATCCCCTTTGGGAAAAAACATGTACCCAAGAATTACCACATAGGTGGCAGTACACTAAACACCAAAAGTGTGATGAGATACTTAGAGACAGAGGTGGGCAGTGGTCTCACCTTCGATAACCACATCACCACAACCAGTCAGGAAATCCTTCTATGTGGCACACCTTATCACTAAGGGCTTTTCATCCAGAAAGAATTCATTCCTCTTTAGACCCGAGTACAATGCCTCATTTGGTATGTACCTTACAAGACATCTACAACAGCTGGAAAGGCCACAGAAATACCTCACTAAAAGAATCACAGGCCTAAAGCAGATGCCCTATGCTGACCATCTAAAAAAACTCCAGCTATACTCTGTGGCATATCGTCTACTCAGAGACGATCTCTGCTTAACATACAAGGCCATGTCAAACCCTGAGCTGTTGGACATGCTCCACTTAAAAAAATCCCAATCCCTCAGAGCCACATGATCCAGCGATCTATGCCTTGTCATCACAATGAACAAAACATGTTGGAGGGATAGGTTCCTGACCCAGAGACTCCCCATACTCAGGAAAAGACTGCCTATACATGTCTAGCAGAGCGCCTCCTAGGCCCTCTTCAAAAGGAACCTTGATGACTGGATGGGAGATAGGAAATTCACCCCGGGAATCACGTTAATCGCCCTGCTAGACAAGGGTCCAGGGAAGTAAATATTGTGGAAAGAAATATCCACAGAATTGTTATGGCTAGGCTTGTATAGGCCCTAGGGCTGATTGCCTAGTAACAACCTATGAACCTATAAACATTTTTATATTTACTTGAACTTCCTCTGAAAGAAGACATGCCCTCCCCAGGGAGGCTACCTTCATCAACTGAGGGATGCTATCTCAGACAAAGTGGAGATAGAAAGAAATATAAAAAGACACATGCTGGATATCTGTTCTAAATGTGTCTATTCCCAAAGTTTAAATGAACAATTTAATGATCATTCACTTCTTGAATGTGTGTAATTACTTTGGTAGTTAAGATAATATAGTACATGGGGTGCCACGGTAACCCTAAAAAAAAAAAAAAAAAAAAAAACAGCTAAATTGTATCCTGGTTCTGCTACAGTTTGAGACCCAACCTTAAGAATGCTTAGTGGGATGATTAACAATTGTTATGCACCCCTACATAGTGTTAAGGTTGAATCTCCCTAAAAGCATACAGCAATGACCAATAAATAGTATCATAGGTTCATAGGTTCATATGTGTGTTCTAGGCTAATGGCCCTGGAGCCTTTACAAGCCTAGCCCATATGATTACCCTGGCATCATGCCACCTGACCTTAGTTCCTAGTGCCTCTGTTAAGTAGAGCCACAGGAGTGATCCCCGGGGTTAATTTTCTATTTCCCATCCATTCATCAAGATTTGTCTTGAAGAGGGCCAGTGAGGTGCTCTGTCTGACATGTATTGAAAGTCCATTCCATAGCATGGGCAGTCTCTGGGTTATGAACCTGTCCCTACAGCATGTTCTGTTGATTGTGGTAATGTTGAAGTCTCTGGAGCATATGGTGTGGGGGGATTGGGATTTCTTTAGATGTAGCACTTCTAACAGAGCTGGGTCAGACATGGCTTTGTAAGTCAAGCAAAGATCGCCTCTAAGTAGGTGATATGAGACAGAATAGTTGGAGTTTTTGAGTCTGTCCATTTAGGGCAAGTGTTTAAGGCCTAGGATACTCTTTGTGAGGTACTTCTTTGGCCTCTCCAGTTGTTGTAGGTGTCTAGTGAGGTACTGTACATGCCAAATGGGGCATTGTACTTGATGACTGGCCTAATGAGGGAAGAGTACAGGAAGACAATGACCTCTTTCTTCCTGGATGCAAAACCCTTAGTAATGAGATGTGTCACATAGAATGACTTTCTGACCACAGTGGCAATGTGGTGGCCAAAAGAGAGGTTGCTGTCAAGCTGTGTTCCCAGATCTCTTATAATGACTTTTGTGTTCAGTGGACTACCATCGATGTGGTAATTTATGGGAACCAAGTTTTTCCCAAAGGGGATGGCGACACATTTTTTGGCATTGAACTTAAGGCCATGGTTCTGACACAAGTCGTTGGTCTCAGTGAGGCCTTTCTGTAGGATGTCAACATCACTTGGGAAGTTAATAATAGCTCCCAACTTGCAATCATCTGTGAACTTTGTCAGCGAGAGTCCCTTCGTGTTAGCCTGAACTTCAGAGAAGTAGATACCAAACAGGAGAGGACTCAGGAACAAACCCTGTGGGACTCCACTTGTGACTGGTTGGCAGTCTGACTTGAAGTCAGCTGCTTTCACACAGTGGATTTTATCTGTGAGCCAGTTTGCAACCCACCTAGTGATATAGGGGTTGATGATGCCTAGCTTAGTGAGTTTGGTTCATTTTAACTCCCGTTTCTACCTATAGTCTTGTAAAGTACACACAGTAGTTTGGTTACAACTGTTTCCCTTACACAGGGAATAGGTAAGGATGTCAACCACTCCCTCACTGCTTTATTGGTTTTCAAACCCAGAACAACACATTACATTTTTTTAATCTTACTTTTATTAATTTGTACTAAATGGAAAAGTTAAATCTCCATGCACTACAAAGAATTATGAGCAGCTCAGCTCTCGAGGTGAATCTCTTGGTATCCATTTCAACAGCACATAATAACGTGGTTATGATCACTGAACTACTGCTAATCCTCTATGTTATATCTTCAAAAGCAGATTATATGATCTGTAGGAAATTAATGCATTGTTATTTAACGGATGCACTGTGCTCATGCAAGATTCGTTTAAGATGAGGAAGTTTTGTTTCAGAGTTAACTCTGATGATAACCTCAAATGAAAACAGGAGAAAACAAAACCACTGTGCTATGTTGTTTTATACTTTTAAACAAATACATGAATTTGCTGTCAATTATTATTTTCTTGGAACAGTGACAATGTTGGCGTTTTCTTCCTAATACCATATGCCTGACTGCTGCAGCAACCGAAAACATAAGACAGAGCCCTGTACATGCTCAGCAGCAACATCCTGTGTTTTGTAAATACTACAGGGTATGGAGGCATATATTTACCCATGAAACTGTTAAAGTGCTTAAAATGACACAGCACCCCAAAAACCTTGCTGTTTAAAAGAAGACTAGTCCTGTATTGATCTTTGTAAATAGTTAGCTCTTTGTTCTTTGCCTACTATGTTTAATTTTTTCTCGTGTAATTCAAACATAGGCCTATCTATAAGGTTTTTTTTTTTGCATAATAACCATTTCGTATAAACACTTTTGATACTATCCTCTGATGCCTTATATTCTTATGTACATTATTTACTATATACCTAATGTGGAGCTTGTGTACATTATTTACTATATACCTAATGTGGAGCTTGTGTACATTATCTGCTATATACCTAATGTGGAGCTTGTGTACATTATCTGCTATATACCTAATGTGGAGCTTGTGTACATTATTTACTATATACCTAATGTGGAGCTTGTGTACATTATCTGCTATATACCTAATGTGGAGCTTGTGTACATTATTTACTATATACCTAATGTGGAGCTTGTGTACATTATCTGCTATATACCTAATGTGGAGCTTATGTACATTATTTACTATATACCTAATGTGGAGCTTATGTACATTATTTACTATATACCTAATGTGGAGCTTATGTACATTATTTACTATATACCTAATGTGGAGCTTATGTACATTATTTACTATATACCTAATGTGGAGCTTGTGTACATTATTTACTATATACCTAATGTGGAGCTTGTGTACATTATTTACTATATACCTAATGTGGAGCTTGTGTACATTATCTGCTATATACCTAATGTGGAGCTTATGTACATTATTTACTATATACCTAATGTGGAGCTTATGTACATTATTTACTATATACCTAATGTGGAGCTTGTGTACATTATCTGCTATATACCTAATGTGGAGCTTGTGTACATTATTTACTATATACCTAATGTGGAGCTTGTGTACATTATCTGCTATATACCTAATGTGGAGCTTATGTACATTATTTACTATATACCTAATGTGGAGCTTATGTACATTATTTACTATATACCTAATGTGGAGCTTATGTACATTATTTACTATATACCTAATGTGGAGCTTATGTACATTATTTACTATATACCTAATGTGGAGCTTGTGTACATTATTTGCTATATACCTAATGTGGAGCTTGTGTACATTATTTGCTATATACCTAATGTGGAGCTTATGTACATTATTTGCTATATACCTAATGTGGAGCTTATGTACATTATTTACTATATACCTAATGTGGAGCTTATGTACATTATTTACTATATACCTAATGTGGAGCTTGTGTACATTATTTGCTATATAACTAATGTGGAGCTTGTGTACATTATTTGCTATATAACTAATGTGGAGCTTGTGTACATTATTTACTATATACCTAATGTGGAGCTTGTGTACATTATTTACTATATACCTAATGTGGAGCTTGTGTACATTATTTACTATATACCTAATGTGGAGCTTGTGTACATTATTTACTATATACCTAATGTGGAGCTTATGTACATTATTTACTATATACCTAATGTGGAGCTTATGTACATTATTTACTATATACCTAATGTGGAGCTTGTGTACATTATCTGCTATATAACTAATGTGGAGCTTGTGTACATTATTTGCTATATAACTAATGTGGAGCTTTTCTCCCCGGGCCTCTACTGAAAATGGACATGTATCCAGTTAGACTAGCCCGGTCAACAAATGTAAAATAAATAAATAAATACATATTTACACGTGATAAATTCCCAAAGTGCTGGAAAATTGTACTTGCTACTCTTACTTTCAACAAGCTTTTGACATTTCCAGAAAAATACAGATGTACATCCTTTCTGAAGATCGTGTATCACATCTGAATAATACTTGATCAATTATAATTTAGGCAAGAAAAAAATAGGTCAAGTGAGTATTTGATTAAATTTAAAAGCTATTTTTTTTGGAGTGCAAGTAATGCCTGTACCCATGTAAGATTTATACACCACACTGAAAATGCTATATAGTCGAGTTAGGGAAAATTCCACTTTGATGGTGCAAGTTTTTAAGCGGCGATGTTAAGAAAATGTACGTCAGAAATATACATGGACCGTATATCTTACACCTCTTCCATCTTGCTGCTTCTATTATAATATGTCTCAGACACAGAACTACTGCAGTTAAGTATTTTCACACAATATCTTTTTTCCACTGGTTACATCACAGAGTACAGAAAATGATAATGTACTTCCATTCCCTACTTACTTCATAGGCTATAGGAAAGGATATCTTACTTCCCTTGTATTCTTACATCGCAGGATATGGAGAGGGCTATCCTACTTCCATTATCCCCTTACATCACATGGAATGGAGAAGTATATCATAATTCCATTATCCCCTTACATCACACGGAATGGAGAAGTATATCATAATTCCATTATCCCCTTACATCACATGGAATGGAGAAGTATATCATAATTCTATTATCCCCTTACATCACACAGAATGGAGAAGTGTATCATAATTCCATTATCCCCTTACATCATAGGATATGGAGAGGGCTATCCTACTTCCATTATCCCCTTACATCACACAGAATGGAGAAGTATATCATAATTCCAATATCCCCTTACATCACACGGAATGGAGAAGTACATCATAATTCCATTATCCCCTTACATCACACGGAATTGAGAAGTATATCATAATTCCATTATCCCCTTACATCACACGGAATGGAGAAGTATATCATAATTCCATTATCCCCTTACATCACACGGAATGGAGAAGTATATCATAATTCCATTATCCCTTTACATCACACGGAATGGAGAAGTACATCATAATTCCATTATCCCCTTACATCACACGGAATGGAGAAGTATATCATAATTCCATTATCCCCTTACATCACACGGAATGGAGAAGTACATCATAATTCCATTATCCCCTTACATCACACGGAATGGAGAAGTATATCATAATTCCATTATCCCCTTACATCACACGGAATGGAGAAGTATATCATAATTCCATTATCCCCTTACATCACATGGAATGGAGAAGTATATCATAATTCCATTATCCCCTTACATCACACGGAATGGAGAAGTATATCATAATTCCATTATCCCCTTACATCACAGGATATGGAGAAGGCTATCCTACTTCCATTGTCCCCTTATATCACAGGGAATGGAGATGGATGCCATAATTCCATTGTCTCCCTACATCACAGGATATGGAGAAGGGTATCCAACTTCCACTGTCTCCTTATATCAGAGGGTATAGGAAAGGATATCCAGTTCTGTTGCCTCCTAACATCACAGGGTATGGAAAGGATATCATAATTCAGTTATCCTTATGGGTATTCACAGATGTTATTGTCTAGGTTTGACACAAGCAGATCAGTTAAGCATTTTATATGGACTCTTCCACTGAATTTAAGTTTAAGTTTCACAGCCAGAGTAATGTAGGTATACAGAATTTATAAAGGCAGAGTAGCATACAGTGAACAGATGTAACATGAAGATCCAGTGAAAGCTATATAGTGAATAAGGCAGGCACATAGGAACATAGGAACAATACTAGACAGGCGATCATGGGGAACATAACATTCCTAGCCATATATGCATTTAATTAGACAAACTTAAAAGGTTTTGCCATCTTTGTCCAGCACTTAATACTGCTTACCTCTCAAACTGAGCAGAGCTTACATGATAAACCTGGTTATTTGAGGTAATTTTTACACAATCAGTTATCAAGGCTTGCCTTAAAGTTAACCAAAGTCGTACTTTGTTTGACCTGTAGTGCTAACTTATTCCCTTATCAGACCCATAGACTGGGAATGGTTTACTATCATTTAATCGGATCACACAACAGCGAATCGTGGTTATGTCGAGGCAAAACCTCGAAACTAACAACAACAAATTACAAGAAAATCAAAGTGTGGAGACTGTAAATGTCGGCTTCGACATTTTTGAACAGTCAGCACACTTCTGGGGACACCATTACTGTGCGTGGCACAGTAAATAACGTTTGCAGGTGGGCAAGCCTCCCTGTACACCCTGCACCCCCTGCTAATTAAATATACTAACTCCAGGATTGCACTATACTGAGGGAAAGGGTACATTTCCTGATCCCCACTATAGTGCGAGCTGCATTGAAATGTCGGAACTGACAACAGCGAATGCTGTACTGCATTCGCTGTTGTCAGTTCTGAAATTTTCTTTGTTGACTTAATGAGTCAGTGACAGCAGAATTTGAAATTTTGTCAGTCGCATGAACTGCGATTGACAAAATGATATTAAATCACTGGGAATATGCTGTGTTAGGAACCTATACCTCTAGCCAGACTTTTAATGTTTTGGAGTAGATTTAGGTCTCTAAAGTAGATGATTCTAGAGGCAATGGTTTTGTGAAGCAATAGGTCAAATAAGGATTGGTTCTTTCACAGCTCAAAAAGCTAGACACAGGTCACCTTGGAACAGATAGTGGACTGCTGAGCATGGTGAGAGCTTTGCTAATCTGTAAGGATATTTGAAGGATTCAAGATCTTTAATTTCTTAGCTAAGAATCTTTGGGGCCTTTTCAGATGAGCGATATGCTTGGATTTGTGCATATCAAGGATGGCAATGTAGTCAGTGAAAGGTCTGATAAGGGAAGAATACAGTGGTGCAGTGGTTAGCATTGTCACCTCACAGCAAATGGATCGCTAGTTCAACTCTCAGCTGGGATGCCTTCTGTGTGGAGTCTGCATGCCCTCCATGTGGTCGCATGGGTTTCCTCTGGGTGCTCCAGTTTTCTTTTACATTACAAAGACATGCAGTAGGTTGATGGACACTCTAAATTGGCCATAGGTGCATGTGTGTGTGAGTGAGTGGTACGAATGAACTACCGCACCAGAGCTTGCCACCCAGCGGTGTAAACCTTGGCTCGAGATGATTGTCACTGTTGAAGTGATGCCCTAACCCCATGTTCAAAATGGGAAAAGCAGGTGAGGATGGATGGACAGGGGCAGGATGACTTCTTTGCCCATGACAATATTCTCCCGATAATTTACTGCACCAAACAGAAGGCTTTCCTGACTACGATGGAAACATGATGATCAAATACAAGAACGTTGTCCACATAAATACCCAGGTCTTTTATGACTATCTATGTCTGAAGAAAACTACCATTTCTTACATATGAGGTGGGAGCAGCTTCTTTGAAAAGATGCTACTGTGCTGCACTTTTTTACATTTAACGTTACACCACTTTTAGTACACCAGGTATGTGCATATTCCAGCCCTTGCTGGAGCTGTTTTGTTTCAGTGGATGAGCAGATAACAGTGCCCAGCTTGCAGTTATCAGCAAACTTGGTCAACCAAACTTTTTAGGATATTGGCTTGGATGTCTGCAAAGTAAATGCCAAACAGGAGCAGACCTATCATATATCTCTGTGGCATCCTGCACATTGCAATTTTACATTCACGGAGTGTACCAGGAAAGTTCACAACATGGGGTCAGTTGAATAGACAGCTTGCAGCCTTGCAGATAACATAGGAGTCTACATTAAGGTTGTCTAATTTTCAGTCTCCAGCATGAAGAATATTATCAAAAACCTTGGCCAGGTCAAGATAACCAGTGTACACAGAATGATCACTCTCCATAGCCTCTGTGACCTTTTCAAAGAAGTTTACCAGATTCAGGAGGCAGGACTTGCCCTTCAAAAAACCTAACCGATTTAGGTCTAGTTGCCTATGTCTATATTAACCACTACTGCTTTGGTACATTCCATGGCTTTGCATGTAAGATCAGTGAGGTTGATGGGCCTATAATTACCTGGGTCTGTAGAGGGGCCATCCTTGTGTAGAGGAGTCACAGTGACTGCTCTATAGGCATCAGGAACAAACCCTGTAGGAAGGTTGAGGTGGAACAGTTTAAGAAGAAGCTCAGATAATGCATACTTGACACTGATCAGAATGCAACCTACTATGTTGTCTGATTCCATTTATTTATTTATTTTAGCTTTTGACAGGGATTGTATGATTTGTTTCAAGGTGATTTCTAGGGAAACTAAATTTTTCAGAGATAATGAAGGCAACAATGTGGGTAAGTGGAGCAAGGTTAGAACTAAATTACTGTAAATATATTGCTTATATCCTAGGAATAAGAGAGTGTGATATTATGAATGAGCTCAGGTCCACAGTTGTTCATTACTCCTAAATTTTCTAATGTAGCCGAAGAAAGATTTGTAGTTTCCTTTGGCATCTGTCACAACCTTAAATTTGTATTCTGCTTTACTTTTTCTAATAGAGCTCCTTGCTGGCATGTTTTAGTGTGGTGTAGAGGTATGGGGATTAGGATTTATTACAACTTTTCATTATTTTCCAGCTTTTGTTATACAATATATTTATAAGTGAGTTCTGCCAGAGAGGTTTATTCCTGATTTTTGTGTGTGTATAAGTACATTTATTCCTGATTTTGCAATTATATTAGAATGGATGGGTATTGACTTTTCTATGCAGCTGTTTAGGTGTTGGTAAATGTCTGATGTGAATGCAGCTGCCCTTGCAGTTGAGTCTACTTCAAGAGATTTTTGAGAATTTTGCAAGCCGAAGTATTTATGTCAATGAAAAGTCCCTAAAGATGTTTTCATTTGTTGATAGACCAAGACAATCAGGCTTGGCTGAGAAGATGACCAATTTGTAGTTACATTTTTCTAGAGATGAGGATTTGTGGGTGAGATACAGGAGGGGGTTAGGTTGGTAAGGACTAGGTCAAGGGCGTTAGGACCTCTAGTGGGTAGTTTTATGATTTTCTTCTGCGCATTGGTATTAACAAAGTCAAGGAAAGGCTGAGCATAACTATTTTAAGAGATGTAAGTGTGCCATCCAATGCAAGGGTAACTGAAGTCTTCTACGAAGAAGGTATTTGGTTTGATATTTAATGCCTGAATGGTATGAAGGTAATTGCCATGATCTCTTGGGCGCAATCCTAGAGAACTGATAACAATAAAATAATAGCTGAATTTGTTAAGGGTAATTTTGATCTCCAAGAGCTCCAAGTTAGAGTCGTGGGTAACTTGATGTGAGATGATGATGGGTAACCTGCTAGTGGATTGAAACTGAACTCTCGAGCTTCAGCTGCCCGAAGTTCAACCTGACAAGGATTGGAGTTCCTCCATAGGAAATCAATGTCAATGAGCTCTGCCAGCTGTGATCTTCTTTTCAGTGGAAATTTCCTTTTTTTTGAACTAGTGAAACCATGAAGTTGATATACATAAGTTTGGGGGGCTGTTTTTGGTATTGTGGTGCTGTATTATCAGATGATAGGTGTGATGTAAGATTTTTAACTTTGCTTGATAGGTAAACTTATTTTGGCAGTGTTTAAGTATTTCTAAAGGGCTGTTAGCAAGGGTAGGTTTCTGACTTTGAGAGAAAGTAAGTTCCATATCTTAGGTCTTTAAGTTGAAGTAGTTATGCTATCACTTAGGGTGTACATAACAGTCAATTTATGTTTTTGTACCTAGATCACCCCTGGAACTGAGCACTTCCCAATAAGACTATGTTAAGATTAAAATACACACACACACGCGCGCGCGCACACACACACACACACACACACACACACACACACACACACACACACACACACACACACACACACACACACACATGGAATTATGATGATATAATAGCATATGAAGTATGAAGTCAAAACTTTCCAGTCAAAACCTTTTTTGCAGAATATAACACATAATGATTTCATTAAGTTATTTAAGGTTTTAAAAAAAGCTAATTGAAAACTGATCAGGTACAGACTTGTGCAAGGAGGGGGGATTAATTCAAATTTGTATGTGTGTTACTGTGAGCACAGGACATATTCTATTTGTATTATAAAAAGAAACTGTGGTCAGGTTTTACTCTGGAATTTACTATCATTTTCAAGATTCTGTATGCATCCTAAACAGAAAATAATAACATATTTATACTTTTGAAAGAATAAAAATATGAAATAAAAGATGAAGCAAAACAGGCACTGTGAAACATTGTATGTTTGCTGGTACTTCATGTCTGTGAATAGTATGAGGGTACATGTGCTTTATTTATTTCCTAAATACCTATGAGTCAATTTCTCCTTTAAAGTGGTGAAACACGAAAAATGCTGCATAAATATATAACAGTGATATTTCGGAGAAGCTATCAACAAAATCATGCAGAGCACTCAGACACAAAAAGATTCACCCTACACTGTCAGGAAGCTCAGTGTTACTGGTTTCAAATAAAGGAAAAATCCAAAAAGAAAAAAATGGAGTGCAGATAGAAACAATATTGTTTAATATAATAGCATTCAGTGTTTGTTATACACATAAATATTGTACTTCTTGAAGGTGTTTGTGAACAAAAATGTTGTAAGTCACCTGAAGCAGAAGATTTTTCAGAGTAAGAGAAAAATAAAATACATGTAGGACATATATACTCTACTCAAACAACATTCTGGGACCAGACTTGAACCCTTGACCTCACAAGTGACCACCAGCCATGAAACTACTGTAGCACAGTTAAACGTAAAGTGGTCAGCAAAAGATATACAAATGCCATATGATTCCCTAGCCTAGCTGATTATCACATTTCTGATTTAAAGAGTGCGATTTTGCATAACTGAAATGAGGTAACTAAGTTGGATACAAAGTTGCTTTTGCTGTACTAAGCACTGTGCAGCTGAGCTTGTGATCAGCACCCCAACTAAAGTAATTTACCCCCCAAGATTAGCAAACCAATAATTAGAATGTGAGGAGCTAATTCCTCGATGCTTACATTGACATTTGCAGACCTTTTTCCTTGCTTTATACAAGGAGTGCACATTACTGACAATGCCAAATATAACAAAATACATGACCACATCAGTATTAGAGCTACCACCTAAAATAAAACAATTCCTCAGCATTTTGATTACTATAATGCCTGCTCTCCCTTCCTGAATAATAATAATAATAATAATAATAATAATAATAATAATAATAATACTTATAACTACAAGCTTTCCTTCCATTTACTTTCATAACATTAGAAGCTTTACTCAACCAGAAACAGAAAACCACCTTTACATTTTTATGTAAATGCCACCATCTTACAATTTCTCTGAGAGGTCACTTTACTAAGCATCATATTTCTGTCATCGTGTGGTCAAAACCCTTTCTCATTTTCCTTCCCTCAAAATCTGTATTGAATCATACAGTGAGCAAAATAAATGATGACAGAATATATATGCCCTAGAACTATTCAAAATTATTTTTATTTATCTATCCTTTGTTGACCAGGTTAGTCTCACTAGGATATTAACCTCTTTTCAGGGGTGACCTGAAGTGGCATTTATACTACTTGGGGAAAATTTGGCCAGGGCATTGAGGAACTTCCCCTACTCTTTTTGATAGGTGACATGAGATCTATTACATCCACATCAACTACCACCAGCTCAGGCAGACAGAGGCCCCTGTTTAATCTGTTCACTCTGTATCGGTTTGTCCTTACAAACTACTTCCTATATAAATGAATTTCACCCACTGATGCCTGTCTCTGTAGACTCTTATCTCTTACAGTCAGGGAAAGCATCTGAGCATCAAAAGACCATTTACTTGCACTGTGAAAGTCCAGCACTACAGTTATCTCTTCAAAGGAGGTTAACATTTCCTCTTATATAATCACAAACTAAAAAAAAATAAATCATAATGTGTCTTTGGGTGTAATGTATTGATGGAGTTTTAACTTATTTGTGCAGCTACGAAGTTGAATAATTTTTGTACATTTTATTTCACAGCCATCTTACAGCAATTGCTGAAAAATGACTCACATTTGTTTCAAATAACTTTGAAGCCCCCCATTGAACTGACATAATGATATTTTAGGTGAAATATCTTATTTATTGCTCATATGTTATTATATTAAAAACGCAGCCTTATTTTTTATTTATTTGTTAACCAGGTAAACCCAATGGACACAATTGTCCCTTTTCAAGGGGTGACCCAAAATCACTTTTTGGTTAAGCGACTTTCTCGGAATCACACTGTTTGCAAACAGAATGGCAATGGAGATTGATGATGTCGCGAGCTTGAGGCACCACCAGAAACTGGATCATTTTTTGTGTTTTTACCATCTAGAACTTCAGGTGCACAGTCAGCAAACAGCTCAGACAGGACCTGCGGACATTCAGCAAACATCTCAGACAGGACTTGTATTGCTGGGGCAAAAATATGTGTTACCATATCCTCATGTCTGACTACAGTGCTTAGCAATGGTTGGCAAAACAAAAAGACGAGCCTTGTGGCCCATTTATTTTAGTGAACCACTACTCAGTCTCCTACTGCTAGAAACCAGGTTGCAGGATAAAGCCACATCGTCCAAGTAAATGAATGGGCCAGTATTGACTGTTCAGTCCGATCCCTTTGGCCATCTTGTCCAGCCCCATTTCCAGCTACATGAGCTTGGGTTAGCTGGGCTCCAGTCAGGACTCCATTCATCTGCACTGCAAAGCTGGCCTATGTGGTAATATTTAGTGCAGTAGCCTTGCAAATGGTTATAAAATGTAAGAGTATATTGTATTGGGGATATGTGGGTACAGCCACTCTGGTGAATGCTTGGATTTTGCCATTTTTATGTGCTCTGCATTTTCTTACTCCTAGTCTTACAGTCATTGTGAATATTTATATTAAATGTATACACGTGTTTCACACATATCTATCTATCTATCTATCTATCTATCTATCTATCTATCTATATATGTACATACATATCTACACATACACACACACACACACACACACACACACACACACACACACACACACACACACAGATATATATATGTGTGTGTGTGTGTGTGTGTGTGTGTGTGTGTGTGTGTGTGTGTGTGTGTGTGTGTGTGTGTGTATATCATCATCACTGTTTATTATTGGATGTGCATGCAAGTTACTTTCTCTGGAAGTCTTATTTATGTAACAAGAGTTCAAAGAATCTTTATTTTTTCTTTCATGAACATTTGACTGAAAGTGACTTTGTGTGCTTTATTTTCTATTTCCTGGAATGAACCCTCCAGAAAGGTCAGGATACATGCGGACCAACATAAAATATTTCCACTAGCTTGTGTAAAGGCACCGCTATGAATTATTTTGATTTTTGACCCCCCTATATTTTCTAGTAATGAAAATGATAGAAAAGTAAACTGTGCTGCCCACTTCCTAATCTTGTCTAACACCTGATAGTCGGTACTACATATCAATTTGCATCTAACATTGTTTCCTTGAAGTATCTGCCATGTTTCCACTTGTTTGTTCCTTGTTTAGCGCCTAGTAACATTATCAGTCACAACATACTCGGTCATCAATGTATCAACCCATTTCCTAAGTATATCATCAAGCAAGTTAGAAAATTCAAGGGGCCATGCGGAGGGGAAGAGAGTACATAAGTGGGTGAGTGAGACAAAAAGCAAGAATGTGATGATAGACGGTAGAACAAAGTGCTCATGAAAAGAAACAGCTTACTCACTTACAATAAAGTTCATGCCTACTAACCAAGTTACAGCAGTAAAATGTATGTCTTCAACCTTCCACAATGTACACTTACTTTGATACTTGGAAAAATATCTCTGCTGATTCAACTATAGAAAATAACTGTCAAGGAGACCCACAGTTTCTTATTAATGTTAGGTTCCAGGAGTGAGGGCTTAAGATAGGAAAAAATAGGCATAATACACAGTCCATTTATTTACAATGTGCATAAACATTTTTAATAAGAAATAGTGTTTATTCTTTAAAGTACAGTAAGTCATTACATAATGGACACTGTCTATGACCAAAATAGGGGCACTAATTGTGTAGCCATAGCTGTATTCCTTCTCCACACTGTCAGATGTCCATCTAAAAATACAATGAAATAAGCTTAGCTTGGCAATTATTTGCATGCTATGAAAAAAATGCAACAATTTGCACATGTACCTCTGACACATGGAATAATAGAAAGATAGGTATTCCATTTCTACACTAATTTCTGTGTGCCTGGTTTGATGGCAGCTTGGTTGGATGGTAAAGATCTCATGGTACTTATCAAAAAAAAAAAAAAAAAAAAAAGCAGGGGCACCTTAACTTCATTTCATCAAATAACATCTTCTGTTTGCATCCATTCTTTCCAGTGCCAGCCTTAAGGATAAGTAAATTGACTGGATGCCTAGAGTACTATTCTGTTATGGGGTGCTTCTTTTTAAATGTATTTATTTATTTAAGTATGCAGTTAGCAGTCCCCACCCCCTCTAATACAAAGATCGCTGAGCTGCCATGTTGGAATGTACTCGTTCCATGTTCATCCTCATGTATTCACTGTAGTTATAAGTCCCAATTCAAACTAGTACTTAAGCACTACCTACAAAACACCTGGTTCTGTCCCTGTCTAGCTCCAACCTGATCCTACTTACCTTCTTCTTAATACCACTTCCTTACACTCACCATCTTTCTCTTTCCTCTCTTCTTGCCGTTCTTCCTAGCAAAACATTCCAAATCCCACTACTAGTAAATAATCTTTTTTTCTCCTTTGCACCCACATTATCATGTTGGTACTGTATGTATATATATATATATATATATATATATATATATATATATACATTTACACAAAAACTTGTACAAAACTGTTTAATGGTGTTAATATCTTTTTGTTGTATAAATTCCTATTGTGATGCAATTTCTTTTTTGAATGACTGTAATTGTAATTGGAGCTTTTCTCCTCGGATCTCCACTGAAAATGGGCCATTGGATCAGTTGGACCAACGCGGTTAACAAATAACAATAAGTAAATGAAATAGTAGGGCCCCTCCCCTACTCTTCCCCATGCCTGTGGTTGTCTTGGGGGCTGGCGACAGTTTACAGGTGTGTCCAATTATTTTTTTCTTTTCCTGCGACAGACTGAGCCTGTCTTTTCCTTCTGATATAGTCCCTCACTTTGGGCCACTTTTCTTTTTTTCTACTTGATGAGTTAGCAGGAAAGCAAATGGCTATTAATAGAAGAAAATGTGCAACATCCACTTGTGTGTAGGGTAGTAAATGAAGGGAAGAACCCCTGCCCAGGATTGTTAGCCTGACCTGTCTGCCTCTCTCAAGTGGTCTAATCAGTGTGACAGTGAGGTTTTGCATACATAGTAACAGAAACACCTGATTAAATAGTAGAAGGGATTGTATCCAGCTTGTGTAAACAAATTCGATTTCTTCTGATGGACAGGGGTACATATGCTGTTTGACAGTAGTTTTTTTTTTTTTCATTTGATGGAGTCAGGGCATGACTGCTGTTTATGCAAACAGTGTTTGGGTTGGGGAAATTTAAATGATTTATCTCATTAACACCTATGTGGTGTGGAATGTCACACCTCTAGCAGCCTGCACACATCTTGCATTCCAGGGCATTTTTTGAAAAAATAAACTTAAAAAGTACAAGATAACAAATGAACTATTCTGTGAACAATGTAAGCTACTTAAACTGTACAAATGGCAATGTTATCAGTAAGAAGTATTCTTTAGAGTGACAATAGTCAGTCCATCGATAGTCTTTTCAATAAATAATGTAATATACTATAATGCACACCAACCCAAAATCATATTTGTTCTAAATTTTCACAAACAAATTTCCATATCTTAAAACCTATACAACTTAGATATATATTGTTAGGACAGATTTTGTTGATCAAGCTTTCACATGGCAATAAGAAATTCCTCTATAAATGTGTGCTTATTTAGATATTTATAGAAATATGAAAGCATATGTCTAATTGTATAATTATCAATACAGATAATACTGAATATCACTCAATTTACAGTGCAAATATCAAAGACTAAGTTTTCACCTGTAAGTCACTTCTTTTTTGAAGTATTACGTATATATGGAAATATTGCTTATTTTCATAATTACTAATAAGAACTAGAAAAATTCCCAGTACACATAAACCAATATTTTCAGTGAATTGTCATGTTTCCCACATTGGTGTTTTATACCATGTATCTCGATTAAATATAGGTCTGTCAGTTATAAAAATATGAGCATAAACATGAAATTATGAATGTGTCAAATTATTAATTTCCCCACTACAGAATAGCCTACATTAGCAACCTTAGTGTCATTGTGTTAATAACTCCTTGCCCTTTCTAATACACTCTATTATTAGTTGGTAAGGCACTTAGTTAAAGAAGCCAGACCCAAAAAAGTTATGTACGTCATTAGGAGGAATGGGTGTAAACTGAAAGCATACAAACAAGGCATTATAGTCTTGAGTGAGTTAATTGTGGGACATTGAAATGTGTGTTGCCTAGGTAAATGGACTTTTTCTCATTTGATGGACAGAGATATTTGTACCTCCTGTGTAAACAAGGTATGTGGGTTGAATGAGTCAGCATGCTAGTGAATTTTCTTTTCCATCAAGTATTAAAAATGGTGTAAGCAAGGAAGAGGCAATGGAGTAGCACAGCGATTATTGTCAGGGTTGTGGGGGTGAAGGGTTGATTCAGGGATGGCATTATGGAATCCATTGCCTAGGGCTCCATTTCTCCGAAGGTCACTCCTGTGTTTTTTTTTTTACTATCCTGAAAACAAAGCACAGTATATGTGACAACATAAGTTCTGATGTACTAAAATGTTAGCAGATGTATCATTCAATATTACATTTAAACATTTCAAGAGATGGCATCCTGGCATGTACCTCTTTTATTATTAAGTGTGGAAAGTGCAGACAAAGTACAAACTGTTCTATTATAAACTTTCAAACACTTTCATTTTCAGTCATTTTCCTGTCTGAATTTGCCACACAAGGGAGAAGGGAAAATATCTGACTTTTATGAAAACACAAGAATTTCTCATTTTTTCCATTTTGTGCTTAATACAGACATGAATATTATATCATTCAGCATGAGATACAGTGAGCAACCCCCCCCCCACACACACTTGGAAATGTGAGGCTAGCTACATGCATAAAGCATTATTTCATGTCAATAACTGGGAGTCTGGCAGTTGGCTTGCAGGATGAAGGAGTGGTTTCCTGTGGTTCAGTGGTGCAAGATTTGAGTCCCTCAGCTTCCATTGCCTAACTGTGTGACTCTGAGCAAAACACTTAACCAGACACCGCTTCTGGGCTAAGTCTGAAAAAGTTCCATGGAGATCAGTGTCCAACCATGAAAAACAAAGACAAATAAACTAATTGAAGCCATAGGCATTTTGCTTGGTATGTAAGTGGTTTTACTCAGTATACAAGAGGCTTGTGAATCAGAAAGTCCTCTCTGCTCTGTACCACACAGATATTCAGTGGAGCAATGAGGGTGTGACAGTGTGATGTATTGCCATCTATGCCAGGAGAAACAGAGCAGTGGATGTGTAACATATGCCAGTATAGCTAGCTGGAATTTTGTAAAGAATATCAATATATGTATATCAAATTGATTTGTACAGATGCTTTTGTTGAAAAACTGTATTTGTAAAGCTGCTTGTGTTAAAAATGTATCAACAGTGTGTCCTGCTGGACAGAAAAGAAATATAAATGTATATCAGACTGTACATTTGTAACTTGTGGAAATAAATACATTGTAACGGATGATACTGGATGAGAAGAGGTTAAGCTGAGCTCCAGCAAACTTTGAAAAATAGTATGAAATTAAATTACTTAATCTATGCCATAAAGATTGTATCTTACAGTTCTGACTGCAGCCAGAGACAAAATGTCTGTGCCGGAGAATGATTTATTTAGCTCCTGTAAGAACAGTGATCTTAGAAAAGCTCTGTCTGTGTGTATGGTAACACATATGTCTGAGATTATGGTTCAGTTTCCTAAAATGGGTGTAGTATGGGAACCAGAAGTCAGATGAACAGAGGTATATTTTGTAATCTAGGGCAAACATATGTTTTAATACTAGATGTGATTGAAGTCTCTGAGCAGTCTGTTTTTGGAATCTGACAAAGAAGGACCCCCCACCTACTTCATCTTGCCTTGCTCTAGTAAGTGACCAGGGAATAGTAATTGTTTAGATTAGTCAGGAAAATAGAGTGAGATTAGTTAAGTACTGTTTTGATGTATCTGTTTGAATCTATTCATCTGTGTTATTTTAATATTTCCTGTGGTTGAAACTCTAGTGTTTACTGTAAATAGATATTCATTATTTTCATGTTCTTTTATTTTTTATTATTAAATATATTTAACCTTTTCATTGTGGCTTGTCCTTTAGAGAATATTTTAAACTTTGAGAGTACTTATATATGTTTGGTCACTCTGTGGCCACTCATGAAAGCTTTACCACATTGGTCAAACACTGTCATTTGTGTTCAATTTCACTCAGTATAAATTGGTAATCTTGTAAGAGCCTTAGAGTATCTGGCATTGGAGTGTCTAGTGGCAGTGTAACTACCTTATAGTCTGAGTAGAAGGGGACATAGTAAGTCTGTGGGAGCTTTTCGTGGTTGTGTGTGCATGTGTATGTGTGTGTGTGTGTGTGTGTGCGTGTGCGCGTGTGTGTGTGTGTGTGTGTGTGTGTGTGTGTATGTATATATATATATATATATATATATATATATATATATATATATATATATATATATATACATATACAGCTCTACTTCTAAATTTCAAACTTTCAAAACATTGACTTTTTTATGTATGAGACCATAAGATCAAAGTTTTGAAACTTCAAAATTCAAATAAAAATAATAAAAACAAAAAATCTTTCTTTTACATTTTGCAGGGGGGCAAGTCCTCCTGCACCCCCCCAAATGGGGGGGCTTCTCCCCCCACAACCCCTGCTAATTAAATATACCAACTCCGAGATCGCACTACAGCAATGAAAATGGTAAATATACTGTTCCTCACTGTACAGTGATCTCCATTTAAATGGTTTGAAGTTTCAAAACTTCGTTCTTATGGTGCAACCATAATAAAGTTGACGTTTTGAAAGTTTGAAATTTAGAAGTAGAGCAGTAATCAAATAGTAAGCTAAAAGCTGGTTAAGTCTGAAGTCCCAAAACCAAAAAACAAAACCTAAGGAAATCAAGCTGCTTTAATAAAATCCAAGGACAATTCCACAGTAAATAATTCCAGTAAGCTTTCATCTGTAATAAGACTTCTTCATACTGGAAGTTAACATTCAAAACACACATTTAAATACTTTAAAAATTCCATGACCACATACTTAGTGTTTTAACCCTTTGTGTTTAAGATACATAATAAAATCTTCTCTATTATTCAGACCAGGGGGGTAGCAAGCATTGAGTCTAACCTGCCAACTATATTCCAGCAACCCCAAGTCATCTTCTGGATTAAATGAATTTTCTACATTTTTTTAAACTGTCCACTATAAGGAATTTGAAGTTAACTTTGCATGAACCATGTTTGTAATGCTTCCCCGGGGAATTCCTTTCTTCTCCAATAGAAACTGCATATTTATGTTCATATATTCTTTTGTACCATTCACTTGTAGCTCTTCCTTCATAACAAGATTTACATTCTAAGAAAAAAGTGATATAAATTACATACTTAGATTTGCATGAAAAGACCCTAGTGACAGTTATTTTAACATTATTCAGAGTGCATTCTGTTTTTTCCGTGAACAAATAGTTACACATATTACAGCTGTTAGTTTCGACTCAGGGAGAATAAAAGAAATAATAACAAATAATTGGAAATTGTTTGGGGAACAAACTGAGTTACTAGAAACAATAGGGCATAAGCCTCTCTTTACCCAAAAAAGAGGGAAAAGTTTCAAAAACGTCTTTCAAAGTAAGTTGACTAAACCTAATGTCAGGTCAGACAGAAATTGAATGGTTAAGTGTTACAGCTGTAATATGTGTAACTATTTGTAACTATATGTTCATTTGTCAGTATGATAGAGTCCAATCAAGACAAAATGAAGTGTAGAAAAAAATATTTCAATGCATTGGCTGCATGACAGCTTACTTATTATCTAGATGGAAACAAAAAGGTTGTGAGGTATGAAAAAATAAATTACTTTTTAAATACATTACTGAAATGCCAGTCAAAATCAAGTATAAGAAAAACAAGCAGCACTCATCTCAAACCACTTCTCCTTGCACTGCAGTTCTAATTATAATTTATATTCAGCTTTATTAAAGTACCAAGCAACATGCTGAAAGTAGCAATCTCTGTGATACCCCCACTTGTAAAAATGTTTCTTATCCAAAAAAGACCTGCTGCCTGACAACTATCTACTTGTTTCATGGGGAAAACATGATCAAAGTAAAAAATGAAAAGCAAACAAGAAACAAGCTCAAGATACATTGCTTAAAGGATTACTCACTGGTAATGGACCACACATGATAGACAGGCATTCTGTTTGGTTTACAGGTAAAGCCTACAAAGATGATTGCAAGTCTCCAACAAATGCAATGATCTTCTTAAAATAATGTAATCCTGCCCTTTATTACAAATACTGTCATATGCATTTCAATACCCAAGGCTTATACATTATCTAGTTATGTAAGTATTCTCTGCATGGCAACAACAGAAAGGCTTTCAATGTTGGAAATTCTTTAACAGTATGCTTATTAAAGCTTACTTGCATCTTACAATCTTAGACAAGCTTACCCGATGGTCATTAAAGCATTGCTACTTAAACACAGAACAACAGGCACTTTCTGAGTAATAATAAGCATAAATCAACAGTATACAAATATGACAGAAATCAGAACATTCTGCAAAATCAAGGACAGAATAAAAGTAGCACTTGTGTCTACCTTGGATGGGGGGATATTCTGCACATTTACACTGCATAACTGCTCCTTGCCTTGCTTGGACACATCCAGAGTCACTACATGGGGGAGTGGGGTGCAACAAGTATGTCACAATATGAAATGTCTCTGGCTGACTGTGATGGCCCTGACACATTTGTCATACCGCTCAACCTCAGAACAAGAAATATGGACACAGCCATACATAGAAGTGGGACAAAGGCCCAAAACTAAAGACAATTTTTAAATATTGCTCTTATAATCTTAGAAAGATAATAGAATAGTAGGTCTTGCATTAGTATGAATTTTCTGTAAGGTACGAAATCTGAAACTTAAATGTTATTATTTTCTAACTTCGGTCTTTAATGATTTGCCACTAATTTGCCAAAAAAACACAATTTTATGAAAAATGGACCACAAAATGTGATGCAAAAATAAAATATAGCCACACAATACAGCTGGGAACCTGTCAAAGAAGGGACACTTTTTTAATATTAGTACTACTAACTTGAGCAGCTGACAAAATAAAAGAATCTACATGCATTTCTGAAATAAAAGTAATCTATAACTCTGATTATTACAGTTATTTCTTAATTGTAAGCCCTCCATGTTTTCTTCCAAAACTGCCATTTTGCGGCAGGATTATTAGGGGAAGAGTAACATTTTGAGCTAAAATAGGGGACAGTTGAGAGGTTTGGATATGCATAATTCTATAAAGCAATTTATTTGCACGTACCTCTCAACCTGTTAATGCAGGAAATCTGGACAAGGCCAAATATACATATACAGCTCTACTTCTAAATTTCAAACTTTCAAAACATTGACTTTTTTATGTATGAGACCATAAGATCAAAGTTTTGAAACTTCAAAATTCAAATAAAAAAAATAAAAACAAAAAAATCTTTCTTTTTACATTTTTGCAGGGGGGCAAGTCCTCCTGCACCCCCCCAAATGGGGGGGCTTCTCCCCCCACAACCCCTGCTAATTAAATATACCAACTCCGAGATCGCACTATAGCAATGAAAATGGTAAATATACTGTTCCTCACTGTACAGTGATCTCCATTTAAATGGTTTGAAGTTTCAAAACTTCGTTCTTATGGTGCAACCATAATAAAGTTGACGTTTTGAAAGTTTGAAATTTAGAAGTAGAGCAGTAATCAAATAGTAAGCTAAAAGCTGGTTAAGTCTGAAGTCCCAAAACCAAAAAACAAAACCTAAGGAAATCAAGCTGCTTTAATAAAATCCAAGGACAATTCCACAGTAAATAATTCCAGTAAGCGCTTTCATCTGTAATAAGACTTCTTCATACTGGAAGTTAACATTCAAAAACACACATTTAAATACTTTAAAAATTCCATGACCACATACTTAGTGTTTTAACCCTTTGTGTTTAAGATACATAATAAAATCTTCTCTATTATTCAGACCAGGGGGGTAGCAAGCATTGAGTCTAACCTGCCAACTATATTCCAGCAACCCCAAGTCATCTTCTGGATTAAATGAATTTTCTACATTTTTTTAAACTGTCCACTATAAGGAATTTGAAGTTAACTTTGCATGAACCATGTTTGTAATGCTTCCCCGGGGAATTCCTTTCTTCTCCAATAGAAACTGCATATTTATGTTCATATATTCTTTTGTACCATTCACTTGTAGCTCTTCCTTCATAACAAGATTTACATTCTAAGCAAAAAGTGATATAAATTACATACTTAGATTTGCATGAAAAGACCCTAGTGACAGTTATTTTAACATTATTCAGAGTGCATTCTGTTTTTTCCGTGAACAAATAGTTACACATATTACAGCTGTTAGTTTCGACTCAGGGAGAATAAAAGAAATAATAACAAATAATTGGAAATTGTTTGGGGAACAAACTGAGTTACTAGAAACAATAGGGCATAAGCCTCTCTTTACCCAAAAAAGAGGGAAAAGTTTCAAAAACGTCTTTCAAAGTAAGTTGACTAAACCTAATGTCAGGTCAGACAGAAATTGAATGGTTAAGTGTTACAGCTGTAATATGTGTAACTATTTGTAACTATATGTTCATTTGTCAGTATGATAGAGTCCAATCAAGACAAAATGAAGTGTAGAAAAAAATATTTCAATGCATTGGCTGCATGACAGCTTACTTATTATCTAGATGGAAACAAAAAGGTTGTGAGGTATGAAAAAATAAATTACTTTTTAAATACATTACTGAAATGCCAGTCAAAATCAAGTATAAGAAAAACAAGCAGCACTCATCTCAAACCACTTCTCCTTGCACTGCAGTTCTAATTATAATTTATATTCAGCTTTATTAAAGTACCAAGCAACATGCTGAAAGTAGCAATCTCTGTGATACCCCCACTTGTAAAAATGTTTCTTATCCAAAAAAGACCTGCTGCCTGACAACTATCTACTTGTTTCATGGGGAAAACATGATCAAAGTAAAAAATGAAAAGCAAACAAGAAACAAGCTCAAGATACATTGCTTAAAGGATTACTCACTGGTAATGGACCACACATGATAGACAGGCATTCTGTTTGGTTTACAGGTAAAGCCTACAAAGATGATTGCAAGTCTCCAACAAATGCAATGATCTTCTTAAAATAATGTAATCCTGCCCTTTATTACAAATACTGTCATATGCATTTCAATACCCAAGGCTTATACATTATCTAGTTATGTAAGTATTCTCTGCATGGCAACAACAGAAAGGCTTTCAATGTTGGAAATTCTTTAACAGTATGCTTATTAAAGCTTACTTGCATCTTACAATCTTAGACAAGCTTACCCGATGGTCATTAAAGCATTGCTACTTAAACACAGAACAACAGGCACTTTCTGAGTAATAATAAGCATAAATCAACAGTATACAAATATGACAGAAATCAGAACATTCTGCAAAATCAAGGACAGAATAAAAGTAGCACTTGTGTCTACCTTGGATGGGGGGATATTCTGCACATTTACACTGCATAACTGCTCCTTGCCTTGCTTGGACACATCCAGAGTCACTACATGGGGGAGTGGGGTGCAACAAGTATGTCACAATATGAAATGTCTCTGGCTGACTGTGATGGCCCTGACACATTTGTCATACCGCTCAACCTCAGAACAAGAAATATGGACACAGCCATACATAGAAGTGGGACAAAGGCCCAAAACTAAAGACAATTTTTAAAATATTGCTCTTATAATCTTAGAAAGATAATAGAATAGTAGGTCTTGCATTAGTATGAATTTTCTGTAAGGTACGAAATCTGAAACTTAAATGTTATTATTTTCTAACTTCGGTCTTTAATGATTTGCCACTAATTTGCCAAAAAAACACAATTTTATGAAAAATGGACCACAAAATGTGATGCAAAAATAAAATATAGCCACACAATACAGCTGGGAACCTGTCAAAGAAGGGACACTTTTTTAATATTAGTACTACTAACTTGAGCAGCTGACAAAATAAAAGAATCTACATGCATTTCTGAAATAAAAGTAATCTATAACTCTGATTATTACAGTTATTTCTTAATTGTAAGCCCTCCATGTTTTCTTCCAAAACTGCCATTTTGCGGCGGGATTATTAGGGGAAGAGTAACATTTTGAGCTAAAATAGGGGACAGTTGAGAGGTTTGGATATGCATAATTCTATAAAGCAATTTATTTGCACGTACCTCTCAACCTGTTAATGCAGGAAATCTGGACAAGGCCAAATATACTGGGGGAACATATAAACAGTACTATAAATTGTTGTATAAACTGTGACAATTGATAGAATAACAGGTCTTGCTTTAGCATGCATTTTTCTGAAGGTTATGAAGTCTGAAACTAAGTGTCTATCATTATTTAGTGACTTAATTCCTAAATTATTTGCCAGAAAACCACACATTTTATGAGGAACAAACCAAAAATAGGAAGCAAAAATCTATTCATTCTGTGAAAATCTGGACAGTTGAGAGGTATAGTTCAGCCGGGGCTGTCTTTGAGTTTTCCACCCTTCCCCCTCACAAAATCATGGTCAAATGGAGCCTTCCCCCTGCAGCCATTCCAATGAACCATTACTTGGCTATTTCACCCCATTTAACATAAACACTAATGTGCATACTGCTTTACTTCTACGATGATTTGGACTTCATTTGAAAGTTTTATTTTGCATTTTACAGCACAAACACTAAGACATCTGCCAAATAAAGCAATGCAATCTCACAATGAAAACAGACTTAAATTAAAACTTCTCTGCCCTTGAAACTCACATTCATTGAAACAGCATTGAAACCCACATTCAAAGAAAATACATTTTGCCAGTGGCAGATAAAGATTAACTATGGGCTGTTTTCAAATCATAGGCCCCTTGCACATGAAACATACACGTGGTCTTTGATACACCTTCCTGATTGTATTAAATTATATTCCTTGTACAATATAGTACAGTTGTTAGAGGGCGTTTATTTGTTTTGAACATTTTTCCAGTAAACAATGAAACGAAATGCATGCACCAATAATGACAAAATTGCCCAATTCAGAACATTTTTCCAGTAAACAATGAAACAAAATGCATGCACCAATAATGACAAAACTACCCAATTCAGAACATTTCTATCATAAAAGTCTACTCAAACTCCTACAGTTCACCAGTATCAGTAAATATGCACGATCTCTGAAGAAGTAAAAGTCATCTAAATAATTCCACATTAAAGAAATCTGTAACTAATCAAGAGGTTGCTGCTAGCAAACAGCTTTATATTTCATTGTTTCATCTACAAATAAAGTGCCTGTTGCCCTTGAGGAATAAATTGCCTAAGTTGCATTAAAAAAAATGATAAGCTAGTAATATTGCAATAGGGAATGGATGGCAAACTGATAACAGGTTCATAGTTACTAGGGATCTTCACCAAAAAGGACTGCAGCATCCACCCCTTTACAATACAGTATTAGCAATGCATCTACCTACTGTGACAGCAGAACCCACAGCCTTCTGCATCAAAAGCACATACACTACCTATGGTGCTATTAACAATGCACGCAGATGGTATAAGCAGCACTATCTTTTGTTCCCCTGCAGCTCTCAGCTTCTTGTAAAATCTACTTGACATTCAGCTGCATCTCTGAACTTTGCAGCACAAGAAATATGGAAAAATCCAAAATTTAGGGGGGGGGGGGCAAAAGACCAGGGACACATTTTAAACATTGCTTGTGTAATGTTGGAAAGTTGTTAGAATAAAATGCTGTGTCACCACCATACATTTCACTGGCAAGTATTGAACCCATGACCCTGTGCAAAACAGTCACAGCAACATACCACTATGCCAAATCACCTGTTTTATGAAAGCAAGGAAGACTGAAACTTAAATGTCTACCATTTAGTGAATTCAGTTCTCACCATAGCTGTCAACATCTTAGCACAAAACACCTGAATAAAGTCAATAATGGGGGAATACAGCCCCCCAAACATATTCAGCGAGTTCAGTTATCACATAGCTCTCAACCTTGGCACAAAAAACCTGGACAAAGCCAATAATGGGGGAATACAATCCAAAAAATATGGACAAATATCCATTGAGGACACCAGAGCAAACCCACACAAATGCCACCCAGTAGGCACCCCAGCCAAGAATCAAACCAGACAACCTGTAAGGTAATGATGCTACCCCTGCACCACTGCACTACTGGCTGTGTTAAGTAGCAAAAATACATAAACCACAGATTTTATGAGGAACAGAACAAATCTGCAAATATTTTGCAAATGCTGGTGGGTAGGGAATTCAGGCTCTTGTCACTTGGGCTCAAGGTACAGGGTTCAAGCCTTGTTCTCTACCCACCCCGATGGAGCAACTGGGGCATTACACATGCACACACAGAATTCTGGACTGTCTAACACAGCCTGCGACTCATGAATTGTTTTTTTTTTATTTTCTACAGTGGGGGGGGGGGGGTGCTCGCAATTTATTTTTTTCTTTTTACAGGTGGGGGGGCTGCAGTCCTGTAGCACGAGCCACCCCTGGTGCAGGTTTATGGTGTGGATGCCATCGTCTCTAGTATTCTTAGAATTTGCACTTACATGACTTTCTCTGGATTTTGCTATAGAGACAGTGCCTGATGTGAAGCAAAATGTTTGTTTTTTTTTTTTTGCTACACAACTTGTCTATGAATCAGGCATGTCTGTAACTGACAAATGTTTTTTGGTCACCAACTTCAAAGCCAGTTTGTGAACAGTTGGGGATGATGAGGCATTTGTGAAAACCAGCCTGTGACATTTACCAAGTAAGGTTTATGGCCACCAAGAACATAGTCATACATCACAATTCCAAAGTTACTACTGAATAGATAATATAATCACAGAATGTTTTCAGACTTGCATATCTCCTAAGACAAGCACGAACATCCCAAGACAGGCTATTTTCATCATTTCATGTTGATTTTAGTTCTCTGTTACTACACACCCTGTTCATCTAGGCCACATAGTTTAATTTCATAGATCAGACTGGACTGCTTCTTTACAGGAACAACCTAGCAGCACTTCTGAGGTAAATGACTTACCCAGAATCACATACTGTAGGTAAATAGAAACTGAGAGGCATAATCCCAGGGCTACAGGATGAAGCCGCTCAAAACTGCCAGACAAGTATTTAGACTAAAAACAAACTCTGTCTTCAATGATACTGCCCACAGAAAAAGATGCTTATATATATATATATATATATATATATATATATATATATATATACATATATATATATATATATATATATATATATATATATATATATATATATATATATATATATATATAAATATACACCCCTATCCCCTAAGAGTAGCTCTTGCAAGCCCCAGTCTATGATTTTGCATTTCTTCAGGTTCACAAACTTGTATAACAGATAAACTCAGATTACATTTTCCATAATTTCAGCCATTTCCCAAAGGTTTTAAGATCCAGATATTTCTGCCTATAGAGGATGAAAAGGAGCAGATGTTGGGACTTAATGACTGGCTGTTCAGCCCATCAGCTTGATATATGAGCAGTGACACCTGAAACAGGTACTCATCATTGACAAAATACTAACAGGTTACAAACTGTCATATGACCAACATTTTCTGACTAGTTCTCATGACAAGCACTTTACAGGATGATGACATAAGTGATATTAATACTCATCAACAGGCACATACTTCAGTATGGCAGGAAAATTATTCTTAGAAGATGTGTATGTTAATTTTTCAGTGATATGGACAAATAAAGCATGCTGATATATGAGGTAAAGACGTATCTAGAGATCAAGAGCGGGGTTCAAGTCATGGGAGTTAAATGTATTTAAACATGTACATGTTAATCAGTTCCACTGGACTCAGATGTTTCAACATTCATTAAAGACATGGGTGTTAGAAAAAAAAAAAACAAAAGTAAAACTATAGTAATCATTTTACAAAGTGGATAGGTTAAAAAAAATCCAGTAATAAGACAAAAAGACAGAAATAGCATACTAAATACAAAGAAGGGATATGTAATATCTCTTAAATCAAGGGGTTAACATTGAACAGATGTTTAAAGTGTTTCAACTTGTTTTTATTTGTTTTTGGACATTAGTTGATAGAAACACTAGACCATATTGCCCCCTGCAGGATGTTTGATGAAATTATCCAGCCAACATGAACAGAGCACATCCATTAATCATACTATATCTTTGCTGACCCAATGACCTCACTAGAGCAATGGAAAGTGTGGATTACTGCTAAAAGTCGCTGTTACAGCTGTACGTATGTACCTTTCCTATTTACTACTGAAGATAAAAAGGGATTTTATTCAAGAAAAAATGAATAAAAGGTTATAACTGATGCAATTCGCAGATAAGCACTGTGAGGCAGTTTAATCACTTTTTATTTATAAAACTTAACAGTTTTGCATATTAGCAGGTATGAATCATATAGATCAATCACTGAGAAAATACAGTATCTCATGTTATCAAAACAAAATCATTACATTTATAAAGTCTATTCCTATTATGAAGTACCTCAGCAAATTAATATAAGTAAAACTTAAAACAAGGCTTTAGACTGTACATTGCACAGTACACCCCAGATGTGCTTATATTCCTGAATGCCATTCCAGATATATAAACAGAAAGCTTGTTTTTCTACACATCATTATGGTTTGCAAAGTTGTTGTGTCTTTCGGCTTTTCCCGGTTAGGGGTCGCCACAGCGGAACTCTGGTCTGCTAATGATTGGCAGTAGATTTTTACGTACCGAGTTACCGGCTCTGACGAACAACCTTCAATGAAGGTGCGCCATTCACACATGTCTCCACACAGAAGACGCTCTAGCTGAGAATCGAACAGGACGTTTTACTGTGAGGCGACAACGCTACCGCAGCACCACCACCGTACCAGATAAAAATCGGCATCTGTATGCTGCAACATATCTGACCTAGATTACCTGGTGTTAAACTGAAGCTATTCAGTTCCTGGTCTACCCTCACAAAAGAAAAAAAAAACACCTCGAAGTATATATGCTATCTTGCCTTGTGTGAGTCAGTTCTTGCTGACTCTGTAACTAATTCTGTACACTGCAGTGACACATCTAAAATCTGCTGTCTTTAAAAATGTAACTTTTGTAATTTCCTCTACATCACTATGCAAAAATCTAGAAGTTGCACTGCTGAAGAGTTAAAGTAATTCACAGGGCTTAATGGTGCTTGTGGATGTTATCTGAATAAGCGGAACAGTTTCTTTCAGCCTCCAGCATATGTGTATTCTTGGGTGCTGAATGATTCATGAAGGCAGTCAGACTCTTCACAACCATTTTGCTTAAACAGTTCACAGCTGCTGCATGTAACCCTGACATCTTATTGCCTCATTTAAGGAAGGAGGCCAAAGAAATGGGGTCCTAGGTTCTTGTCATCTGTATGCAATCTGGCATCTGTAAATGGAGAACCGGGCTAAGGCAGATATCCTTGAGGAACTGTAAAACAGAGGTGTTACAGAAGGAAGAAAGACAGGACTTTTTTACAGAGTGATAAGTGACAAATAGGCAGGGCTTTCAAGTGTATTATTTCCAAAATGCAATTAATGAAATGAATTTGAAACAATCATTTCTCAATGCCTTATTCTTATTTTCACTATGGGATGTAATGGTATGAACACTCAATGCAGTGTAAAATGGCAGTGATAACATTTACTTACTTCCTGTTCTCCATAGCAGCCTCAGGAGCCAAATATGGTATTTATCCATACTGAGGGAAAATTTGGCAGAACAGAGGAAAATGTCTACCCTGTTCTTAAGTGATAAACTACCACACAATCAGGCAGATTGTGCACCAGTTTAACATCTCATACAGGGGGAATAGCACCTCATTAATGCAGCACCCTATAATCCTGCACTACAGTTCTCATATTAGGACATGAGCCTCATTGTCTAGTGTGGGAAAGAATCCCAGTACCTGGAGTGGGGATAGAACCCATACCTTTCTAATCTTCTCAGCATCTGTTGCAAGGCTGACATTCAGAAACAATTAGTACGCTGTGCTACATGACATTGCACAGTGAGTGTTGGTATACAGGGTGGGCCATTTCAGAGGCATAGGTATTATGATTGCACCACTCAGTAAATAGTGTGGTCAGTATGCCATACAAATCAGCATATAGTGACATGGAAATGAGATGCATTATGCAAATGAGGTCAATGGTGAACACAAATAAAGGTAAACAACATGGTGACATAATTAAAACAATAATAAAACTATGTGATGAGATGCTGCAGGCAGCAACTTTGTAAAGCCATTTCTTAGTGAACAAATAGAGAGAAAACATTAAGATGCTGAGAGTAGCATCCACATTAGCTGGTCAGCAAATATTAGATCTGTTCTCACAGCCAGTATCCATTATGGAGCCTGTTATTGACCTCCACATCTTAGGTGGCTTTGACTGTGCATAACCTACCACCACCTCCATGACAGGAGCCTAGACAAACACTATTGTGTGGACAGAGGCACCATACTGTAGCTTGTAGACATATGCCATCCAATCCTGTGAGACAAGGACTACCAATCCGTATGGACATTATGATATGTGTAGCACTGACTATCCTCACTATGGGAAAAGGGAATTTATTGTGGCCATCACGGCACATGGTGGGTGTGTCACAGACATCTGCCACATGCATATTACACCATTTCATTGATGTCATCCTGTATCATGTGAAGGAGGTCATCCAGTTCCCATGGACTGCAAAGGACAAAAACACCATCATGTGGGCATTTTATGAAACAGCCCATTTCTCTGAGGTTATAGTGTCCATTGACTGCACACAATTCACCATTGACTGTCTTTCTGGATCACAGGGTTTTAATTACATCAAATAGAAGGGCTTATCCTCCATCAGTTTCCAAGGTATTATCTGCACTGTCTCTGTGCACATCACCTGCAGTTCCCATCACTCAGACATCAGGTACACATCTGACCTATAGCACTGATCTGTGTAAAGTAATTTCCTATAGACACATCATACTGGTAATGCTGGAAATGCTGTGGAACCATGTCTAATGAAGTTGCTACACAACCTAGGGAGCACGGCTGAGATAAATACTACTCCATACTGTCGGAGATGAGCAGCATAGTTAAGCATGCGTTTAGGCTGCTGAATGTAAACTTCTGTTGCATAGATTCCACCATCATTGCAATGAAATATACCATGGAGACCTGCAGCAAAACATTTGCTGTCTGTATGATGCTGCACAACACAGTACCATGCTGACAGCTAGAAGACAGGTTCACCACTAAACTACCAGACAGACCAGAGCCAGCCATGGAGGAGGTACAGGGAGAGAAGTTGTCAGAGGAACTGTCTACATGGGAACCCCAAGTAAAGCAGGGAAAACAGAGACAACAAAAATTACAACTGATGCATACAATGATACACCCAGGCTATGTGGTACAGGGCACTGACTGGCATTGTTGCGCACCAGACATAACAAACCAGTTTAATACAGAGGGGTTGGAGACACAGCTGGCATCATTTGCAGAGGTGAGGAGGGGTAAAGCAGAGTGATAGGAATCAGCAGTGGAAACACAGGTTGAGGTGAGGACAGACCTGAAATGTGGAACTCTTAGTATTAGAAGGCTGGATGTTTAAGAGAAGCTTGGGATACTATTTGGGGGTGCTTCTTAGGGGGGTGAAGGTGTCCAGATGTTGCGGGTACTTGCATTATGCAAGACTGATGACAGGGGACATAGCTGCAGCAGATGGCACAAAACTGCACTGATGGGGATGTGGCATTGGTCATGGGATCACAAATGACAGTGATGCAGACAGTGAATGGCCACAGCCATGGGGCATTCCCATCACAGCCCAGCATTGCCAGCAACATCCACAAGCAAGGATGATGCATGCCTCTGAGTCCATGACTAGCTGGCTGTGGTCTGTGGGAAATGACCGTGGGAGTACATTTGTGAGGTCATCCCCCATCACGGCATACCTGTCATACTATGAACAGGTGGAGTCAAAGAACATGCACTATATGAGCTCATAGTACCAGCCCTCTGTTGGCCACATGTACAGTAGTGGCACTGACACGCACAGGCAGGAGACTGCAAGGAGGTAGCAATGTTTGCAAGGATGCTCTCCAATGAGCCAAGCCTGTAATCCAGGCATTGCAGCCATTTACTTTTACTGCTTGCCAAATAGTAAGAAAATCATTTAGCCATAACACTGGTGCCATACACCCATGCCTTTATCACTAACCTATATATCCACTGTTGCCTATTATAATACCCATTTCAGGCAACAAGTGAGAGATGCAGTGATAGTGTCCATTGTGATAATATCCCCTAGAGTTGTCATCATGCTCTGTGTTACGACACTTAAGTGACCTGCTGACAATAGTGTACTTTGTTGGAGTGCCAGTCATGCTATCTTCCTTCATTCTGATTAGAAAGGATGGAAAAGGCTCCACAGGTTTAAAGGTGTTTACTAGGCTAATGACCACAGCCATGCATCCCAAATTTCTGAAAAGTTCTGGTGCCCTTGATAAGTGTAAGCAATGGTTGGGAGATGAAACATTTACAAGCAGGGACTTGGGGGATGAAATATTTACAGGCTGCTTGTATCCAATAGAAATAGAGGTAACAGGACTGTGTCAGTGCATGCAGGTGGGAAGCTGCCTTCCATAGTAACCTTTGCTGACAGTGGCACTGTGTGTTAGACTGTGCCAGGATGAGACTGCCACTCAGGTTCTGATGTTGCACTGACATCAGGCATGTCCCACTCCTTCTCAGATGATCTGTGACTGCTGCACTTGTGATGGCAGAAACCTGTGTGTACAATTGATGGAATGTGACAATCGTATACCTTACTGCTGCACTTGCATTCTAGGAAACAAATCATACAAAGAATGAAAGCAAACATATGTTGATGTTCCTGCTGCAATGTCTGCATCCCAGACATGCCTGTAGGTGAGATATAACAGCGTTTGCCATTGGAATGCTCAAGCCAGAGATTCACCACAGCAATGTGCAACTGCCTTAAGGTAATACTAGACTGGTGCAGGCCTGAAAGAAAGAAGCAATGTTACAAACCAGTTTGGCCCCCACATCCAAGCCTCCACCAGTTACCAACATCCTTTCTCTATCCCCTGACAGAGACAAGAAGATGTTCTCCATGTCATTGAATGTGATCTGCTATGGTGGACCCCCACCAACAGTCATCCTCTTCCATGGAATGAGATGGCCCTTTGTACAGGCATGCATTATCATATGGATAACTGTGTGTCAGACCTGCTGTGTTGATCTTTCAGCTGTTGCAGTTTTGATGACCTAAACACTCCTTTACATAAGGGCACACATTCATGGTTAGTGGTGGAATGCAAATATATTTACCATCAGCCGTAATGCTCCACCACCCCCTCAACAGATGTATCTGCAATGAGTGGCATGTCTGCTATACACTGTCTTCATATGACATATCCCAAGAGAAGCCCAGTCCAGATAGAATGAGGAAAGTGAATTTGTGAAATATGCACCCCATGATCAATCTATGTGGACCTGTGTGCCTTGCAAGCCACATTGGTGTATGTCCTTCAAAACACATGCTCAGCTTGCAGTACTTCTAGGTGACCTCCCCACCTGACCCATTCCTATACCTATTTCAGCTGTGGTCCTCTAGCAGGGGGTTGCAGTCTCACACATACCTTCCTTTTGCCACCCCAGAAGGGCATATAGGTGATCCTGACATTCAGCAGTGTATTGTGAGGGCTACTGCTTTCTGCACCTATTACCTATATGCCTGCATTTCTCACTCCAGCTTCCTCATATGTGCAGGTTGCTGTTGAGAATCCCCCCACATGAGATACATACACCTACTCTGCATTCCTAGCTGCCCCTGGCCTGTGTACCTTTACCATAACAACTGTGAATCCTTTTTTACCATGTAGAACACTGCAGTAATCTCTACCAGTAATGCTCTATGTATACTGTAGCTAACAATTAGCTTGATGAGTAGTGCAGTGGAGATGGAGGCTTTTATCATGTTAAAAACAAACTTGTCAAGAAAGTCACAGGCAAACTCCCATCGATGTGTATTCTCACATTTGCCTGCGACTTTCTTGACAAGTTTGTTTTTTAACACGTTTTAGTTTCTTTTTGTACACGGCTTTTATCATGTTATTGTAGGATGCTTAGTGCAGTCATTTTGCTAATGAAGCAATTTTGAAGAAATGTTTCTGAATCCCACATACACACACACACACACGCAAACAGTACAATATGTTAATGGCTCTACATTGTAGTATGGGAATCATGCCTACCCATGAACACTCATAGTAAGCTAAAATACATTCTGCATGTGCCCAGGCAGCTCCCACATGGAGCTCAGTCAGTTGCCTATAGGGGCATGATGGCACATCAGTTCCATTTTAGGTACAGTATATTTGCTGGCTGAAACACATTGCCATACGTTAAGGGCACACACCTGCCACAACTTAGTCACCTGTTTACAGGAGCATGATGGCACATTAGTGCCATACTTTTCAATCATATCTCTCAACCTGTAGACATGGAAAAGAGGAACAAAGACCCGTGAAAAGTATGTACATCTAGCTAAAGATCTCTTCATCTAATTAGCATAACATTTGAATACCAAGTAGCACAACTCTTCCCACTTCCAGTAGGAACGTGTGACACTAGTCAAAAATAGAAGTTTGAAAAACAGAGTGGCAAAATAGTGGGAGAATATAAACACATTGCTAAAGAGAGAGTGTAAAATCTGTAGAATTTAACAAACTGC
Source organism: Protopterus annectens (assembly GCF_019279795.1). Lineage (NCBI taxonomy): Eukaryota > Metazoa > Chordata > Ceratodontiformes > Protopteridae > Protopterus > Protopterus annectens. The sequence goes on along the minus strand of NC_056732.1, from coordinate 1,548,179,535 downwards.
ATTGGGGAATTTCTACCATACAATGTAATTTATTTTTTGTTTCAGAAAAAGAGAGCTGGGAGATATGTGTCCTCTTTCTTTAAATGATCACTGTCACTAGTACATTGGTCATGTGTAGTTTTTCTGAGTACTAGACAGCTTCAAAAATCAAGTGTGATAAGAGTGATACAGAAAATTGTGTGAAGGGGTAAATTGGACCCAATTATAGGAACATGCCTCCAAAAATAGAAGCATCCTGTGCAGGGGTAGTAGGTCAGGCCTGAAAGAGGGAATATTCCTCCAAAATAGGGACAGTTGAGATGTCTGTTTGCTGTGTACTGCCATGCTAGCGTACAGTATATCTGTTGGCAGTGACACACTACCATATATTACGGGCATGAATCCACTAATCTCCAGTCTACTGTGGTTACACTAATGCACATTGATTTTGAGTTACATTGTGCTGCCCTGCTGTGCATCAATGCACATCTTGTGATATTTGCAATGTGAATTGACACAGTTCAGAAGCTATTGCCCTCCTAGTTTCAACCTGGCATAAGGCTGTGGCTGTTGAAAGGGCTGATATTGGAAAATGGTGCAGTAAGGAAGCAAAAACCTTTCTGCAGCTGCTATATTTGCATCACAGTAGTGTTTGTTGCTGAACTCAAATTAGGACTGCCAGTACATGGTGAATGAATGTCATTGCCTTGCAAGGGTACTGAGTGATGCTACAGTCATCTTAATTTCTGAATAGCAGTGCTGGCATTGCTACATTGACCTTAAATGGCAGCACCCGACCCAACAAATTTGCTTTACTTTCCATGTCCTTAAATGTGTACACATAATGGTATTGTCCAACTTACTGCCACATACTACTGATATTGTTTACCAGTTTTAGACTGCACTGCCATGCATGGAACACTGCACTTATGTGTGTAGGTCTCTGAAGTAGTACATTACTGGTTGGCACATTCCACGCCTCAGTCTTATGGCTGGTATTTTACACTTCCCTTGCCAGCCTCTCATGCCGTACTGTTTCATTTTTCTTTCCACAGCCTGTGCCTGTGCCCATTATATCTGACATATCATGGGCAGTGTGATGCTGGGCTGTCATGTTGTGATTCACTTGGGATGATGATTTTTAGGGCACTGTACCACCAGAGTGATTACATGTCACTTGTGTATTCATGCTGGTATTCAGAGGCACGTTATTTGCGGTGTGGTATTCTCCTTTGTGACACATCATGGGACTGACCATGCAGTGTACACTCCTGCCAATAACTCTATCAGGGATGTGCAGTTCATTAGTACAAATTGGCTGCTCCTGCCTAGCTATAATGCTCACTGCACACATTCTGGTTGATGCCCATAAACACCAGTGGCAGGACACCTCCCATCACATTCTACAATGTAGTTCACATGATTCTGTACTCGGTCTGCCTCACATATCTATAACACTTTTGTATTCTTCTCCCCTTCCAGGGACTGCAGCTGGAAACAGTGCAGAGCAACCTATTGATCCTTGTTTTTTTCTTCTCTTTATCACTCTCGTCTTTTTAATTTTATTTACATTTTTGTTCTCTGTTGTTTTTCTTCTTCCCATTTATGTTCATGTTTTCTATAGCATCAGCAAAGGAGCTGGATGTTGTGTGGCACAGTCCACTATGCCTATAGGTTCATAAGTTCATAGATTAGTACTAGGCTAACTGCTCTTGTGGGTCATTTTAAGCCTAACTAATCATCCCATGTCAGAATCAAACTTTGCACATTGTATTTGTAAGGTAAACACTTTAACAATTATGCCAACCCAACCTCCCACCCCATGCCTTGCACCTGCCTTTCCACTGTGTGCTGGGTCTGAGTGGTTTCCATGATAGCCACAGTACATAGTTATGATGATCATCCTGCAAGCTGTTACACAAATGGGTTGCCGGTGACCTTTGCTTGCTTCTCTGGTAAGGAAAGAAGGCTCCCTACTGGAAAGTACCACTGAGGAGACCTGTTGGGACACCAGACAGGAGGTGGAAAGTCTGGTGATGGTTATGGTGGATTGGCACCGGGATAACTGGACAGCTACCATGAAGGGCATCCATGTGTGACTTGTGGAGTTGCACAGCTCCATGGTCTCCAGCACTGTGCCACCAAAGGCTGTGCCATGCTATGAAGGTGGTCATAAAGGTGAATGACCTGTGGTTGGGATCACCACTATACAGCTTGGCAAGTCATCCTCATCCCACCCTAACCCCCTTAATAGTATTCCCCTTCCTTGTCTGTCACTTCCCTCCACAGTTTTTTTCCATTTTTCCTCATCACCAAGTTTCCTTCTTGTGTCTGTCTGAGTCTCATTTTGTGGGCAATACCATATGATGGTTTCTCCCCATCAGTCTTTGTCATATATGCTTGCTTGTTTGTCTGCCCCTGTTGCCTTGACTAGTTCCTTCTTCCTATTCACAGCTTTCCCATGCTACCTTCACCCATACCCTTCTTAAAAAAAGAAAAAGAGTAACTATCTGGCAAAGAAAAAACTCCCCACTCCATAGCACTCCTCCCTGCCGCTAGTCCTCTTGTGTGTTCTTCTTCATGCACTTCCTCCTTTTTGTCCATTTTCTTCCTATTAGTATTATGAAACTGGTAAGGACTTTGATGTGTAGCTTTTTTCTTAGCTCTCAGCTTTGCCTGTGGTGTGAGAGAGGGGCAAGGCTTTGTGTATGTGTATACTCATTGCTGTGGGCACAAACCCTGTATACCACTTGCCTAAGTTACAAGTCTCACCATTACCTGTACACAGGGTTGCCAGATTTCCAGCCCCACAGGTAGGGACAAAAAAAAAAAAAAATAAGGTCTCTCACGGCAAGTGAAGACCAAGAAAAAAAAAAAAAGGTCTTTAATGCGGAACACAGTAACTGAGCTCGCTCAGTAGCTCTGCACTAAACACGGAGCTTCTCGTGTTTAATGCATTGCAGTTCTGCATTCAACACAAGTAGCTCTGTGTTTAGCGATTTTTGATTGGCCAAGATACCGGCAATGCGGAACACAAGAAGCTCCATGTTTAGCAATTTTTGATTGGCCCGTATGCCAGGTATACGGGACAATCAAAAAACAAACAAAGCGGAGGCTGGCCGGGATTTAAACCGGCAGGGCGGGACTCGGGATCAGGCTGCTGATCTCGGGACAGTCCCGCCCAAATAGGGACATCTGGCAACCCTGCCTGTACACCACTGGGCCTATGTTACATGTCTCACCATACCCTGTACATTACTGGGCCTAGGTTACACATCTCACCATAATCTGTACACCACTGGGCCTAAGTAATATTCTCACCATAACCTGTACCCTGCTGGGCCCAAGTTAAATATCTTACCACATCCTGTACACCACTAGGCCTACGTTACATGTCTCACCATAACCTGTACACCACTAGGCCTAAATTACATGTCTCACCACAACTTGTACACCACTGGGCCTAAGTTACATGCCTTATTGTAACCTGTACACCACTGAGCCTAAGTTACATGTTTCACCACAATCTGTAAACCACTCTGGGCCTAAGTTGCATGTCTCACCATTGCTCCTTTTATGTGTTTGTATAACATATTTTACTTTTCCTAGCAATTAGATTCCTTATGCATCTTTGAGTTTACGATATCTATTTTATACTTCTGCAACTGCAAAATCTAACATTGTGCAACAAAGACAGTGCTAGTTTTCACTATGTGGCCATGCTGCCATTTTTTCTGCATCCTAATCTGCTCAGTCACTGAAAGTGAAATTCATGACACTTTTGAGGAGCAGTGAAGACATGCCTGTATGATAAGTACTTGTTGAAAATATCTGAAATTATTAGGGATGACAGCTAGGGTGGCCTTAGTGGTGCAGTGGTTAGCATTGCTGCCTCACAGCAAGAGGATCTTTGGTTCGATTCTTGGCTGGGGTGCCTTCTGTGTGTAGTCTGCATGTCCTCCCTGTGGTAGTGTGGGTTTCATCTCAAAGATATGCTGTAGGTGGACTGGACACTCTAAATTGGCCATAGGTGTGCATGTCTGTGTCTCCTGTAGAAGGTTGGGTGCCAGGCTGGCAACTTGACACTGTAAAAACTCCACTGCCAATCATGAGCAGACAGGTGATCTGCTGTGGTGACCCCCTAACCAGGAAAAGAAGAAGTTAGGGATGACAGCTAAGTGAACTAATTAAATGCACTAGTAAAGCATTATATATTTTTTGTAGTTCTGCTGCAAGAATTTTATATGCCTATCCCATGAACTTACCTTGCAAACTATAGCATTGCACTATTTTAACTGGAGCTTGGAAGTATATTTCTTTTCTACATAAGATTTTGATTTATGATGAGTGGGATCACATAGACCATGGCATTCCATTTGCAGGTCATATGGGCATAAAGCGTACCAAGAGATGCATTATGCAGAAATTTTATTGTCGTGGGTTTTCCAGGGGTATAACAGGGTACTGCAGGATGTGTGGAATCTTCAAACTGGTTAAAAGAGTTAAAATACATCTTAAGTAAGACTGATTAGTTAGATAATAATAAAAAAAGCTAATAAAAATACTCCATAAAATGTGGCCCAATTGTCCATACATAAAAGCCTGAATAGGTACAATACAAACACAGCATATATACTTTATAAAACCCACTGAAATTCTATAAAAACATTTAGCAACACATCTAAAATTAAAAATACTGTAATTTAAACAAGTTAACTTAATAGCCCTAATGACATTTGCCAGTGGTATTCCTTGGAGTCTAATTTATCATTGAAATCATCTCCTCTAAATTCTAAGCTGATTTTCTCCATCACAAGAAAAAAATTAATCCTGGGCAAACCTTTGTGTCTATGTGAAACCCCTACCCTGTCCCAGTAATCAAGGAGCCTCATAGGTTCATAGATTAGTACTAGGCTACCTGTCCTTGTGGGCCATTTTAAGCCTAGCCAATTACCCCATGTGAGAATCAAACCCTGCACCTTGAGTCTGTAAGGGAAATACCTTAACCATGATGCCAACCTCCCACTGAGTGGTATGGTGACTTTGCATGTGACATGCATAGGTGGCTTGAGGCACCGGCAAGCTCTGCGTCTTTGGTGGCTCCCAACCAGAGCAAATGATCTTATCTTGATATTTTGTAACATGTCTGTCAACCTAGCAAAAGCTAGAGTACCAATCTTATGTACTTAATAAACCAGGTGGGTAATAATACCTCTTATTTATATCTCCTTTAAAATTCTAATTAAATTGGTTATAGTAGCAGTATTTTGTTTAGTAACAGGTTTCACAATTCCATCAAATATTTTACCACTGACATAGTGCCTATGGCTTAGTTAAATCCTGTTGGTGGACATTCTCTTCACTAAAATCAACAACATAACAAGCTTTACCTGTCTGCAAAACCCAGGGCTGCAGGGGGTTTAGTCATCTTTGACTGTGTGGGGGTCCCACAAAAGCTGCTTCTGGTTGGGGATAAATAATGAGAAAAAAATCTATGACTTTTCTGATTACACTCTTTAGCTGAACAGGGCTGTTATATGACCCTGTTACACTCTTTAGCTGAACAGGGCTGTTATATGACCCTGTTACACTCTTTAGCTGAACGGGGCTGTTATATGACCCTGTTACACTCTTTAGCTGAGCGGGGCTGTTATATGACCCTGTTACACTCTTTAGCTGAACAGGGCTGTTATATGACCCTGTTACACTCTTTAGCTGAACAGGGCTGTTATATGACCCTGTTACATTCTTTAGCTGAACAGGGCTGTTATATGACCCTGTAACAATCTTTAGCTGAACAGGGCTGTTATATGACCCTGTTACACTCTTTAGCTGAACAGGGTTGTTATATGACCCTGTTACACTCTTTAGCTGAACAGGACTGTTATATGATCCTGTTACACTCTTTAGCTGAACAGGGCCGTTATATAACCCTGTTACACTCTTTAGCTGGACAGGGCTGTTATATGACCTTGTTACACACTTTAGCTGAACAGGACTGTTATATGACCTTGTTAGGATAAAGTTGATAAACAAGCAAGGCAACCAATAGGGAGGTCAAAGCCTAGAGTGACAAATCTCTGCTTACCTTGGATTTTAAGAAGAGAGGATGCTTCCAATCTTCGAGGATGATTTTCCCTTTCAGAGTGTTTTATAAATCTTGGCAGACCAGCAGATATTATAACTCTCAACATATTTGCTCATGCATTCTGGGCAAAGCCAAAATAATATCAGAATAAAGGCTCAAAATCAGAAATACATTTTAAACGTTACTCTAATTCACTTGAAAAGTGAATTAGAGTAACACATTTTGTAACAACATGCATTTTTTGGATAGTAAGAAGTATGAAACTCTGATCCCTGGATTTATTGATTGTCTGTAATCCTGAAGGATTTATCAGCAAATCAAACTTTTTAAGAGGGACCGAGCAAAATTATGAGTCAAAATCCAGGATAGTCTGTGAAATCAGGGACAGTGACAGATATGCATTATTCCTGAAAGAGGTAAATAAAAGTGACTTATACCCACTGTTGTTTGATGACTGATAAACAACAATCACTGATCAGGTACGACAGTACTTGAGGTGTATATGGAGAAGAATATTATGTACCAGCTGATTAAACCACCTTTACCTTCAATCCTCACCACTAACACCAGGGAGGGGCATGCACATTGGGAGAATGAACAGTACACACATAGAGAAGTACAATTTGCCTTAAGAGCACACAGAGATTACAGTCAGTCTGGGGGCTGTTTTTTCCCCTCTCTCTCCAGATCCCCAATAAGACTCACCACTGGCACAGCTATAGGGTTAAGATCTCAGCGGAATGGTCAAGCCAAAACCTTCAGCACCCTTTCTGTCCAACCAGTGCTTTGTGTCCCTGCCCAAGTAGCTGACACACACACACTTTGAGATTTGACTTATATACAAACATATAGACACTCCTGGAGAAGGCTGGCACAGGTTCTCCAGCTATGTCCCCTTCTGCCCAGACTATACCGTAGTACCACCTGCCACCAACCATGCTTATCAGCTACTATAAAGGCCCTTACCAAAGGGTGTCCAATTCTACTGTGCAATGTTACTATTTTCCAAATGGTAAGTGTGTCAAAGGTTAAAGCTATTTAGGAGAGGCCTATACAGTGTCACCAAATACATTCAAGTACTCTAAGAGCTTAAATATCTCTATACAAAAACAGTTACAATTAAAAGGTTTAAATATATTTAATATAATAAAAGCACAAGACAAGACTCATTAACTCAACACAGTGACAATAGAGTTCAGAATCACAGGAAATATTTTAAAACAACATTGTAGGACAGTCTCACATAAATATAGAAAACAGCTAGACTAATCTTACTGCATTTCTATCTATCTCTAAGAGAAATCACTGTACCTAAATAACTTACTTACAGAGCAAGACAAGTGCTAGTGAGTGGAATGTTTTCAGATCTAAGACAAGATACAAAATGCACTGACTTCTTCTGTGATATAGCTCTTAAGTTAATAATACACATTACTGCTGAATTATCTCAGATTTCATCATTCTTGTCACCTCTGCCTAAGTGTCCCAGGCTAGCAGGAACTTAAATTTTTAACATGTCTCTGTTAAAAATACTAATCTCTCAGAAGCTGACAATTCTCTCTTAGAAACTTGCCGGAAACTGAAAGTCGTAAAACAATTACCTTGGACACCTGTAATTACCTATTTCCAGACAAAGACAGAAGCCCCTAGCCTAGACATCCTGTCTCTTAGCTGGGATAAACTAACTTTATAACACATCATAAAACTCTTTACTTATCAGCTTATTTTCTTAGAGTTTTGCAAGTTAACTTTGTATGTCCCAGTTTCTACTATGAAACCAAATATTTGCATTGACATATAGTTTATACACATTTCTGCTCTCTTCCAGCAGGGTGCACTGTTGTTACAATCTTGAAGCTCAGTACAAAACATATAGCTGTCTTACATTTTTAAGGCAACCATACACATCATATTACTATTCACAAATGACAAAATTATTTACAAACTTCTATCTAGCTTGGCTGGCAGTGTCACATTTCTATATAAATCATATTAATATTTTCAAGTGACATATAATTTTTTACAAAATTCCAGCTAGCTGGGCTGGCAGCATCTCAGTTTATCACAGTCTATAGAAAGCTTTAGTTTTGTTCTGCTTCATTAAAGCATTCATAATGTTCATAGATCTTAGCAGGCAATTTTCTACTGTTATTATACAGACAAAAAATCTGAATAACATGCACATTTAGTTGCATAAACTGTTTTAGTGGAGGTACAGGTAAAACATTTCACTTCAGACTACCTGTCCCATCCAAAGAATTAGTAAAATAGAAAGAGCTGTTTAGCCAGGAACCTTCACTGGCTACAAAAGTCATATGTATAGGTACCCATTATCTTTCAGGAAGAAAGAGACTTGGCTCATTAAGAACTGAAAAGTGCTCTTCAGTAAAATAAAAAAATATATAACAATTCTCTTGGGGTCCCTTGAAGAACTGCCTAATCTGCTGCTCAGTTTTATCATTCTGAACTATGTCTGAAGATGTATTCCTGTTTCACAGAACCTGTGCTCTCTTGAATGGCTTTCATACAGCATTTCTTAAAACAAGCAGAACGGAACCAAAGCATTATGCATGCAAAGCAAGGTCTGTCCAAGAATGTTGTTGTTGTCTTTCGGCTTTTCCCAGATAGGGGTCGCCACAGCAGAACTCCGGTCCGCTAATGATTGGCAGTAGATTTTCACTGTGCCAAGTTGCCAGCTCGACGCCCAACTTTCAAAGAAGGCACGCCCATTCACGCATGTCTTTTGGAACTCTACTTGACCCACGGAGAGGACATGCAGACTCCACACAGAAGGCACTCCCCGCACTCCAGCCGAGAATCGAACGGGAGAACCTCTTGCCGTAAGGTCTGTCCAAGAATAAAAAAAATAATTTTTTTTAGATGTTGGTGAAAGTCAAATTAGACTATAAGAAAGTAAATTGAAAGGAAAATCAGATTACAAGCAGACCACTAAGGAACTTGTCAGATATTTGGGATGCATGGCTAGACTTAAAAAGGCCCCAGTGGCCGTTTACCTAGTGCACACCTATGATCCTATGTACACACCTATGTGGCTTAATGATAAGGTTAATTTTTAATGTGGTTAAATGAATAAGCCTTTAAAATGTTATATTTTTCTCTGTCTGACATTCTGCATATGGCTTTTTACCATTATTTTTCCATATTTACAGCATGTTTTACAAAACACACATGCAGTATTTATACTGGATTTTACAGGCTTTTCTTTATTTTAGCTCTCATTTTAAACATATTTTATTGGCAGTTTTCTGTTAGCATTTGACTAATTAACCTTTAACCAGTGTGAAGATGTTCATTTGTAGAAGTTTATTAAAAAACAAAACACTTTTTTAAACAAATCAGTTTGGCTTATTTTTGGAAAACAGCTTATGCTGATTTTAATTCTCACACTGGTTACAGTTCCTATCGTTTAGTGGCACTTTCTGAAGACAGCAACAAATTATATGGGACTGTCAAATTACAAAGCTATACAATTTCAACCTTATGTAGCTTGGGAAATGAACATGTTAGAACTTGCATGAATGGAATGAAGAGAAATAACTAATCAGAGTGGCTCACACTGCCTTCAGTGTATTATTAAGTGAATGTAAGGACAGAGCTAATTTCAAAAGACTTAAATACAGAACCTTGTAGGTTAAGGGACCCGTAGCTGTACCAGTTGTGAAGTAATTGTAATGCATAAAGCATTTTACCATAATAAAGCATTGCTCTAGCTTAGCAGATTGCATAATAAACATGTGCACATTATTTTGCAATACCTGCAATCTGGATTGTTTGAAACCTTTAAACCTTATTAATGGCAAATATATTTAATAAACAAAATAAGTATTATTCCAAACAGCACCAGCAGATGATAAACCATAAAGATTTCTACTAGACATTAGGAGCAGATTTTGAAATGCCAATAGAAATATGCAGAACTGGAAAAGGTAAGTAAAAACTTAACTGTATCATGTACCTAACTCTGACAAGGCTTCCAAGTTGAGGCAGAAAGATAAGAGCTATGCATCTGCATTTTGAAAATAGCAAAGAACATGTATTCTGGTGCAGCGGTAACGTTGTTGCCTCACAGCAAGAGGTTCTCCCGTTTGATTCTCAGCTGAAGCGCCTTCTGTGTGGAGTCTGCATGTCCTCCCCGCGGCCGAGTGGCATTCGAAAGACATATGTGAATGAGTGTGCCTTCATTGAAAGTTGGGCGTCGGGCTGGCACCTCAGCACCGTAAAAATCTACTGTCAATAATTAGTGGACCGAAGTTCCGCTGTGGCGACCCCTAATCGGGAAAAGCCGAAAGAAGAACAACTAAACTCAAAAGAATGGAGGGAAAGAAAAAGACACAGTGAAAGCACTGTTCTTTATTTCATGAGTTGAATGCCAGCTGACTGATACTTGCAAGTAGCACTGTTTGCTGAGGGTAACTTTTGAATTGAGGTATAAATAGGTAAACCAGTGGCATGAAATATGGACTTCAGTGAGAAATGGATTCACACAGCTGATGCACAGGGAGATGTTATATTAATTACTGGTTTTAAATAACAAACTACACATAGTTTGTTTAAGCTTAAGTTTGGCTTGTATACACATTGGTCAGTAGCCAGGATCCAAAGAGGTGACCACCAGTGTCAAGTGAGTACTACTAACAGGTTTGGGTATGTGGGACAGTAAAGTGAGACACACTGGAAACATTTGCCTTCTGTCTATAAGATAATTAAAAGTTAGACATCTGCAGTGTTTTAAACAGAGAGCATTTGCAGTGAGGCCCAAGAAATGTCCAGTGCCACATGACTGCTACTGAGTGCAGAGGAACTATAAGGAAGTAGACAATTTTTATACATTAACACAAATCATCCTTGTAGATTGCAAGTTCACACAGTGCAGACATATCTTGCATTCATAGTTTTGGAGGCATTGGGGTTTGGACAATTAGTGGTTGGAGAAAGCAAGAGTGTAGGTAATCGGCCCACTTTTGGGGTTTTGTCAGCTTTGTTGGACAGCATACCTCTCAACCTCTTAACGCAAGAACTCTGGACAAAGCCTAAAATAATGTTACACAAAGGTACAAAAATAGGGACAGACTTTAAATATTGCTCTTATAAACTTAGAAAGTTGTTAGATTAGTAGGCTCTGTGTAAGCATGCATTTTGTGAAGGATATGAACTCTGAAACTCAAATGTATGCCATTATTTATTGGTTTCATCATCAGTATTTTGCCAGAAAACTACACATCTTATGAAGACCCGACCAAAAATATAAGGAAAAAATATGGGCATTCTATGAAAATCTGGACAGCTAAGAGCTATGCTGGACAGCTTTGTATGTCACAGGTGGTGTTTGGAAAAGATGACTCCAGGCAGCGCTGTGTGTGTGTGTGTGTGTGTGTGTGTGTGTGTGTGTGTGTGTGTGTGTGTGTGTGTGTGTGTGTGTGTGTGTGTGTGTGTGTGTGTGTGTGTGTGTGCATATATATATATATATATACACACACACACACAGATATATATATATATATATATATATATATATATATATATATATATATATATATATGCATGGATATATCATGTATTTATACTATATATATATATATATATATATATATATATATATATATATATACTTTGTTTAAACAAAAGTAAATTTAAACGGATCTGACTTACCCAAGCTGATTTCTCTGAAACAGCATTTCAGTGTTTGCACAGACTGACGAATTCCTTCCCCTGTGAAAGGAACCATTTGGCCACCATGGTAAGTAACTGAAACGGAGCAAATGTATGCCCACAAAAGTGGAGGGCTGCACTCCCCACACCCACCTTGTGGGGGGCTTCACCCTCCCTACTTAAATATACCATCTCCGAGATCGCACTAAATGGAAGAGAGGGCACAGTTCACCATGGTGGCCAAGTGGTTCTTTTTACAGGGAAAGGAATTTGGCAGTCCACACATTCATTGAAATGCCATTTTGGAGAAATCAGCTCTGGTAAGTCAGATTCGTTTAAATTTACTTTCGTTTAAACAAAGTAGAACCATATAAATATATATATATATATATATATATATATATATATATATATATATATATATATATATATATATATATATATATATATTATCACCCAAAAATAAGGCAAGGAGCAAACAGTCTGTCTGAAAAATGGAAGTAAAAAACTCCAAAGTAATCCTGTATGTATCACTAATCTTTCATGCGTTCCTTCAAACAGCACACGTAAGGAATCCAATCTTATAGCAGATAAAGAGGTGACAGAAACCATTCGGTTCAAAAACAAGAAATTTATTATAAAAGTGAGCGCTTTTATGGAAAGGATCAGTTGATTCCTTACATGAGTTTCATGATAGATTAAATAATTCCAGTGATTTTTTGACTTTTACTATGAACTTTTCTTATACATCCATAGACTTCTTGGATGTAACTTTGTTTAAGAATAATAATGTCATAAACACCATGGTGCATCGTAAACCTTGCTATAAACCAACGTTTTTACATCGAGGGAGTATCCATAACCCTCACATTTTTCAAAACATTGCTAAGGGCCAGGCCATGAGGACATCTAGGCTATCTACTTTAGATGAGCATTATAAAATTGGTCTTGAAGAACTCTGAGAGGGTTTATTGGATAGAGGCTATGGTAATATAGAGATTAATGCAGTCTACAAGGAAATGGACATATTGAGGAATACCAGGGCTAAACCCTATTTTTCTCATGGTACGGCTCATACTAAAAATGTTAGGTACGATATAGATGCAAGTAAACAAACCATTGTACTACCCTACAGTAATAATATGAATATAGTACAAGAAGCTATTAAACTTAATTGGAATATCCTAATAGCAGATGATCAAATAGCAAATATAGTGGGTGAATTTCCTACATTCATTTTTAATAATATGAAATCATTGAAGAGACATCTATGTCTCAATTCAGTAGACAATGACAGGAACCCGAGGACAGGTTTTGAAAGGACGAGTAAATGTGGTAAGTGTCCACAGTGCATTTCAATTGATGAGTCCCACTATTTTAGACATCCTGACACAGGACGTCTGTGGGCCATTAATTTTGATAGTAATTGTACAACTAGAAATGTAATATATATTGCGCACTGTACCCAATGTTTTTCATTCTACGTTGGGAAAACTAATAGGACACTGAGGGAACGGATACGGGATCATAGTTATTGTCTAAACAGAAAAGAGAAGTATAGCGCAATTGCAAAACATACTCTACAGAAAGGCAATACACATACTTTTCTATATCAAGTCATACATGTACAACAAGAGAGTAAGAGACTTGGTAATATCATTAATTCTACGGAACAGATGTAACTAACTTGGATATGCAGACTAGCTGCACATAGGGGTAGGGGCTTAAATGAAGTTCTATCTATTAAACCCTACCTCAAAGCCCGTAGTATATGGTAATTATATACCATCTTATAGACCCTTCATATACATTCATTTTACTCACTATATATATTAATATTATCATGAGGATCTATTATAGATGTTACTATGTATTGTACTGCTCAAACTTGAGATCTAATGTATGTTCAATTCTTCATGATTAGTTTTTGATTCTGTTTGCAATATGTTTTGTATATTGAGTGCATAAAGTTTTTTATATATATTGTTATTTTATCCACAATATGCATAAAGTTATTACTGGGAAAGATTTATCTTACGTATTTTTAAGCATTATTTGAGATTCAGTGTGTGCTAAATGCTATTTATTTATTTTAAACTTGCTTTTAAATATGGGTAGTAATCTATCCGTAGAGATGATTTATGTTTATAATTGTCTTCAGCTGACTTGCATACTTGTAATTGATTTATTAGCAGTTGATTCTAGACTTCGGTCACATGTTTTATGAGCTTACTACTATATAAGTTTTCAGATAGGTTCATTTGTTTGTCTGATGAAGCGGAGTATAGTCCTCCGCGAAAGCGCTCACTTTTATAATAAATTTCTTGTTTTTGAACCGAATGGTTTCTGTCACCTCTTTATCTGCTATAAGATTGGATTCCTTACGTGTGCTGTTTGAAGGAACGCATGAAAGACTAGTGATACATACAGGATTACTTTGGAGTTTTTTACTTCCATTTTTCAGATAGACTGTTTGCTCCTTGCCTTATTTTTGGGTGATAATTTATTGACTTGAGCTTCTGGTTCTCGTTTTGGGTTGTTTTCGTTTTATATATATATATATATATATATATATATGGTTCTACCTGACTTCGTCGACAGCGCAGAAGACCGACATCGAAATCCGGAGCTCCAGAAGATCGAAAGTGAAGAAGACCGCCGAATCCCGAGTGGCAGAACATCGACAATGCAGAAGACCGACACGACGGATGACAACACCAACGCCGAGGATGCCGACATGGGGAAAGGCTGTGTGAGTATGCGGTAGTGACGGACGTTAGGGTGCGAGGCAGGTAAGTGTGGAGATTGACGGTCTGTGGGGATAGGGGTGGGTTAAGTGAGTTAGGGTTAGGGAGCGATAGGGGTGGGTTAAGTGAGTTAGGGTTAGGGAGCGATAGGGGTGGGTTAAGTGAGTTAGGGTTAGGAGCGATAGGGTGGGTTAAGTGAGTTAGGGTTAGGGAGCGATAGGCGGGTTAAGTGAGTTAGGGTTAGGAGCGGGTAGGTAAGTGTGCGATAGTGACGGACCTTAGGGTTAGGGTAAGGTTTAGTGTGGGCTTGTAAGGATTTTGGTGTGCTTGTGTTGTGTGTGTGGTTTGTGGAATGGGGATGTGTTTTGTTTTCAATTGTTATTGTGGTGTGTGCAGTGTATGGGGTTTCGTGTTTGTGTACCGTCGGTTATTTCGTTGTCGGTTATGTGTGGTTTCGTGTTTATGGACTGTCGAATATGTGGTGTCGGTGATGTGGTTGTCGGTGTTGTGTGGTTTCGACTATGTCAGGTAGAACCATATATATATATATATATATATATACATATATATACACACACACACACACACACACACACACACACACACGTGTGTGTGTGTGTGTGTGTGTGTGTGTGTGTGCATATCTGTGTTTCTGCATCATTAGCTCTCATTTAAAATATTTCACTTTCAAGTGCAGCATGCATTGTTTGTGTATTAGTCTTGCAGCCTTCCTGAAAGCAAATGGCTTCTGCTTGAACCCACTTTATGAAAGACAGACAAACATTCCTGTGACTGCTAGCCACATTGTGCTTCATTTGCAAATTTACTCAGTACAGAAATTTGCAACGTGCTATGCATAATTCTGCAAATTGCCTTTCTGTTACACTGGTGTCCAGTTTATCCTTAGAGAATAGACTAAGGTTAAGACAGACGAATATGTTAGACGACTGAGGCCTTTTAAGCCAATGGTTATACTGTACAAACTGAAAAGAAAAAAATGAAACAGAAAACAATAATGCTTTCTATGAAGATACTCCTATCTCCTCTCTGCTTTGCTTTGGCGCTATAACTGAGACATAACAGATGTCAGACAGCAGGGGGCAGCAAAAACAGATGAAAAAAAACTGTTGTAAAAATAAATGCCAGGTTGATTCCCTGCAGCAGATATGTAGCAGTATTTCATGCATAAGGAGGTTCAGTCTGCAAATGGAACTGACAGGCATTTAAATACCATGAGGGAAGACACCATCACTGAACTTTGCTGAAAGTTAAATGTCAAATAAATTTGAAGCAAAAACAATCAATTAGTAAACAGCATATTTGAGAGAATTAGTGTTATCACCTCATGAAATAAACTGTGCTAATATCAAAACAGACTAACAAGGACACAGTCATAAGATATAGTAATCAAATGTTACAGAAATAATATGAGGAGGTGAATTGATTAGAGTGATCAATGATGTAACTAGTGTTTGGAGGGTTTACAAAGTTATAGATATATGGAATAGGAATGATATATTTGTGAAAAATATAAAAAAAATAATGCTAGTGCATAAGAAATGTAAGCCCAGGTTACCTGTGAGGTAAAAAGTCTAATACTGAATGAAACAAACCAATGCTAAAACAAAAAGAGGCTACCTCTTATCACTGGTGAATATAAAACTATAAAAATTATAAATACATAAGTAAGCAAGAATAAAATTCTTACTAAAGATCAATAATTTAAAGGTCTAGACTTTAAGATACATACTGTACACACACACACACACACAGACACACACACACACACACACACACATATATATATATATATATATATATATATATATATATATAAATATATATATATATATTCATTTTAATCAAGGGTATTTAGAAACACTAAAATCTGCCAATGTAATCAATATACTTATAAAAGTAAAGTTATGTTCTACACCATTCCATCATAAGTGACTTTATGTAAAATATGAAAAACCTGTAAAAAAAGTATTACATATTTCTCTGTCTAATAAGAGCATTAGCTGCAACTTTTTCTAATTCCAAATCTTTAAAATATTGAATTGTAATGGGTATTTCTTTCTTAAGTATTTATTTATGCATTTATTATTTTCCATATTTTTGTAGTTGATAACTCAATTGGTGTTATTCCTTTGGTCATGTGTTCTTTGAAATCATGACCTAGTGTTCCATACAAGTGAGTTTTTTGTCTGAGGAAATACATTTTTTTTTGTTTCCTGAGTCTCGCCCAACATCTTTCCTTCCTTTGTCCTATCTACATATTTGCTCCTCTTTTGTAATAGAAGCAAAGTCACCTGTAGCCCAGGCGATAGCTGTATGATCTCATTAATCCCTTGAAGGAGTGCCTCATCATCACATTAATTCTCCAGGAAGGACAGAGTCAAGTAGGAAGAAGCAGGCTAATCTGCCTGACCAATGGACGCCCCCCCAGTCCTTCAAGCTTATGTCTCCAGTGACACTAATCAAACATGCACCATCTGTACTGCAGTCAATATGTCATCCTTCTCTGCCACTGGGGTGGGCAGATGTTCATTTTTATATGAATTAAAGTGTTCACAACTAATAAATGGCAGTCCAACTGGCTCAACTTTATTTATTTAAATTATTTGCAGTTTGGTTTCCACTGTAAAGTATTGATCACAGCATAACCAATTACAGGGTCACCCTTGGTTACATTCAAAATGGTAGCAAAAAATGTAAGAATTACAACCACAGTGCAACCCAAAGGTAATACAATATAGAAAGAAAAGAGTTACTATGCACGTTACAGTTACTATGTACATGTTTACTATGCGCATGTCACACTTACTATGTACATGTTACACTTACTATGTACATGTTACAGTTACTATGTACATGTTATAGTTACTATGTACGTTACACTTACTATGTATATGTTACAGTTACTATGTGCATGTTACAGTTACTATGTACATGTTACACTTACTATGTATATGTTACACTTACTATGTACATGTTACAGTTACTATGTACATGTTACACTTACTATGTATATGTTACAGTTACTAACTACATGTTACAGTTACTATGTACATGTTACACTTACTATGTACATGTTACAGTTACTATGTGCATGTTACAGTTACTATGTGCATGTTACAGTTACTATGTATGTGTTACAGTTACTATGTACATGTTACACTTACTATGTACATGTTACACTTCTATGTACATGTTACACTTACTATGTACATGTTACACTTACTATGTATATGTTACAGTTACTAACTACATGTTACAGTTACTATGTACATGTTACACTTACTACGTACATGTTACAGTTACTATGTACATGTTACACTTACTATGTATATGTTACAGTTACTAACTACATGTTACAGTTACTATGTACATGTTACACTTACTATATACATGTTACAGTTACTATGTACATTTACACTTACTATGTACATGTTACACTTACTATGTACATGTTACAGTTACTATGTACATGTTACACTTACTATGTACATGTTACAGTTACTATGTACATGTTACACTTACTATGTACGTTACAGTTACTATGTACATTTTACACTTACTATGTACATGTTACACTTACTATGTACATGTTACAGTTACTATGTACATGTTACACTTACTATCTACATGTTACATTTACTATGTACATGTTACACTTACTATGTACATGTTACACTTACTATGTACATTTTACACTTACTATGTACATGTTACACTTACTATGTACATGTTACATTTACTATGTACATGTTACACTTACTATGTACATGTTACATTTACTATGTACATGTTACAGTTACTATGTACATGTTACACTTACTATGTACATGTTACAGTTACTATGTACATTTTACACTTACTATGTACATGTTACACTTACTATGTACATGTTACAAGCTGAAAGGTGTAATAAAAGGAGCAGGAAGAAAAGTGTGTGCCTCAGGTATAGCCTTGGAAATTGTACAAAATAATACAAGGTATGTAGAGGATAAGCAAGAGAAATATAGTGATAAAGAAACAGCGTTTAAGGGTACAGAGGGGCTGTGAAAGGTAAAAGTTGTAAAGTGACAGTGAAAAAGGAGAAAGGCAAGTTAAAACATATGTATGGGAAGAAGATACATAGGGGGAACCAACAGAACTATAGTGTAAATGGGATGGCATGAGAAAACTTGGGTTTGTTTTATTGATCCAGATGTTTTAATATTCAGTCAGAGGACATACTCTGAAGCTTCACAAGTATAGATTGAAATAAAAAGCAAGACAGTAATATGGGCTACAAGAAGAAAACAGAGAGTTGGCATAATAGTTAATGTCTTTACCTTGTAAACACAAGGTGCAGGGCTTGATTCTTACATAGGCTAATTGGCTAGCTTAAAATGACCCACAATGGCAATGAGCCCTGTAGTAAACTATGAACCCAATATTCTTGAATGTTAGGTTTGAAATATTAGTTATAAATGTAAAGAAAAAAGAAGTAGGTGCCAAACATTATTCGAGAAAACACGAAGTGAATCTAATCAGGAAAAAAGTAAAGTTTAGTACTGTGATACTTGGAAGTAGATGCCAAACTGGATATATGTTGCAGGAATAGTAAGTGAGAAAAGCAAAGGTCAGCTTGTCGTGCAATACTAAAACTTAGAATTTGGATGACTCTTATTTGTAGTATGCAGATTAGGTAAAGGCATCAAATCACGGTTGTAAAAGAATAACTTGTGAAAGGAAACCCTGACTGGGATGGGTTTTCCAGGCTTTGAATAGAGTTATCAGAAACTCACAGAATGGAACAGACAAAACAGAAAGGAGTGAGCAAAGAGAAGATATCAGAGCTTGTGGGGGCAATAGACAGAGCAGATCTCAGACTGCCACAATAACAGTATGCTGGTAAAGTAAAAGGAGTGAAAAGGGAGTGAACCATATGAATTAATAGAGGCACACAAAAGAACAAGAGAAAGGTGTCCAGTAGCAGCATGGTCTCTGGAGTGACAATCAAAAGACATTCATCTAAGTGTAGTCTGGTATGTTTGTATACACAGCCGCTAAAGTAAGCAGTAAAGGTTTCCTACAGTGTCAGTGACAGCATCTGCAGTTTGACAAAATGGCATCAAGCAATGCTAAAGACCGACCAACCTACAAATCTCAACCCAAAATACATTTAGCACTATTGAAAACTGGCTCACCAACCAACGTTTGCTACTGAACCCCAACAAAACGAAACTTATGCTCTTCACTCCCACTAATAGAGCCACCCCTTTCTCATTCACTATTACTTCCAACAATGGTACCACCATCTCCCCAGATACCCATACTAAACTTCTAGGAGTCATTATAGATAATAAGCTCAAATTTGACCTACAGGTCAACAAAACCGTGCAGACCATCAATAAAAAACTCAGATCACTGTACAGAAACAAGGCATTCTTAACCCCACAGGCTAGAATAGCAATTGCTAGATCACAACTACTCTCTACTTTTATTTATGCTTCTCCAGTTCTCTCAAGCCTAAATAAGTCAGAACTGAATAAGCTCTCCCATAGCTATAGCCATATTGCCAGATTCGCAACTAACTCCACCTACAGATCCCATCACTGCCAGAACCTGAAACAACTAGGTTGGCTTGAACTCCCAAACTTAATTAAACTAAATCAACTCTTAGTTGCCCACAAAGTTCTTAACCATCCTGAAAATACCCCCTCACTTTCTAATATAATAAAGCCATACAACAACCTGAGGTCACTAAGATCGACCGACAAAATAATGGTCCAAACCTACACAGCTAACAATTCTGCAGGGGAATCTCTGTTTGCCAACTTTGTTGGCAAGACCTGGAATTCTCTACCAAACCATATCACCCTGCAATCCTCCTTAAACCTTTTCAAAAAAAGCATAATACAGCATATTAAACTCAACTGGCTTTGTCCATGTTCCTACCATGACTAAACAGTATCATTAATCACATTAAAACTAACCAAACTGTTTTCTAATACATTGACCTTTTCTACAAGTATTGTAAATAACTCTTGTATAACTTTTTCAATGTAAATAACTTGATGTGTAAATTCTTGAAGAAAATGTTTTAACCTTGTTGGAGTTTTTCTCCCCGGGCCTCCGCTGAAAATGGACATATATCCAGTCAGACTATCCCGGTAAACAAATGTAAAATAAAATAAAATAAAAATAAAATAAATAAATAAAGACCAATAAGCAATGATGGGGACAACACAAACTAAGCAACTATTTAGTTAAGCAAATGTGCCCAGCATTCGGTAACAGTCAAACAAAACTATTGCACATTATGTTAAATCTGGGATGTAAGATGATTACTATTTATTTATTTTACATTTCTTTACTGGTATAGTCCAACTGGATACATGTACATTTTCAGCAGAGGCCTGGGGAGAAAAGCTCCACACAACTACTTTGATATATACAAAACATTATA
Organism: Protopterus annectens; assembly: GCF_019279795.1. Taxonomy (NCBI): domain Eukaryota; kingdom Metazoa; phylum Chordata; order Ceratodontiformes; family Protopteridae; genus Protopterus; species Protopterus annectens. Next base: position 1,548,158,591 of record NC_056732.1, on the reverse strand, counting down.
ACAGACAGTTTGTAGAATACATGAGACATACTTTGTAAGCAAATTTTATATCAGTTATTTATACTATACATGGTAGGACAATATATAGTAGATTGAATTATATAATTCTTTAATAAGACACTTAGCATGCAATATCCAACTGAATTAGAGTCTTTGAGACACAGAGATGATGCTAATCAGTTTAGAGCAAGGACATAGCCAGTGTGATTTAAAATGTTTTCTGAGATATTCTTTGAATAGTGTATACAGAGGTTGAAGAGTAAGGTCGGCTATTTAGTTTAAAGATCTATTTAGACTATTTAGTTTAAAGATCAGCAAACATTACAACAGGGAAACTGTACTGACAGATGTACTAAACCCTTAGAGTAATAATAATAACAACAATAATAATAATCTGAACCTTACTTGTGAGATAAACAGAACCTGTTGAGCAGACAGATATATGTCCCTAAGGATCCCAGCACTATGGATTAGGCTCCCCATCAGTCTAAAACAGACTTCTTCCCTGACTCTACTCAAACAAAACCTTGACAATTGGATGAGAAATGTTAAATCCGCAAGGTCTTGCCACCATGTCCCTTATGGATAGAGGGTTCAAAAAGAAAAGTATTATCCTAACATTCCCCCCTACAAATCCTTAGGCGCCTCTTTACTAACATGACCATACCCCACCCGCCCCCCATGGTACAGACACCTATGATACCCGGGATGGAAATGGTTTGTGGTGTGCAGCTAGGGTTGTAAAAACCCTAGTGGTTGTTGGTTTAGTAACCACCTATGAACCTATAAAATATCTTAAAAAAGATGGATCGCTACTATGTTATTTGTACTAAAATATCACAACACATGCATTTCAGATATAGTAGTTCAGAGTATCTTAATACAGGATAATATAGATAATCTTGAATGTAAGGGTTGTTCAGTTTGTTATTATAGACATGGTAGATCAGAGCTCTGTATTAATGGACATTATTTTAATACTCCAGGAAATAAGAATTGTTATTAGACAGCAGAGGTTTATGGGTTGGGATGCCCATGTGGTAATTACAACATAGGACAGACAACTAGGCAGGTGAGAAAGTGTCTCCAGGAGCATATTAGAGACATTAGGAATGTTAGTACAACTAGTCCTGTGGCTCTGCATTTTGTAAACAGCACAGTGGTGATCCATCTTTTTTTAATATATTTTATAATGTTTGTTTTTCAGAACTCTTAATTTGTATCAAAATGTTTCTGACATTTTACTGAGGAAGGAGGCATGGTTGATTTTTTACCTATGGTACCCTCCAATTGTCTGGCTTAAATAATGAATTGCTAAAGAAATATTATTGTGAGTATGATATTTTTCATTTATTTAAATGTTTACACATATAGTCACACATTTATATGTGTGTTTGTGTGTGTGTGTATCTATCTATCTATATATATATATATATATATATATATATATATATATATATATATATATATATATATATATACACACACACACACACACACACACACACACACACACACATCACAAAATACAACCAAACAACTAAGAAATAAAGGTCACGAAGCTGACTGTGAAACCACTGAAATTTGTTTTATTATATTTAGCGCTTTCGTCTGGTGTTCGCCACAAGATTTCCTCAGAATTTATTTAAATGTTTACACATATAGTCACACATTTATATGTGCGTTTGTGTGCGGTGTGTGTGTGTGTGTGTGTGTGTGTGTGTGTGTGTGTGTGTGTGTGTGTGTGTGTGTGTGTGTGTGTATATATATATATATATATATATATATATTTATGGGTCTACCTGACAACGCCGACGATGAGAACACCGACACCAGAAGATCGACAACTGAGATGACCGGTGGATGAAAACCCCGATGCTGAGAACACCAACATGCGAAAAGGCTGTGTAAGTATGCGATAGTGACGGATGTTAGGGTGCGAGTAACGTAAGTGTGTGATAGTGACGGACTCTAGGGATAGGGGTGGGTTAAGTGAGTTAGGGTTAGGGTGCAGGTTAGGTGAGTGTGCGATAGTGACAGTCTTTAGGATTAGGGGTGGGTTAAGTGAGTTAGGGTTAGGGCGCAGGTTAGGTGAGTGTGCGATAGTGACGGACCTTAGGGTTAGGGTTTGGGTTAAGGTTATTACATAGATAGTTGTGTATGTAAGGTTTAGTGTGGGTTTGTAAGGATTTTGGTGTGCTTGTGTCGTGTGTGTGCTTTTTGGACAGGGGATTTGTTTTGTTTGTTGATTGTCGGGATTGTGGTTTGCCGGGCATGTGAGGTTTTGTGTTTGTAAACTTTCGGTGATTTCGTTGTCGGTGTTGTAGCGCATAGGTGTTGTCATCAGGTAGGCCCATATATATATATATATATATATATATATATATATATATATATATATATATATATATCATATAGATAGATATATTTAATTGTATGTATATTTGAGAAATTATTAGCAGAATGAAATTTATTTGTAGTGGTACATTTGATAGTTAATATAGGCTTTTCTATGACTGGCTATTTGTAAACTGGTGTATTTATTTAAAGTTAATAGTATTATTAGCATTTTAAAGCTGACAGTATAAGCTAAGGTTTGTTGGTGAAAAATAAACAGATTTTAATAAGCTTCATGTGTTTGTGGCCAACAGTACTTAACTGAAGTCTAATAACACTATTTGGCCAATTGATATCAGTGGAAAGTGTTATAAGTTTAGTATATATTACAAAAGAAACTTGCAGTGCTTTGTGATGCCAGAACAAAGCTGTCGGTAAATGAAGAACAAGCACTACTTTCAGCAGTGCTGCCCACAGATGTGTGTGTAAACCAATGTTATAGGGATTAGAGCTTGCCCACAGAAGCAACAGGAACACTAGAACCAGTACTGTTTTTAAGGTAATTAGATGAGAGCTGTCAAGACAACCATGCTGAATGGTATCATCAGCAAGTGAAGTAAGGGACAGAGGAATAATGTTGTCTTACTAAGAAGCACCAATTAAGTCACACTCACAAGTGCCGTGTTATTTTGCACACCATCCCCTTGGTAGAAAACATGCACAGAAGAATCACTAAAATGACAAGGACTTTGGGGATTATTATAGTAGAAAGTGTTTCAAGCAGCTGGATAAGGATTCACAACAGGATAAAAATGACACTTTGGGCATGATATTCCACTTGAAGGAAAACAAGTGGGCAGGAAAGAGGTGTAGCCAAAATGGAAAGACACAGAGGGACACAACTGTCATCTGAATGGGGATAGCTTTATGACTGATGAATAGCAGAGCATCTTCATGGAGAGAGCAGTACAGTGAACTAACCATTGGAGGAGATGATACAAGCTATGTCCCTAGAGAGGTTCTAGAAAGTTTGGAAAATATACATCTGTATAAAATTCCAAACTTTATAAGGTACATTATTAACTCTAGTAATACAAACACCAACAAGAGTCAATCACCTACACAATCGAGATACATAGGCATCCATGGTAGGCTGATGAGAAAAGACAGCATTCTCTAGATGGGAGAGGTAATTAGTGGTTCTCCACTGGCAGTAATCATAAACATGTGTTGGGGTACTAAAACTGACTGTACAAAGATTGGGTAGGCAAGGTGGGTGACAGTGATAATAGATTGGTTGGGATATTCGATAAACATGTGTCTCTAGCAGCCACTGGCATTGAACAGGGCCAGCTTTAGGTGAATTAGACCTATTTGGCCCAAAATGGCTCTTCTCCCTCAGGGGTTCCCACACTAGGCTATGACAGAGTCATTATGCTTTATGTAACCCAGAGATTTGCCTGAGAGACATTACAGTGATGTCCAAGGCATTCTTGTACTGTAGTCTTCCTCCCTGGTATTTACAAGTCTTGGTATTGGAGTGGACATTTCCTGTCATGCTTCTGCACTACTGGCCAGTCCAGTATTATTTGCATAGTTCGCAGTGTTTGGTGCAAACACTTCATTAGTGGTCACTTGCTGCTCAGCATGATTTCCCTAACATTTGGTTGGACTTTATCTGGTTTTATGTAGAGCTCATGTTGTCTTGGAGGGTAATAAGACCAGGCTTAATTTGAAGACTGGCAGAGAGTTGCATTTTCTTTTCATCTTTTGCTGACATAGGGTTAATGGCTAGTTTCACTGAATACAATTACAAGAAATAACCATGGAACAGTCAGTCTTAGTATGAAAACAAACACTAGTAATTGCAAAAAAAGAAAAAACATATGAACTAACAGATACTATGGTGTGAGGTAAGGTCAGATCACTAAGACTTGTGACATAATGCTACCATTTCAACAGTAATGCAGAGAAATTCTTAGTGCAATCACATACAGGAACAAAATAATCCCAGAGAATGGAAATACAAGGTGTGTGTGTGTGTGTGTGTGTGTGTGTGTGTGTGTGTGTGTGTGTGTGTGTGTGTGTGTGTGTGTGTGTGTGTGTGTGTGTGTGTGTGTGTGTGTGCGTGACATTATACTCAGCCACTGAATTAACTTCTGGCATTTCAGGTCGTGAAAACAGAATTACATTTTTTAGTAACCATAAATAAGTGTCTCTGTCACTCAGGTATAACCTGTTTCTACCTGGGATTAGAAGCTACAGAACTCAATAACAGAAGAAGATCATTACATACTGACTCACACAGATCAGTATTTTGTTGGGGACACACTGCTTCTGTGGATGTATGATGTCTCCGTCAGCATTTGTAGGTATATTCTATCAGATCACTGGCCAAGAACGGTCTGCTTTGACAGATGCACACCACCAGTTTGTATGTCCCATTATTGGTGTGGTGCTTGCTAGACCTGTGTACATTGGTTTTAGGACTTAATATCACAGAAGGCATTTCAAATTTTGTTTTGTTGTATCTGCAATTTGTTTAAATTTACCCTTCAGCAGAAGCCACATGTGAAACAAAATGCTCTGCGGCATAGAATGCAACTCACTGCAGATTTTAGTAAGAGCCTTTCAAACTGTTTTTGAGCCAAAAGGTTCCATTGTATGTAGACTTATTTAAAGCATAGGTTCATAGGTGTTTACTAGGCTAACTACCATAAGAGCGTTTTTAAGCCTAGCCATGCAACCCACATCTCAGACAAGTTCTGATACCCTTGATAAGTGTAAGCAGGGGCTTGGGAGATGAAACATTTACAAGCTAAAGCCTGGGAGATGAACCATTTACAGATTGCCTGTGTCCATTTGTGATACAGGTGCCAAACCAGGGATGAATTTCCTGTTCCCCATCCAATTGTCCAAGTTGCACCTGAATTGGGTTAGGGAGGAACTCTGCTTCACATTGGTAGGGAGCCTGTTCCAGAGATGGGGTAATCTTTGGGATACATACCTGTCTCTCCAGCAGGTCATATTTATATCACATGCAAGAATAATGAGCAAACAATGGAAACACTGCAAAATATTGCACAATAAATGGAAAAACTGTAATATAAGGAACCGAAAACAAAAACCAATAACACAAGAATACCCAACTGACAAGTGCACTATTTAGCAAAACAGAACTAGCAAATTTTCTACAGATCTGAGTAGCATAATTTAAATTACTATGACAAGTCATGCTATGAAAACACCACATGTGGTTAACAATGAAATGAGTGACCACAGCAGAAGTTCTCACCTACATTGCCTTGTTGGCCATCCTTAGTGTCAATAGGGGCAAAGCCCCTTAAAGTGCTATGAGGAGAGTTTGCCATACAATAATGTTTAGAAATTGTTTTTATGAAGTCTGTACATTAAATGACATTGCTGCTGATGGGTCATTTCAAGATTTTTCCAACTGATATGTTCTAATGAGGTTCTAATGTCTGGCATGTCTTAAAGTAACTGTAAGATGCCCAAACACTTGAGCAGACTGGAACAGAAAAGCAAAGCAATATAAACACTTTTTCATGCACTCTACTGGTGTGCATGAGAATATGAGGACGTACTACATTCTCATATTCTTCCTGAGGTTACAACCAGTATAGGTAATCACTGACTGCAGCACATCCTAAAATTTGTAGCACATGGGAAGGAAAATGTATAGTTACATACTTTGCTTTGATACCAAAGTCATCTGGTTGCAGTACAATGAAAACTAAAATCAGTGCAGTTGAATGCAGCAGAAAGCAACTGTTTTCAATAAAACCCAAAAGAATTTATAGGTTCATAGGTAGGTACTAGGCTATTGGCCCAAGGGCCTAAGTAAGCCTAGCCAACAAGGTTCCCTGGCTTACGCCACCCAAGAAAGTTATTTTCCTGTGCCTCTGTCAAGCAGAGCCACAGAAGTGATCCCTGGGGTGTATTTCCTATTTCCCATCCAGTCATCAAGATTTTTCTTGAAGAGTGCTAATGAGAAGCTTTGCTTGATATAGATGGGTAGCTTGTTCTAGAGTATGGGAAGTCTCTGGGACAGGAATCTATCACTCCGGCATGTCCTGTTTATTGTGATGACAAGGTTTAGGTCCCTAGAGCATGTAGCTTGGAGGGATTGGAATTTCTTTAGGTGTAGCATGTCCAACAGCTCTGGGTTTGATATAGCTTTATATGTTAGGTAGAGAGCACCTCGGAGTAGGCGATATGCTACAGAGTAAAGCTGGAGTTTTTTGAGACGGTCAGTATAGGGCATCTGTTTGAGGCCAGTAATCCTCTTTGTGAGGTATTTCTGTGGCCTTTTCAGCTGCTGCAGATGTCTTGTGAGGTACATTCCAAAAGGGACATTGTACTCTACAATGGGTCTAATGAGTGTCAAGTAGAGGGAAACAATGACCTCTTTTTTCCTGGATGAGAACCCTTTTGTGATGAGGTGTGCCATGTAGAAGAATTTCCTGATTACTGTGGTGATGTGATTACCATAGGAAAGACTACTGTCCACCTGGGTCCCAAGGTCTCTTATCACACATTCAGCATTAAGTAGACTGCCGCCTATGTGGTAGTTCATGGGTACAGAGTTTTTACCAAAGGGCATGACAATGCACTTTTTGGCATTGTGCTTGAGGCCATGGCTTTGACACCAGGCATCTGTCTAAGTTAGGCCCTTCTGTAGGATGTCCACATCATTTGGGGACTCAACTATGGCTCTTAGTTTGCAGTCATCTGTGAACTTCGTTAGTCAAAGGCCTTCTGTGTTAGCCTGTACTTCAGAGAAGTAGATACCATACAAGAGAGTTCCCATGACTGAACCCTGTGGTACTACACTTGTCACTGGTTTGAAGTCAGATTTGGAGTCTGCAGCCTTTACAGTGTGGGTTCTGTCAGTGAGCCAATTGGCAACCCATGTTGTGATGTAGGGATTTATACCTAGTTTAGTGAGTTTAGCTATAATTCCAGAATGGGGGATGGTGTTGAAAGCCTTGGTGAGGTCAAGATAGGCTGTGTGAACCACCTTACCCTCGTCTACAGCTTTGGTGACTGCCTCAAAGAAGTTGATCAGTTTCAAAAGGCAAGATCTGCCTTTCATAAACCTGAACTGGGTGGGGTCCAGAGTTTGGTGGTTACCAATGTCTTTGTTTATGAGTTCTATGATGATACGTTCCATGGCCTTATAGACCAGGCTCATCAGGCTAATAGGACAATAGTTCCCTGGATCAGTGGTGGCTCCCCCTTTGTAGAGTGGGATAACTGTTACTGTGCGCCATTCAGTGGGCACAAAGCCTGATGTGAGACTATGATTGAACATGGTGCTTAGGTGGGAAGACAGTTTGTTCTGAAGTTCATGTAAAACGCAGCCTGGGATGTTTACCGGTCCCATGGATGCTGTGATTTTGGCTTTAGAGAGTACAGCTTTTACCTGCATAGTTGTGATTACAGGGACTCTGCATTCTTCCTGTATATATATGGGCCCTTTAGGGGGTGTGAGAGGGGTAAAGTTAGCACTGAACCTATCTGTCAGGATGTTGGCAATATCACTTGGTTCTGTAATTTTCTTGCTGTTGTGCTGTAACTCAGAGTAGATCTGGGTGTTGCCATTGAGATTCTTGACATAGCTATAGAGTGCTTTGTGGTTGTCCCTAGAATCAGTGGCAATTTATTTTTCGTTGCTAGCTTTGGAGGATCTTATAAGGGATCTCAGCTTCTTACTGAAGCTGACCAGGGAACCCCTCCATTCATGGGATTTTACTCTCTTTTGCAACAGTTTCTTCCTTTTTTGCAGAGTTTGTTTATGGCAGGAGACCACCAGATTATTTTCCTTTTTTTGGAGGCTAGCATCTTGGTTCTGTTTGGGATAGCACGATTCATGCACTCATGTAAGTGCTTATAAAGTGCATCTGTGTAGGTTCAGCAGTCATAACTGTATTATCCATCTGTGTGAGTGTCATGAAGTTCAACACTTCTGTCTTAAGAAGCATGAAGTTGGCTTTGGAATAATAATTTACCGTGGTTTCCTTAATGGGGGGTGGGGCAGGATATGGCTGATCAACGAGGAGTTGACTTCAGGTGTGCAACACCAGTCACTCAAGTTGGTAATGACTAGGTCTAGGATATTGTTGCCCCTGGTGGGGGTGTGGATAAGTTGATCCAGGGCATTGGAAGTTATGAATTCCAGAAAGCATTGAGTGAAGGAGTTGGCACATGAGTAGTTTTCTCAGTTAATGGTGGGGTAGTTGTAAATCGCCCATTATTAGGGTGTTTGGTTGAACCCTAATATTTTCCAGTATATCAAGAAAAGAGGAGTGGGAATTCTGGGGCATGATGGGGCAAGCTACAGTTTGGACTGCAGTTTTGCCCAGAGTTAGTTGCACTTGGATAACCTCGGATGCATTATGCTGAGCAACTAGCCTAGAGGTGCGGATATCCTTAATGAATATGGACACACCTCCATCTTTGGTGTTCCGGTCCAGGTTAGGTGGCCGAAAAGTGTGGTACAAGTTATAGCCTGGTAATGCAGTGGTTCTTTCTGGAGCCTTGAACCAGGTCTCAGTCACTGCACAGATATCGATGTTCTCCATTTTAAGGAGTGCCTCAAGGGGGAGCATTTTGAGATTTAGACTTCTAGCATTGAGTAGCATTACCCTCAGTTTTTGCTTGCCTGTTCCTGTTATGGTGGTGAATTTGTCATTTGAACCTTGCCTAAAAAAAGGCACTATAGGGGCAGCAAGAGCCTTAGCCAGTATCCGGAATCCCAGGGGTGATTGGTGCAGGCCATCTCTGGCAAAGCATCGTGGTCTGTCGACCATGTCATCCCAGGCAGACAGATACTGGATCCCGTTAGAATGACACCAGAAGCTTAGCCAATTGTTGAAGTCTATCATTTTTTCCTTGTACTGCGGTATCATTCTGGGTGATGGCAAGATGCTACTCAGGGCTAGGGTTATACCTGCCTGGGCTACAAGATCAGAAAACTCCTCCGGGTCTCTTTTCATGTAGTCCAGGGAGGTACGTCTGAGGTCATTCACACCAACATGGATAATGACAGAATCATACTTGTACTTGTTGTGGAGTGACCTGAGTGTGTGGGTTATGTGGCGGATCCTGGCACCTGACAGGCAGCTGACCGTAACCTTCTCCTTGCTTAGCCTGGTGAGTGGGACATCAGTGTGCATGACTATAGAGTCATCTATGACTAGTGTGTTGTGTATTTTGTTTTGCCTTATGGCGTGTGGTTGAGTGGCACTCTGAGTCTGTGGGCTATGTGTCATTTGGGTTGTGTTGGGGGGGGTGGTTGTTTGAGTTTCTGCTTTGGAGGTCTCTGTTGCTTGAGCAGATTATTGTTGAGAGCCTCTGCGAATGTTTTTATGTTTCTATGTGTGGATTTTGATGGCATAGGTTTAGCGGGACTATGTGATGAGTGTGGTGTGGTGCAAGTGTTTACCTTCTCCTCTTGACTGTCAAGTTTAGTCTTGGTTGGAGAGAGCTTTACCTCCAGTTTGGCTAGATAAGTGCATCTCTCACAGTTGTAGTGTTGGGTGGTAGGAGGAGAGGGTTGTCTGTGTACATGAGGCAACTGCTACATTGCCCCAAGATGCCCAGATTCATCAGATAGACAGGAGAGAACACTGGGAGCTGACCCTTGGACATGCCGGAATAAAAAAATATTTTTCTCTAGACAAGTGAGGAAAGTGAGTACAAGAGCTGTTTTTCTCTAAGCAAGTGAGGAAAGTAAGTACAAAAACTGTTTTCTTCTGGGTAATGAGGAAGGTTGAGTGCTGTAGTAATTTGCAGCTTATTTAGTGCTTACAACAAGTTCTGAACAAGTGCTGAGTATGAATAAGCAAATTCAAGTGCTAAAACTAAGAATCTGTATCTGAACTAGACTAGTTGCAGGAAAGAAACAAGTGCAAATGCGGGCTTTTAAATCAGAAAGTTGAAAGAGATGGAAAAATTGCCCAAACGGTCAATAACTACAGTTTCTAGGCCAGAACCACTCCTTATGTTACCTAGTGCTTACCACTCCCACTGATATGCTAGAAGGCTTCCCTCCAACACAGAAAGGCTTGGCAGGCTCAGGAGCTTACAAACAGTCTTGGATACAGCAAATCTGTATCTGGACTCGATTAGTTACAGGAAGGGGGGGGACAAGTGCAAATGTGGGCTTTTAAATCAGGAAGTTGAGAGAGATGGTGAAACTGGTCAAATGGCCAATAACTACAATTTCTGGGACAGAACCACTCCTTATGTTACCTAGTGCTTACCACTCCCACTGATATGCTAGAAGGCTTCCCTCCAACACAGAAAGGCTTGGCAGGCTCAGGAGCTTACAAACAGTCTTGGATACGGCAAATAACTACAATTTCCAGGCCAGAAACTACTCCTTATGTGGTAGATAGGTTACCTAGTGATTACCACTCCCACCGATAAGCTAGCAGGCTTCCCTCCAACACAGAAAGGCTTGGGGGCCTCAAGAGCTTATAAACAGTCCTGGATAAAACAAATCTGTGTCTGGACTAGACTAGTTACAGAAAAGAGGTGAACAAGTGCAAATGCAGGCTTTTAAATCAAAATGTTGAGAGAGATGGAAAAACTGCCCAAACGGTCAATAACTACAGTTTCTAGGCCAGAACCACTCCTTATGTTACCTAGTGCTTACCACTCCCACTGATATGCTAGAAGGCTTCCCTCCAACACAGAAAGGCTTGGCAGGCTCAGGAGCTTACAAACAGTCTTGGATACAGCAAATCTGTATCTGGACTCGATTAGTTACAGGAAGGGGGGGGGCAAGTGCAAATGTGGGCTTTTAAATCAGGAAGTTGAGAGAGATGGTGAAACTGGTCAAATGGCCAATAACTACAATTTCTGGGACAGAAACCATTCCTTATGTAGTAGATAGGTTACCTAGTGTTTACCACTCCCACTGATAAGCTAGCAGGCTTCCCTCCAACACAGACAGGTTGGGGGGCTCAGAAGCTTACAAGCAGTCCTGGATATAGCAAATCTGTATGTGGACTAGACTAATTACAGGAAAGGAAGGAAACAAGTGTAAATTTTTTTTGTTACAGTTAGCAGAACACAAGGAGATTCTAGCAATTTTTTTTTTTTTGTAAAGGAAAGGGAGAGAGGAGAAGCAGAAGACAACTCAGTGTTAGGAAACTAAGTGGGTTGGCCTTCTCTAGTGTTCTATCTGTATTAGGTAGAATGAGTTAATGACACTAGACTGGGAGGAGTCTAGTGTCCAGATCAAATTTACAGTAGGGGTGGGCAACTGCAAAGCCACGAAGTATAACAGCAAGACACCAACAGGGTGGGAGGCTGGGTAACAATACTAAAGCTACTAGCCTACACTCTTTTAGACAGTAAACACTACAGAAATGTTTATCACAGCAGAAGAACAGCAGTGAGCCGCAAAATGAAAGTTTTAAACAGATGAAAGAGCCAGGAGACTCTACAGAATGTTTTTACCTGCAAACAGAGCAGTTATATGATACACTCCCTGGCAGGAAATCAGAACAAACAAGTATGTGCTTAACAAGTACAGAAAATTTCCTGTTAATACCTTTCACACAGTGAAAATAGCTAAAAAGCTTTACAAACAGTGTTACAGTAAGAAAGTTATTTATCAGGCCCTGTAAGGCAGACAATTTTAGTTTAACCGTGCAGATTAGTTAATAGCAATAAAATACAGTAAAAAGTATGCAGCAGGCAATAAAAAGTGCTATATATAAATTGCTAGAAGCAATAACCAGTAAAAATAAGCAAAAAAAAAAAAAAAAAACAGTATACTTATTGTTATATATCTCAGATCAGAGCTTAATATTGAATTTACTAAAAATTACAGCAGGGTACACATGACAGGAATAAGAAATGCTGCAAACTATTTACAATGAAAGGAACAACTCTCTCTTTTATTATGTTGCCTGCTGTTTCAACTGCATTAGTACTTTTGATGTTTCAGTTAGTAATGGTTTGGATACACTGAGTATAATATTACTTGTAGACATTAAACTGAGTTCACTGCATCTACAAGGAAATGGTTCTGTGTGAGATGTGATTTATTTCTTTTATTGGCATAACATATTTGGAGGTTCTTTCAATAAAGTGTAATTTGTTTAGAAAAAAGAAAGCAACAGTACGCTGCTTTCAGGACTCAAGCTCAATATTTCCTGAATTATCTTCTTTTTATATTTAATTTTGCAGACAGTGTTGAGTCTACAGAGTCTAGGGTTGTAAATCTTAAATCTTTTAGGGGCATTTAGAAGCATAAAGTAATTATTTGTTCACTGACACACAGTAAGCAAATGATTGTGGATGGATTTATGACCCAGATCACACACTTTGAAACTCTGCAGCGTAACACACGTGCTATATTACTATTTTACAGGTAGTCAGAAGATGACTTCTCTCCACACAGGGAGTGGAAAAGCTTTGGAATTGTGTGCTTAGCAAGTTGGCTCGTTTTTATGGCATGTTCTGCTCAGTTTCTGTAATCTGTGTTCAAGTTATGAATATCACTTGCCTTTCTGTATTCTTCCTGTTTTTACAATTAACAATCATTGATCCTCTTCAGAAATGGAACAAACCCATTAAGCTTCCCAAAGAGGAGTCATACTTTGCCAGCAGGTAATGCGTCCTGAGGAGTTTGACAGGAAAATGATATCACTGGAAACTATTAGAAATTTGCACTGACTTTTGAGAGCCATCCACTCTCATCATCAAAACAAATGTTCTGCAGACAGGAAACCATGATTTCTACTATCCTGCTGCCACAAAACCTTTAAGCAGTCCACTAGGTAATAAAACACTTCACAAGCTCTACCTGCTTTAACAGCGGCTGGGAACACCGTCTTTGTCAGAATTCACAGAAATGGCCATCATTGCAATGCGTACTGCTGGGCTGTGCAATACAGGAAAAACAAATCTGATTTGAAAATATACATTCTTATTTTCTGTACAGTCTGTGGGGATACAACACTGTTTTATAGAAAAAAAACTCTTATTTTTCCATTTGCATTATACACAGACCTGATGGTGAAGTATGAGTAAAAGAAAACTACTTCCTGCCCCATATTGTTCCTCTTATATGCAGTATAACATATAACATAATTGATAGTACACTGGCGACACGTAAGGCTATATGGTATTAATCACCATCATGCCATCCTAGGTTTGACAACCTCATTTCCACTTGTGTATTGTGTCATTCTGAAAAAGTCAGTTAAGCTGATCACTATATATGGATCACCCCCTGAAAAGAGACATTTATGTCTCATCAGTTTTAACTAGTAAGCGAATGTTTAATAAATACTTTACCCACCCAGAGTGATAAACTACAAAGGGAGATATTCCACAGCACTGCCTTTATGGATTACTGGCACATAAGGAGATAACAGCAAAGTGACTGTTCTATAACTGAACAGGACATAAAATTGATTATTGGTTCTCCTTGGCTGAAGGTCATTTAAACACAACAAAGGATGGCAATACAAAAAGTGCTGAGATATATTTTGGGGATTTCTGTGGTTAATACTTCTGTTTCTCCTGAGCAGATGCATCATAATTATAGACAGTGATACCTTATGGGATGTTACAGAAATAAACAGCTTCAGAATCGGCAGGCACACATGTCAATGCAAATAAAGACAGAGCATTACAAAATGTTTTATACTACTAGCTAGCCAACTTACATTATTATAGTGCACTGTAGCAATTAAAGGAAAGTTAGAATTTGTGCTACTTGCTATAGACATTGTTACAAAAAATCAAAGAAAACCTACAGAAAAAAAAAATGTGCCCATGATTGATCTTGTGAATGTTATTTCAGGTTTATGAATGCTGCCTTGCTCCAACATGTCTGAGCTTAAACATTTCAGATGTATTAGCCATAACATTTTTACTTTTTAAGCTCTGCAGAATTCTCACTTGTACATAGGACACCTAATTGATATATATCCATTATTAGTGAGTGAAAAAGAAGCTAATTTGCCTTCTTTACTGTGGTACTGTCTGTTATCTCCTACCAAGCACCATCCAGCCATACATGGCTGAATGCTAACATCTCTTTGACATGTACATGCTTTTTTTGAAGGGTATTTCACTTCTATTGTATTTTCTGAGTTTGGATGTATGCTTTGCATGCTATATCCAAAGCTTCAGATGTGGTGGTTTGATGAGGTTTTCCTGAGTAAAGGGGAGTCCTAGTTTAAGACTGTTCTGCTGTGTCCACTGTGACTCCCCTGCACTGACCCAATAATCAAGGACCCTCAATCCTCACCACTAGCACCAGTGGGGGACATACACTTGGAAGGATGACAAGTACACACACAGTAAAGTATAATTTCCCTTAAGAGCACACAGAGATCACAGTCAGTCTAGGGCTGATTTTTACCTCTTTCTCCAGATCTCCAATAAGACTCCCCACTGGCACAGCTATAGAGTTGAGATCTCAGCTGAGTGGCTAAGACACCCAGCACCCTCCTCTCTGTCCAACCAGTGCTTCATGTTCCTGCCCAAGTAGATGACACACACAAACTTTGAGATTTGATTTATATACAAACGCACACACTCACATACACACACACACACACACACACACACACACACACACACACACACACACACACACACACACACACACACACACACACTTGGGGAAGGCTGCCACAGGTTTACTAGCTATGCCCCCTTCTGCCCAGACTATAAGGTAGTTCCAGCTGCCACCGGACACTACTTATCAGTTACTTAAGGCCTTAACAAAGGGTGTACAATCCTGCTGTGTAATGTTACTATTAATCCAAATGGTAGTCTGACCAAGAGCAAGGCTATTTATGATTGGCCTGTACAGTATCACCAAGTACTGTAAATATGCAAGCACTCTTAGAGCTTAAATATGTCTCACAAATATCAGCCACAACGATAGACTTAAATATATTCAATAATAAATAATAAAAGAACAAGACAATACTCAGTAAACAAACACAGTTACTTCACAGTTCAAAATCAAAGGAAATATTTAAAACAACATTGCAGGACAGTCTCAAGTAAAGAAAACATCTAAGCTATACTTCACTACATTCCTAACTGTATCTAAGAGATATTACTGTACCCTAGACTTATAGCAAGGCAAGTGCAGATGGCGGTGATGAGTGGATATTCTTGTTAGGTCAAGGACAAAATACAAAAATACAACCACCCTGAAACCACCATCCTTTTACCTATTTCACCACCTCACCCTTAATGTATCTCTAACACTATTCCCCTGCCTCTCCTACCTCTTCCCTTCCTCTATCTCGAACCACTCTTAATTCTTACAGTCTCAAAATAACCTACCTGTCTAGTCTGTCTCCTATACTCTACCTCCTCTACATCTTCTACTAGCCATTCTTACTTTCCTTTCTTGTTTCCAAACTCCTATACAACTAGGTCCTACCCACTTTAAATAAGCATCTGCCAAACTATTAACTCATTTTGCTCTAAGCAGCTTAAATAATACTGTAACTAGTCACATTTTCTTCTGCTAATTGTTTAAAACCTTGTTTGGAACAACTCACATACTTGTCTGCCAATTGTTAATACTCTGTATAAATGAATTGCCTGAGAAGCTTTTTTTTTCTCCAGGTCTCTGCTTGCAAGATTCTATAGCTGATTGTTACTACTATGTAACTAAAATTTAATACATTGTTTTCTAGTCTTGAAGAGCTTTTCTCCCCAGGTCTCTGCTGAAAATGAGCCAAAAGCTCAGCCAGACTAACCCGGTTAACAAATGTAAAATAAAATAAAAAATTAATAAATAAAAATACCCAGTCTCTCTCTGAGAGAGTTCTTAAATTAATATCAAATATTACTGCTGGGTTAGCTTGGATAACATCACTTTTTGTCACTTGACTTTAGTTCCAAAGCTACCCCCATTTTCAGAAAGTACAAGCATTTTTAACATCTCTCTGTGAAAAATACATATCTCTCAAATGTTTGCAGATCCTGAAAGTCATAAAACAACAAAACACTCATGCATCTCAAACCTAGTAATTACTTCTCTTCCAAGACAATACAAAAAACTTCTAGCTCTAGACATTGTGTCTGCTACACTGAAACTGAGAGATAACTTTTATAGCCCAATCGTAAAGCAATTTAATTTCAACTTATTTTCATGAAGTTTTGCAAGTTAACCTTTTATGTCCTAGTTTTTAGTGTTAAATCATATACAGTTACACAATTACAATTGTTTATATACATTTCTATTCTAAGCCAGCAAGGCATGCTCTGGCTACATTTTAGCTCAGTACATAGCATACAGTTCTGTATAAATCATATCAATATTCACAAATTACATAGAATTATTTGCAAAATTCCAGATATCTGGGCTGGCAGTGTGACATCAACCATTGAAATTCTCTGGCAATAATGGGTGAAAATGGATTTATCTTTTGTAGAGGGCAAGAATCTCTGAACACACATGGATCTTAGGTACCATTATAACTTTGTCATGTGGGGCCTGGCATAAGGGATCATGAAGTCATTGGATGTCATATGTCCCACAGCCCTGAGATACTCGCTTATAGTGATCTGTATCTTGGCTATTAATTGGAGAAAATATGACTGATAATTTTTTCCATTGTCCAGAGGAAAGAAGGCTTTTTGTATATTGGTGCCTGTCAGAGATCCTAGGAAAATCAGCCTCTGATGGGGTATCAGGCTAGATTTCTGGAGGTTCAAAGTGAACCCCTGCTGTGGAAGAAATCCATGGGAAAATGTCAAAGTCCTGTTTGCTTCCTCCTGAGAAATTGTCTGAAAGTTTCTCAAAATATACCCAAACTGTGATAGCTTTCATTTATAGGTTCATAGGTGCATAGGTGTGTACTAGGCTAATGGCCCTGGAGCCTTTACAAGCCTAGCCCATAGAAGTGCCATGGCACTTATATATCTATACCGCAAAAACCCTTTTTTCACTCTGACATAAAATTTGAGTCTATATTAGAACATCGAAGTTTCAAAACTTCGAATGTTCTAATATCGACCCCTATTCAGCGAAAGCTGAAAATATCAAAGCAACAGAAAAACAAATTTTTTCCTAGGGAAAGAATTTGGTTGTCCGTTTCTGTTGCTTTGGTATTTTCAGTGCTGCAGTGGAAAGTTACGAGTCGGGTTCAGGTAACTATGTGATTGAGTGCAGGTTAGGTTAGTTAGGGTTAGGGTAGGGGTTAGATATGCATGTGATTGTGTGGACGTGAGGGTTAGGGCGGGTTAGGTGAGTTAGGGTTAGGGCAAGGGTCAGGTAAGTGTGCGATTGTGTGGATGTGAGGGTTAGGGCAGGGTAGGTGAGTTAGGGTTAGGGTGCGGGTTAGGTGAGTGTGCGATAGTGACGGACCTTAGGGTTAGGGTTTCGATTAAGGTAAGTGGATAGTTAGTGGTGTGTATATAGTTTAGTGTAGGGTTAGGTGTAAGATATTAGGTGTATGTGTGTGGATTGCTGTTTGTTTAGTGTGCTTGTGTGTATGCATTTGGAACAGCAAATTTTTTCCCTAGGGAAAAAATTCACTGTTCTGTATGTTCGATGTTTTCAGCTTTCGCTGAATAGGAGTCAATATTAGAACATTCGAAGTTTTGAAACTTCAATGTTCTAATATAGACCCTAAAATTTCATACTACTGTGGCGATAGCAGGTATATATTGTTTATTTATTTACTTACTTATTTGACATTTGTTATTAAAATTCATATTCCTTTTCCTGCTGTTATAGCAGATATACACAGAAATGTGTTTTGCTTTTCGGGTGCAAGATAGGATATGAGTTTACATGATTACTATAAGTTATGCATATCCAGTTTACATCTGATGAAGTGAACACAAATGTCATGTTGCATTAGAATCAATACCTGTGCTCGAATAAGTAAATGAAAGCTGGGGTGGAATGTAGAAAAAAATGGACAGAGCAGAAACTGAAGTGTCTATATTATATAAGCGAACACAATAAATTGTGAATGCTATATAATCGACCCACGATCCCAGAAAACTCAAAATGTCGAACACACGGATCAGCAATTTTTTTTCCCAGGGAAATAATATCGCTGATCCATAAAAAAAAAAAAAAAAAAAATCAAAACACAAAATAAAGCTCTCTACTTAATTATACCAACTCCAAGATCACACCACAGTAGAGGAAATGACAAAGTCCCGAAAACGGCCAAGGGATTTTTTTCCCTAGGAAAAAAATCGCTGTTCTGTGCCTTCGGTATTTTGCCATTTAGCATAATGACGTTTGACTAAACAGCATTCGCAATTCATTGCATTTGCTAAAATAATAGGGACCCAAAAATGAAACAGTGAAAGTGTTGACCAAAAAAGCAAGCAAAAAAGTGACTGGCTATGAAAAGAAGGGACTGTGGAGGGAAAAAAGAAGACAATAGTCTGAGTAAATATTGTAAGATTTAAAGGCTATTTATTTCACATTTGATTTCTTTCTTTATTTGTTTGTCAAATAGATATGTGCATTGATCCTGGCAGATATTTTTAGCTATGGCTAAAGTTCCAATGCTAAAGGTGAATGCGATCTAAATGGACGTTTTTGGAGCAGCTAGACTAGCTTGTGTTTAGTAGGGGAACTAGAGAAAGCTCATACTGATACATGAAGGAAGAGCAAAATGCAAGGCAGCGACTTCAACTAAGATTCAGGCCAAAAACCATAGAACCAGATAGGAAGAAACAACACTACTGTACAACCATGCTGCACCCTGCTGGTTTCAGGTCAGTGCAACACCTAAAGTATCGGCTATACTAACATGGCTCTGTATAGTCAGCTTCTGTGTCTTTTGGTAGAGGCAGTAGGAGGTAATTCTTTGTTTTTATATTTCCTGGTTTATATATTGTGTACTGGAACTGAAGTAGTTTTACTGTTCACTTTGCTGTTTTGTCTGTCTATTTGTAGTGTTGCAAAATGTTTATTTTTTTCTGTTTGCAGTTCTATGAAATGTTTCCTTCAACAGGCCTTTCAAACACAACTCTGGAGGTTCCATTAAAATGTTTATATAGATAAATAAACTTGTCATTTTTGTAGACATATTTAAAAGAAAGTAAACAAATTTCTGGAACGTGACTTCTCACACCTGCTGTTTAAACTGTCCAAGGATAACTGTTTCCTCTTTGAAAAGACGCAGCTGCTTTTGCATGCAGCATTAGAACAGCAGGATGACAGTTTAAAATAATTTTTATAGCCTCTGAACAATAAGGTATGTGGCTACAATGATCCAGTCAGCTAAAGGAAATTAATGAATTCATTATCTCTTCCTGTAACACTTCTAAGGGCTAACAAAAAGAAGTTTTACTGACCACATACGTGTTTACTTAGTACACTGCATTTTTGCATTAGAGGTAGTTGGAATTATTTCTGATTTGTTAATCAGGTTTATGTACTAATCCAGTCTGCAGGAATCTCAGACTTTAGCCTGTGTACTTCTGCAAGTAGTTTGATAACAGGTAGAAACTGCATGCAGAAACTACAAAAGAATATATACATAAAAAGTTTATATTTGAATAAATGCATATGGTGAATATGTATCAGGTGTATGACATTTGTTTTAGGCACTGTGGCATACGTACATAAAAAAACGAATAAATATAATAACTACAAAAATACATGACTGATACAAAATGTAAAAAGCTGGCATTGTTTAACACTGCTAAATTGAATGCAATGCAAATGGGATTAACATTCAGCTGGCATTTAAACTACAACTTGGTGAAAATTAAACTCTAACTTTATCGGAATGAAGATGGAGAGAGGTGTAGTTTTTGAGGTGTGATGCTGGGGAAACTGGCAGTAGGTAGTCATTTTTTTATCAACCTTTACTATTGTAGGCTACGTTGTTCAATTATATGCTGCTGTCTGTAGCCCAACAATCCACATCTCTCCTTTCCATTGAATTTTCTAATGTGCCAAGAACACTTATTGTGTGGATCAAATGTCATTTTGAAGAGAATAGGCAGTTGAATGTTACACTATATTTCCTGAATAATGGCCTCCTCCACTAAAGGTACTGCCAGAAATCCAAAGATGAACAAATTAAAGTATAAGGCAAGAACCACTATTGCTCGGTCCCACCTACTATCTACCCTCCTCTATGCCCCCCCCCCTTCACTAACCTGAACCAAGCCACCCTTACCAAACTTACTAGTTGTTACAACCATATTGCTAGATTTGCTACAGGTGCTACCTCTAGGACCCACCATTGTATCAACCTAACTCAACTAGGATGGCTAGGGTGGCCCAGACTTCTCCGATACAACTGACTTATAATAACCCACAAAATACTATATCAAACTGAAAGAACACCAGCACTAAATAAGATCATCAAACCATACAGCAACCTGAGGATACTACGCTCTGCTGACAAACTGCTGGTACAAACAGCTAAGAGCATAAATGTGGCTGGGGACTCACTATTCTCCCACTCAGTAGGCAAAACTTGGAATATACTACCCACCGAACTTACTCACCAATCCTCCTTAACCCAGCTCAAAAAAAGCCTCAAACTATACTTCCAACAGCATTGGCAGTGTCCCTGCTTAAACCCCGACTAATAACTGTACAAATTCTTGAAGGGGCTTAGCCTATAACTCTGTGTATTATTGTCTGAAACTGAAGCCGCATGATTTTGATGTTGTCTAATATGTTTTATCCATGTTTGTCACCCTACTGAAAACTACATATTATACTTCTCTCTAAATGTTTCTATTGTTCCTAATTTATTTATACTCTGCTTTCTGGAGCTTTTCTCCCCGGGCCGCCACTGAAAATGGACATATATCCAGTCGGATTTTCCCGGTAAACAAATGTAAAATAAATAAATAAATAAATAAATAGAATGTAGCAAAGTTTTTGAGTGAAAATTAGAGAAGTCAATGAAAATCATGGTTAACAGGTATGCTAAAACATAAAACACAAGCATATATAAGAAATAGTGGCATGCCATTTAAGATCGATATACCTGCTACTTCTTTGGAAATGGGAGTTTAATGTCTCTGGGGCCCTTTTAGTACAAATCCTTAGACGTGACTATATCCAAGGCATATCCTCCTCTAATGTGGGAGCATTCTTCTCTGCACAAAGTTAATTCTACTCACTTCTCCATATAGGCTTCATTTATTGTTTCTGAACAATAACAAGTGACTCATTTTCCTAGTTTCAGGTTTCAAGCAAAACTCTTTATGGGTAATGGGTAATGCTCCTTCATCAACATCTTTTGCACTTGTTCCAGGACAGGATCGAAAATAGAGTACTTGCTTGCTATCCCTATGATCTCATCGAAGGCTTAAAGATAAGACACTGAAATCTAATGTGAATTATGAGTGATTATAATGGCAACATCTTGAGTGACACCAATTTATTTAACATTTTTCTTTCCTACAAGCACCACTTTTTCTAAACTTTGTGGATTTGCTGCTCATCATGAAAAAAAAAGGGGGGGGACCTAAGAATATGTCTCCAGCCCTATAAATTCTTTGCAACTATATGAAGAAGTTGAGGCCAGGAAAAGTTTCATTTTTCTGGGCTCAATCATCTTTGCAAATAGTGACTGCTGTCATGAAAGTAAACTACACTCACTTCTTTGGAGGAATGCTATGGCGAATCTGTATAAGATATTAAAGGGCAAAGCCAATGCATTGTCAACAGTGGTTAATGTAGTAAAATCAATTTGTTTTTCTAGTAATAAGACATGGTGGTGGTGATATTTGGTTTGAAAGTAAAGTTGTTCTCTGACAAATCAGCATTTTTGAACTGTGATATTGAAGGAAACATCTGAGAATTCTGTACACTGGATGAAGATCAAACCAGTCAATATTTAAGGAAATAAGCCCAGACTGTTCACTGAAAGGTCTGACAGTAAAACTAAACCTCACTTAGACATACATACAATGCAAGGTACGATTTACTGAAGAATGCCAGGTTGCAGGCAAAACAAGAAGAGAGTATTAAAGGCTAAGATGGATACTCAGTGTTACTGAAGTAACAAATATGAATTTTGAAGAACGTAAATAAGCAGCAGTGGAAAGACTAGCCTGTGTGCTAAAGTCCTTGAGGTCAGAAAGAGCTGGACTTGATAAAATGACTAAACAGCAATGCTAATGAGCTCAACGGAAATACATGAGTATTTCTCTTCACATGCATTACTATATAAGTGGTTAAAACAGAATCATTCTACACCACTTCTGAGTGAAAAGTGGCAAAAGTGAATAAAACTTCTCAATTGTCATAATGTCATCTCAAGTCACATGACTGCAGACTAGCTGCACAGCCCCCTGACTGCTACCTGATGTGTTTAAAAAGCCTTCAGTAGTAATAATAATAATACTACTAATAATAATACTAATAATAATAATAATAATAATAATAATAATAATAATAATGACAACAGATTTTTTACAGTGTATATCAGTACAAACACCGATCAGATTTGCAAGGGACAGTTTACAAACCAAAGTGAGGCAATCATATAAAAATACAAAAAAAAAGGAAACTGATTGAATATAATTTCATAAGCTTGACTTATTCACACAGTTACAGAAAAATTAATAAAGTACATCTTGTCTAATGAAGCAGAGCCTGGGATGTGAATGAAACAGGACCTGTAGTAGGCAGTGAACCAATGCCTCAGTTCAGGTTATTTGCTGTCAGTGTCAGTCATTTGCATTGATGGTTGGGGCCTCCCACCTAGTCTGCTGACTGGGAGATGTTGAGCATTCAGCTACAGTTTCATTTTAGATTGTCTTTTTGAAATGAAGTGAAAGTAGAGAGCAGGAACTCACAGAGGTCAGGATTTTCCACCTTTTGAGATCTGATCTATGCAAGCAGTTAAGCATTCAGTCCCTGACCATCAGATGAAACATACACTGTCTATGACTCTACATATCGCTGTGTAACCAGATCATACAATAGATACAGAGGGTAATGTTCCATTGTCTCATTACTATATTGTTGCTATTGTAAATGAATTAACTGCAAAGAAATGCCTCTTTACAATTTAAAATAAAGAATGGAAGTCTGCCCCACAGTACTTTGCATATTCACTGACGACTTTATGTTTATTGATTTGAGGGTTTCAAGAGTGTGTTTGTATGAATAACAGTAGGAGATAAATATGATTTCCTCTTGTTTACTCTAAAATTATTCAGGATATCTCTTACTGAATAGTATTTACTCAGGACCGCAGCAAGGCATCTTACCCCTTCCCTCTTATGAGGCAAAATGCATCAGCCTGGAGCCCTAAAGATTATTTGTAGATGTCTGACACCTATTAACCCTTATCATGTTTACCGATCAGGAGCTGGGGATTCTATGGATGAAGTATGTGAACATCACTCACTCATGAATGTGATAGAAGGTTGGAAATCAGACATCTATCACGTCTCTGATTACCACTGAAGAAACATTGTTGGGTTGTACACTCCAGAACATGCCCCTTCCAATACTCCCAGAAGTGGCAAACAGGCAGCAAGCTTGTCATTCCATTTCCTTCCTTCCTAGCTAGACCTTCAATATGTGTGTGTGTATTAGTCATGCCGGGGTCAACAGCAGTGCAGGTGAATGCCCCTGTAGCAGTAGGACAGCATTAAAAAGTTGACTCCCTATGTGAAATACAAAACTTATATCTGCAAGTCCAGCAAATGCTAAAAATAAAGCAGGCTGCTAAGGAAGTACAATGAATATTTAAAATCATTTATTGGTGTTAAAGCCATTTTTTTCCCCCTGCTGCCTCCAACATGCCTGCTTTTTATTAACTCTGTGATTGCTTACTTCAGAGAAAGGATAAAATTTTTTGGTACTACAACCTTAAACTAGTAAAAACTTCCCATCTGCTCACTTTTAAGTGTCAATGTTCCAAGGATTGCAATTGTAGGCTGACATCCTGCTTGCTTACATTGGCCTGCATTTATGTCGCATAGACAACAGGAAGTGAATTTGGAACTGTGGGATTACCGGTTTACCTTCATGTGTGCGTTTTGCACAAGGGCAAACAGCAGTTGTCCAAAAGGACATTTGCAAAGTTTGCAAATGTCGAACAGAAAAAGGTTCGAATGTGCAATGAGCGAATACACAGTGACATTTGCTCATTGCAGATTCAGCATTTTGGGGCAGAT
Source organism: Protopterus annectens (assembly GCF_019279795.1). NCBI lineage: Eukaryota > Metazoa > Chordata > Ceratodontiformes > Protopteridae > Protopterus > Protopterus annectens. The sequence goes on along the minus strand of NC_056732.1, from coordinate 1,548,134,096 downwards.
TGCACTATAGTGGGGATCGGAAAATGGTCCCTTTCCCCACTGAAGTGCGATCTCAGAGTTAAAATATTAAAGTAGGGGGGTGTTAGGGGTGCAGCCCCCCACATGGGGGGGTGCAGGGGGGCTTGCCCCCTTCTTTACACTTAAATGTCAAAAAGAAAATGTAATTATGTTCAAAAATCAGCAAATCTGCTTTTCGATTTGCTGATTTTCAAACATTGAAAACTGTCACTGTTTTGAGTTTTGTGGTTTCGATTCACTGATATGAGTAATTGTACCAGTGTGTTTCGCTGTTGTAAAGGTAAACTGGGATTACCACTTGTTTACCTGCGGACTGGACTTCATCTGCATGGGCAAGAATTCGTCGAGACCACTGTATGCTAACCTGCTAACTTGTACTTCATAAATTAAACTATATTAACTTTTAACACGTGGCAAAAATAGAATTAAAGAAATTATAATATGTGCTAAGTTAGTATTATCATTCAGCCATGTACTGTGGACTAGATCAATATTCTATTCTGTGCCCTTTTGGTAAGAAATAAGAAAGTGTGTGTTCAATAGACTATACCCATCTCTTGCAAATGTAACTAAGTCATCCTCTGTTTTTCTAATGAATGTCTTATTGCATTTATAAAATGGACTAAATAACTCAGTAAATAACATTTTAGGTAGCACTTTTTTTGCTGTACTTATTAATAGTACACCTTTCATTATGATGCTAGTAATAATGAAGTTGAATAGAACCCTTTCTTCAGCCCTACAATAATTTACACTTTTTTATGAGTGTAAAATACTATTTTTTGAAATGACAGTGTCAGATAGTGTAAGGAAGAAGGAAGTCTGTGTGTGTGTGTGTGTGTGTGTGTGTGTGTGTGTGTGTGTGTGTGTGTGTGTGTGTGTGTGTGTGTGTGTGTGTGTGTGTGTGTGTGTGTGTGTGTGTGTGTGTGTGTGTCAATTAAAAAATATACACACTCACATTTATCCCTGAGGAAGTTCATCATTGTCTGTTTGTCTAAAGCACTTTTTCACATTGAAAGAAACTTAAAATCATGCAGAAATGCTCTTGAGGGCACAGAAAGGTATTACAAACTCTGCACAGAAGGCAATCGAGGTGGGAAGCAACCACTGTACAGCAAAAATGCTAACTATGGCCCCAGTGTGTTGCTGATGTTTCATATCTCCATTTCTTTATATACAGTGGGAACATAGGTAAGCTATTTCTGCTTTGTAATGACCAGTCAGTCATTTTTTTATTGGCATTTGTTTACCGGGATGGTCCACCCGGCCAATAAGAGCTCATTTTCAGTGGAGGCCCAGGGAGAAAAGCTACACAAAAATATGAACATGTAACTGAATATTAACATAAAACAGAATATTATCATATGTAAAGTTCAATAAAAACATGTAAATGGATAAGTAATTAACAAATAGTAAAGGTAAAACTAGATTAATCAATTAGTTATAATTAATTTCAAACTTCAAATATAGAGTGAGACAAGACATATGTAAAGAGCTTCTAGTACATGGCACATCTACCATAATGGTAGTTAGGTTATTTTAGACATGGTCATTTAAATTAGATAAAGAAAAATGTTATGGTGAAAAGGGAATAGATATGAGTATGTTCAAGAAGTAGCGGTAATCAGGTTTTAAAAGGCTGAGGATTGGTACAGGTACAGATCCAGATGGACGAGAAATACTCATGTAAAGAAGTTTTGAAAGATACAAGGTTCTGATTAGATGTACTATCTAATGGTAGGGCATTCCAGACTTTGTCTACAGAACAGGTGTATAGAAGCTGGCCAGCAGATAGGTTAGGCTTATACACCTGCAAAAGGTGTCACTTTTCAGATCTGAGATATCTTTTGGGTAGAAAGTTGGTAAATAAAAGGTGAGTGCAAGAAAGACTAAAGGTTTGTAAATTAATTTATGTGCAGTTGTTAATTGTAGACTGGAGAGATAATGTAGGATTTCAAGCCAGTTAAGGGATTGTAGAGCTGTCCAGTGATGGACAGAATGTTTAGCATTTGTAGCAAACTTGGAAACTTTGTTATAACACATTTCAAGTTTATTTTTTAAGGAGGATTGTAAATTGGTAAGTAATGGAGCACCATGCAGGAGAGAGGGAGGTAGATAAGTGGCAGCAAGGGTTTCTTTAGTGGGGAGATTGAGAAAGTGTCTGCGCGTATAAAGAAAGCCTAGCTTTTGGTCTGTTTTGTTAATATTGTGCTGTGTATGCACATTTTTGATCATGTATTATTACTCCCAGTAGTTTAGTATAAGTAATAACTTCAATTATTGTTTTGCTTTGAGAGAGAATGGTAAACTGGCCTTGTCTGTGGGTGATAATTTCTTGGGGGTAAACAAAATTAGCTTGGATTTGTTTGGATTAAGTGACAGATAATTGTTACTGAGCCAAGTCTCTATGGAAGTAAAGGCCAGTTGAGTGATTTGTTGTGGGTCAGATATGGAATTAGCAGAGCAGATAACAGTGGAGTCATCTGCGTACTGTATTACAGAGCCCTGACTGAAAATAGACTGAAGATCATTAATAAAGATGCTGAAAAGGAGGGGTCTTAATATAGCGCCTTGTTAAAATAAGAAGAGCGGGAGTTCTTCCATGTTACCGCCTGTTGTCTGTGTGACAGGTGACCTGAGAACCAGTTAAGAGAGGGGGACACCCGTTTTTGAGAGTTGATTTAGAAGTAATGGGTATGAGGCTGTATCAAAAGCCTTTGATAAGTCTAGAAATAGGGAAGAAACTATTTTGCCTGAATCTCGTGCTTTATTGACTATGTCCATGAGAGATATCAAGGCAGTTATTGTGTCATGGCCTGGTTTAAAACCAAGTTGTGTAGGAGATAGAAGCTGGTTATTAAGAAGAAAGTTTAGAAGTTGTAGATGCATGCATGTCTCAATGATCTTTGAGATGGGGGGAGATAATGGCTATGTGATGGTAGCTGGAGATAGCAGTAGAGTTGCTGCCTTTGTGGAAGGGTAGAATGAATGCCTTTTTCCAGAATTTTGGGACATAGGGCTCAAGGATGGATCTGTTGACTAGTAGACTAATAGGGCAGGTGATAGCATCAGCAGCTAGTCTGACATATACTCTTGGTAGGTTATCAGGTGTATTCAAGCTAGGTTTGAGTTGGTAGGTTATCAGGTGCATTCGAGCTGGGTTTGAGCTGGTAGGTTGTCAGGTGCATCTGAACTAGGTCTGACTTTAAGGAGACTTTTTACAGTACTAGTTTGAAAGGGTTTCATTGTGAATTTGGATGTTGGATAGGTTGTTGTTTTACAAAATTTGAGTGAGGACAAAGAAGAAGAATATTAAGTGGGAGGGGATGAACTTTGTTGTCTAGAATGGTTAAAATATTTGAGAGTGTATCACAGTGAGGTTGGGGAAAGTTGGCAGTAATATTTAATATGGTATTAATAAAGTGAGAATTACAGACATTGGCTATTTGTGGTAGAGCTTTCTATGGGTGTGGACATGGATTATTATTAGTGCCTGGGTTTAGGAGAAATGTTATAGATGACCAGAATTTTCAGGGTTCCTGCCTAGGATTGATATGAAGTGTTAGATGATAAGTCTTTTTTATCTTTGATTATTTATCTTTTTACTTTATTTTTTTTTATTTATCATTTGTTAACTGGGCAAGTCTGACTTGGAATGAAGCCAATTTTCAGCAGAGGCCCAGGGAGAAATGCTCCAGATGCATGTTTTTGTAATGTGGGAGGAAAATGGAGCACCCGAAGGAAACCCACACAAATGCAGGGAGGACATACAGACTCCACACAGAAGGCACCCCAGCTGAGAATTGAACCAGAGAACCTCTTGCTGTGAGGCAACAACACTACCGCGGCACAACTGCGACTACTTGGTTATGAAGCTGCTTGAATTACATGAGGTCTGATGGATTTTGTATTTTTAACCATTGTTTAGTCTCTAGTTCTTGTGTTGGTTTTGTTTGCCATGGGGCATGGTTTATTTATTATTTATTTATTTCCAGTTTGATGACCGGGGAGGTCCACTGGGCTCAAGGAGCCCATTTTCAGTGGAGGCCCGGGGAGAAAAGCTCCATATTACATAGTAAAAATAAGTAAAGTATAATATTATATATTAAAACTAAGCAAAATATAATAGCAAAAATTGAAGAACATACATTACATACTAGATTAGGGACAAGTTGTACAGTAGTTATAAAGCATGTCAAAATGGTTATAAAGCAACTAAAATTTGTAAATGGCAGTAAAGAAAAATTCTTCCCAAAGAAGGGGTGAATAAAAGGTGGAAAGTACATTATTTGCAATATATACATTCATGATATTGATGTATTCAGAGAGAGGCAGCTGTGTAATAGAAAATGTTGGAGAGCATACACTATATTTTAAATTAGGGACAAGTTGTTCTTTGTTAAACAGCATCTAAATGTGTATGTTGGCAGTAATGAGAATCATTCCCAGAAGGGGGAGAGTAAAAGACAGATAGTAAACTATTTACAATGTATACATTCAAGATACAGATGTTAGATTACATTATATTCAGAACGAGGCAGTTGATTAGGAAATCAGTATGGAGTAGTGTTACTTATATTAGAGCTACTAGCAGGTTAGGTAGGTAGAGTGCAACTGCATTTCCAATTATAGGAGAGGTAGGAATGGAGCTGGGTTTTGAAGTGTTCAAAGTTTTCAGAAAGTCTTACAGAAGGAGGGAGTGAATTCCATTTTTTTGGCTAAGGAAAATTATAGGAGAAGCAGACTAGTGGGACAATTTGGTTTGTGTACAGAAATTAGATTTTGGTGGGCAGATCATAGAGTTCTGTGTAGGGTGTATAATGATAAGATGTTTGTTAGTGCTGGGCATTTAGTTAGTTTAAAAATAAGCTTGTGGGCTGTAGTGAGTTGGAGGTAGTCAAGGTAGCTGGGAAGTTCTAGCCAATTTAGCAGGTGAAGAGATGTACAGTGGTGGGAGGAGTATTTGGATTTAGTGACGAATTTTGAGATTTTGTTGTAACAGATTTCCAGTTTGAAAGAGATAGAGGAAGATAGGTTGCTTAGTAGGGGTGCACCGTACAACAGTGATGGTAGTAAGCAGGTATTGGTGAGTATTTGTCTTGTAGAAGGAGAGAGAAAGTGGGAATTTCTGTACAGCATACCAAGTTTTTGATGTGTTTTCTTAATATTTTGCTGAATATGAGTAGCGAATTTTAGGTGTTCATCTATAGTAACCCCAAAAAGTTTAGCAAAAGGAACAACTTCTATGGTGGAGTTGGCATGGCTGATAATTTTGAAAGAGTTTTTGTCGAGATGGAGGGATATTGTGGGAGAGACTAGTAGATTTTTGGATTTGCTGGCATCCAGAGAGAGGTGGTTTTGAAGCATCCAGTTCTCAGTAGTTGAGAAGGCAGTTTGAGTTTTTATTTGTAGCTCAGGGAGGTTAAAGGTGGAGCAGACTAAAGTTGAGTCATCCACATATTGTACTATCTTAGTGTTAGGAATGGCTGCATGGAAATCATTAATAAAATATATTAAAGAGCATCGGACCGAGTATGGATCCCTGGGGTACCCCGGTCAGGGTAGGTAGGAAGGCTGAGGTGCCAGTTCTCCATTTCACGGCCTGAGATCTCTCAGAGAGGTAGCTTTTGAACCAGGTTAGGGTGTTCTGAGAGAGATTAAGCTTAGAAAGGTGGTTCAGGAGATGGGTATATGAGACTGTGTCAAAAGCCTTGGAGAGGTCTAGAAGGACTGTGGATGCAATTTCTCCAGAATCACGGGCGTGGTTTACTACGTCTAGGAAAGAGAGAAGAGCAGTTATTGTGCTTTGGCCAGGAAGGAAACTGTTTTGTGTTGGGGTGAGGAGTTGGTTATTGGTAAGGAAAGGCATGAGCTGGAGGTGGATGCATTTTTCAAGAATTTTTGAAAATGGGGAGAGAATTAGTTTTGATTCTTTTAACATGAGGGGTGCAAGGCTGTTCAGGGTTTCAAGAAATAATGTATCAAGTAACTCACCATATCATCTAAAGGTAGAGTTTTTAAGATGCTCCAGTTCATGTTTTCCAGTAGATTGGTGAATATCTGAAGTTTGAAGTTGGTCACGTTATGTATTTGTTTATAATGAACAGTCAGTTTGCTGGTTTCATGCTTTCCTTTTTTTCTTTACGATTTACATTAAAATGAAATATGTTTTCCTTAACTACTAGGGGACAGTGCAGTGGTGCAGAGGTTAGCAATGTTATCTCACAGCAACAGGTTCTATGGTTCAATTCTTTGCTGATGTTCTTTCTGTGCAGAGTCTGCATGTCCTCCCTGTGTTTGTGTTGGTTTCCTCCCGCATTCCAAAGATGCGCATCTGGAACATTTCTCCCCAGGCAACTGCTGAAAATGGGCTCTGTCACAGTTGACTTTCCTGGTAAATAAGAAATCTATTTAAAAGATCTGCTTTATAAAATGAGGCCGAGTAATCTCACAGTCATGGCAGGCAGGCTATATGTTTCTAATCTGTTTGTTGTGAAAGGATACTTACCTATTTGGTAAAATATACTAAATGTATCATTGTCCATGCTGGCGTGAATGACATGAGACGTACCTCTCTGGACTACATGAAAAGAGACATGGAAGAGCTCATGGATCATGTGACCCAGGCAGGCATGACCCTAGCCCTGAGTAGCATCCTGCCTTCGCCCAGAATGATACCACAGTATAAGGACAAAATGATTGATTTCAACAATTGGCTAAGCTTCTGGTGTCATTTAAAGGGGATCCAGTATTTGTCTGCCTGGGAAGACATGATCGGCAAACCACGATGCTTTGCCAGAGATAGTCTGCACCTGTCACCCCTGGGATTCAGGTTACTGGCTAAAGCTCTTGCCACCCCTATAGTGCCTTTTTTAGGCAAGGGTCAAAGGATAAAACCACCATGTAACAGATACAAGCATGCAAAATCTGAAGGTAATGCTACTCAATGCTACAAGTCTAAACCTCAAAATGCACTCCTAAAAATGGAGAATATATCTGTGCAGTAACGGAGACCTGGTTCAAGGCTCCAGAGAGCACCCCTGCAATACCAGGCTTCAATTCTTACCACACTTTATGGCCACAAAACCAAGACCAAAACACTAAAGGTGGAGGAGTGTCCATATTCACCAAGGATATTCACACCTCCAGGCTAGTTGCCCAACACAATGCATCTGAAATTCTCCAGGTGCAACTAACACTAGGTAAGACTGCAATCCAAATTGTAGCTTGCTACAGATCCCCCACCATGCCCCAACATTCTCACTACACCTTTTTAAACATACTGGAAAATATTAAGATACAACCAAACACCCTAATACTGGGTGATTTCAACTACCCTGCCATTAATTGGGAAAACTACTCGGGTACCAACTCCTTTTCCCAACGGTTCCTGGAATTCATAAATTCCAATGCCCTGAATCAACTAATCCATTGTCCCACCAGGGGCTCCAATATCCTAGACCTGGCCATTACCAACATGGAAGATAGATGCTCCACACCAGTGGTCACCCTCTCATTGGTCAGGTCTGACCATAAGCAAATCACCATTGACATCCACATCCCACCCCCATCCCTCAGTAAGGAAACCTCCTTAAAAAACTTCTCCAAAGCCAACTTCATGCTACTGAAGTCAGAAGTGACAAACTTCACAACACCCACTCAGACGGGATCTGGAAGTTCAACTGCAGAATCCTACACTAAGGCACTGTGCGAGCACGTCCACTCGTGCATGAATCGTGCCATCCCAAATAGAACCAAGATGCTCTTCTCCAAAAAAAGGAAGCCAATCTGGTGGTCCCCTGCTATAAGCAAACTATACAACAGAAGGAAGAAACGGTTTCAGAAAAGAGGAAAATCCCAGGATGCAAAAAACTCCCTCACCAGCCTCAGTAAAAAGCTGAGATCCCTCATAAAATCCTCAAAAGCTAGTCACAAAAATAAAATTGCCAAAGATTCCAAAGACAACCACAAGGCATTCTATAGTTATGTCAAGAATCTAAATGGCAATGCTCAGATCTGCTCTGAACTACAACAGAATGGCATTAAATATACTGATCCCAAGGATATTGCCAATATCCTGGCAGATCGATTTAGTGCCAAATTCACCCCCCTCTCACCCCCTAAAGGGCCCATCTCAATACCAAAAGATTGCCAAATTCCGATAATCATGGCCACACAGGTAGAAACCGCACTCTCCAAAGCTAAGAATACAGCATCCATGGGACCAGATGACATCCCAGGCTGTGTACTACATGAACTACAAAATGAACTGGCCCCTCACCTAAGTGTCATGTTTAATCATAGCCTCACCTCAGGCTTCGTGCCCACTGAGTGGCGCACAGCTGCAGTTATCCCACTCCACAAGGGAGGATCCACCTTGGATCCCGGGAACTACCGTCCCATCAGTCTGACAAGCCTGATTTGCAACAGCATGGAATGCATTATCATGGAACTTATAAACAAAGACATTGGCAACCTTCAAACACTGGACCCCACCCAGTTTGGGTTTGTGAAGGGCCGATCTTGTCTCCTGAATCTGATTGACTTCTTCGAATAAGTCTCCAGAGCTGTGGATGAGGGTAAGGCGGTCCATACAGCCTATCTGGACCTCGCCAAGGCCTTCAACACCATCCCCCACTCTGGAATCATAGATAAACTTACTAAGCTGGGCATAAATCCCTAAGTCACTTGATGGGTTGCCAACTGGCTTACTGACAGAACCCAGACTGTAAAAGTAACCGACTCTAAATCCAGCTCCAGACAAGTGACAAGTGCAGTACCTCAGGGTTCAGTCCTAGGACCACTCTTGTTTGGCATCTGCTTCTCTGAAGTACAGGCCAACACTGAGGGACTCTGGCTAACAAATTTTGCAGATGACTGCAAACTGGGAGCCATTACTGAATCCCCACATGATGTGGATATTCTACAAAAGGGCCTTACAGAAACAGATGCCTGGTGCCAGAGCCATGGGTTCAAGCTTAATGCCAAGAAATGTATAGTTATACCCTTTGGAAAAAAACATGTACCCATGAATTACCACATAGGTAGCAGGACACTAAACATCGAAAGTGTGATGAGAGACCTAGGGACACAGGTGGAAAGTGGTCTCACTTTTGATACCACAACAGTCAGAAAATCCTTCTATGTGGCACACCTCATCACTAAGCGCTTTTCATCCAGAAAAAAGGAGGTCAGTGTCCCACTGTACTCATCCCTCATTATAGAGTATAATGCCCCGTTTGGTATGTACCTCACAAGACATCTGCAACAGCTGGAAAGGCCACAGAAATACCTCACTAAAAGAATCACAGGCCTACAGCAGATGCCATATGCTGACCGTCTATAAAAAACTCCAGCTATACTCTGTGGCATATCGTCTACTCAGAGGCGATCTCTGCTTAACATTCAAGGCCATGTCAAACCCTGAGCTGTTGGACATGCTCCACTTAAAGAAATCCCAATCCCACAGAGCCATACGCTCCAGGGATTTAAACCTTATCATCACAATGAACAAAACATGCTGGAGGGATAGGTTATTGACCCAGAGACTCCCCATACTCTGGAATAGATTGCCCATACATGTCAAGCAGAGCGCTTCTTTGGCCCTCTTCAAAAGGAACCTTGATGATTGGATGGGAGATAGGAAATTCACCCCGGGGATCATGTCAGTCGCCCTGCTAGACAGGGGTCCAGAGAAGTAAATACTGTGGGAAGAAATATCCAGGGAATTGTTATGGCTAGGCTTGCATAGGCCTTAGGGCCGATAGCCTAGTACCAACCTATGAACCTATTATTGTACTGTTTTCAGATATTCTTTAGGCATTCTTTGTCGTTTCTGTAAACCTAGCAGCCATGTTTGCCCTGGAAGATCTACTGATTACAGAAGGATTAATGACAAGTCACTTTTAGCGCAAGGGAACCTACTTGGTGACTTCCTGATGAACACTGTGTGGAACAAATCTGTTGCACGGTGCCATGACGTAGTTTCTAAATGCATGTTTTGTAGCAAAAAGTCATTGCCTATGTACTATGTGTCAAAGAAATTGGTATGGCCTTCTGGAAAGCACTAGCCCTGGAGATGTGTCAGGCTCATCAGTGGCATTCTCAGTGGAGCATTGCTGGAGTGGCTTAAGAAGAGATACAAGGATAGTTTTTTTTCACACAGAATTCAGGGATACCTTAAAGAGCACCCTATGCAAATAACAGAATCAAAAATCATAAGAAAAGTCAGGATGGGTACAAGGGACAAAGACCTTTTTTTAGCTAGGTAAGGAACAAAAGTGCAACCCACTCATTAAGTAAGAAAATGAGCAGAGAAGATGAGCCATGACACTTACATGATCTCATTATGTTTCTGTGTTTCTAATAAGTTTCCAATAACATGACTCCCAAATAAAGACAACCACCCGTTTTAAGTGTGATCTCTCTAGGCTGCTCTATTTGATGGAAAAAAAAAGCCTAACTATTAAAGTAATAGGCTATCGGAAGAAATCTAAGTCAGAAGCAATGTTTTGCATAGAGAATGATATTTTTTCTTGGCAACATTTTAAAATTTTCAGTGAGGGACTGTTAGAGTTACCTAGAAGGATTTGTTTGCTAATGCACATATAGTACACACATAGTGCCATTGGGGATTGGTATAATGGTTAAGGTGTTTACCTCACAGTAAAAAAAGTACAGGGTTTGAAAGGGGAAATTGGATAGGCTTAAAATGGAGAAAAACACCAACTCAAACTTCAAAATCACAAAGGGAGCCACACGAGGTAACTGGAAGCACAACCCCACTGAGTGGTCACTCTTAATATTAAGGATGAAAGCGCTTATGTTTTTATATTTTTATCTTTTTGGACAATAAATTTTATGTTATTATATTCTTTTGACTTAAATCATTGGATTTCATCTTTTGAAGAGTGACCGCTCAGTGGGGTTGTGCTTCCAGGTACCTCGTGTGGCTCCCTTTAGGCTTAAATTGGCCCATAAGGGTAGCTAGTACTTACATATGAACCAAATCAATGCTTTGAACATAATCCTCCCCCCCTTTTCAGTCTTTGCAAGTTACACAAAGCTATTATGCTAACAGTTCTACTGAAATTGAGTCATGGTTTTGGACTCTGTGTGATTTACTGGATCTAAAAAGGACAATAACAAAACTACTTAGTAAAACAACTGGACAGAATACTGAGTCACTTCTTGCAGTCTACTCCTTCACCTTTCTATGACCAGAAAGATGTTTGCAATGCCAACAGTGCTGAATGTTTCTAAGGCCAGATGGATGGTTGTGAAGAAAAACTCATCATGTTACTAATTTATGCCTTGAAATTTGAGGAAGCGTTAGTAACATAAAATCATCAGAGCTGCCACTGACTTTGAGACATTACACGTTTTCATTTTAAGAGATGACTCTTGCTAGGCAAGGAAACAGTGTTTTTTTTTATTTAGTTAAAAATGCAAATATTACTGTAAATTAACACAAATGTAACAAAAAGTCAGTGTAGTGAGCTTTGAGCTCTGCTAATCCGTAAGGATGGCGCAGTGGTCCAGCAGTAGAGTTGTCCCCTCTGGTTCAATTCTCGGCTGGGGTGCCTTCTGTGTGGAATCTGCATGTCCTCCCTGCATTTGTGTGGGTTTCTTCCAGGTACTCTGGTTTCCTCCCACATTACAAAGACATGTATCTGGAGCATTTCCTCCTGGGCCTCTGCTGAAAATTGGCTTTGTTCCAAGTCGGACTTTCCCAGTTAACAAATGTTAAATAAATAAAATAAAAAAACTGCCATAAATACTCCCTTAAACAACATTTTTCCAAATGTTACAGCTCAGACATAAACAGACCAATAAAAAAGGAGGATGTATAAATATACCTCTTTATTGTTATACTCTCAGTCAATGACTACAATCTAAAATTCAAAAAAAACATGGCCTTGTACCACACCTGACATCTTCAATAGTCTCTGACAAGAACTACCTTACAATGATCCCAAAAAACACCTAATTCTTTCTTACCAAATAAATAAACTATTCAACTACATCCCACTCACCCCAGAGAAGGAACCTTGCTGCATCTCTACTGCCAAAGCCAAAAGTGAGCAAGTCTCCCACTTACTAAACTCACTAACATTTAAACTACTAAAAGAACAATACTGCCCACTGTTAGCAAATACATTATATGGCCGCGGTGGTGGAGTGGTTAGAGTTGTCACCTCACAGCAAGAGGTTCTCCCATTCGATTTTCGGCTGGAGCACCTTCTGTGTGGAGTCTGCATGTCCTCCCTGCGGACAAGTGACATTAAAAGACATGCAGGTAGGTGCATGCGTGAATGGGCGTGCCTTCTTTGAAGGTTGGGTGTTGGGCTGGTAACTTGGCACCATAAAAATCCACTGCCAATCATTAGCAGACCAGAATTCAGCTGTGGTGACCCCTAAAAGCCCAAAAGACTGTTTTAAGAAGAGAACACACTCTTTAAAAAGTCAAGATGGAAGAGCGAATGTTCAATAAAGTGAATATTCAAATCAGAGAAAAATAATACCACAGGGAAAGGAAGCACTTGGCCACCATATGAACAATACACACATCACAATATGTCAAACCCCCCCACCCCCCAACTATATATATATATATATATAGATATATATATATATATATATATATATATATATATATATATATATATATATATAGTTGGGAGGTGGTATATATGCACACACACACACACACACACATGTATATATATATATATATATATATATATATATATATATATATATATATATATATATATATATATATATATATATATGTATACCAACTCTTGAAATTGCACTACAGTTGGGAAAACTGGGCAGTGTCCTAACATTGGACAACTGCATTCTTTCCTTGTGAAAGTTTTCACTAATGTCTATGTTTGCTTTATTGAACATTTGCTCTTTTCATCTGTATGAAAAGAGTTTCAGATAATAATGATTTGATTATGTGAAGTAGACCCATAGATATATATATATAGTTGTATGTATGTATACATACACACAAATACACATACACACACACACACACACACACACACACACACACACACACACACACACACACACATATTTATATATATGTGTGTGTGTGTGTGTGTGTGTGTATATATATATATATATATATATATATATATATATATATATATGTATATGGATTCACTTTATATCCTCGAAATACTGAAATATCGAAATTCAGTATTTTGAAGTTATAAAGTCGAATTTTTGAAACAGCAAAAACTCAGAAGCATGAAATTCAAAATCTCGTACACCAGAGATTTTGAATTTCATGCTACTACCACATACAAACACACATACACACATATATAAATAGGTCTATGTCAGAAAATCGACTTTTCGCTAACTCAAAAAAAATATTGACGAGACCATAAGATCAAGTTTCCAAAAAGTTGAACATCAAAAAAAAAAAAAAAAATACAAAAAGACCCACAAAAAAAAATCTCTTTTTTTACATTTTTGCAGGGGGGCAAGCCTCTATGCACCACCTGCAAATTATATATGCCAACTCGAAGATTGCACTACAGTGAGGAAAAGGGTCAGTTTCCCAATCCTCTCTGTACAGCGATCTCCATTCAAAAGCTTCACGTTTTCAAAAACTCGATCATATAGTCTTGACCATATGGATTTCCAGTTTCTGAAAACTTGATCAATTGATAGGGACCCATATATACATTAGAGGTCTTTTTTTTGTACACTTGTCCTTCCTCGGTAGCAATGTATGGAACTAGCCCCATAAACATGTAAGATCTACACTGGAAGTTCACTAGTGCTTTAACTCTGCATTCCATCATTGCATGAAACCTCATGGCCATATAAATCAAGGAGTGAACATTGAGAACAGGGAATATAGCAAAAATGCAGCAATGAAAGAATACGGTAATCTGATTGTGTCTGTGTGTACGTCTGATATGAACATTGTGAAGGATATGCTAGCGTTACAGTGCTGATGTATTTTATTTATATAAGTTAAAACGTTGTGTGAAGAATAACTGAAGCTCATAGGTAGGAACATGCTTGTTTTGGAGACATGAGAAAGTTAAAAATCTGAGAAGCTGCAAAAAACAGTCTCAAAAAAGATGTCTATAATTAGTGTGTGTTAATTCCCTGATAACGCCACCCTGTCAGGCATTACTGCTTGCTTAATGACATCAAGTTCCATCCTGCGTTCAATGGGGATATTCTAAGCAGGTTTCAAATAAATCCTAGTAAAAAGTCAAGGAAAATCAAATAAACCTTGGTAAAATGCTTTAACTTTTGAACCCACTTTCCCACTTTTTACAGTGCTTGACAAGTCAGAAACAAATTACATTCTACAGACTTTAGTTTAAGCTTCTACATGCATACTGCAGAGCTTGAGGCAAATTAATTGGACTAATCAGAAAGATATTCTTTGCATGGAGTATGAGTACACATGAAACACAATAATAATAATGCTATTCACCTTGACTAAACTGCATTCGAGTGCCATATTATTTCTAAAATCCTATTTTTAATTTTTTTAGTTTATAATAGTAGAAAACTATAATTCAGAAATCATGAAATATGGTCAAAAAACACTTTTAAGCCAGACATCTTGTAAAGCTTTCTTATGCAAGTTTTACAGTAATAAGGATGATTGCATTTGTGGTGTGCAGACTTCCAGTTGTTAAAACACGTGTTTTCACAGACAAACCAAAATTAGTCCATGGGGCGGCAACAAAACCATCATCATTTAGTGTGTGACTAGAAACGAATCCTTGGGAAATCTTGTATCAGTTGGCATGAACCGCAGCTCACATGCCCTAAGTAAGACCCGGTGAAATGAAAATTATAATTGGCAATGAGTAGTGAATGAATGTTATTAAGTTAATTACAGAAAGAAGACTATAGTGGCTCATCAGAGAGAGCCAGCAGGGTTGGAAGCTAAGGCTTCCTCAACACTTTGCACTTTCAGGTACAAAATATGAGCTCTCAGCATGCAGACGTTTCTTCACCTGCTATCCTTCCTGTTCATCAAAAAGAGAAGTGTGGAATTTCTCAGCAGTATGTTCTATGAATGATCTTCATTACTTACCACAATTATGAAAACCATACTGTGCGGCTTTGGCTGTGTAGCTCAATTATCCTACACAAAATTTCCACCAATTAATCTAGTGCAGCCTGCTGTTCTTTTGTGCGACATCTTAAGTATCTTTTATTGTCAACCTATTTGGTAGTTCATTACTGTGATAACGCTACACAAGCAGGATAACCACTCAGTATATTCAGAATGAAACTGTCCACTACTGGAAATATACATTTACAAACAACACATGCATACACACACACACACACACACACACACACACACACACACACACACACACACACAAGCACACAAATAGATTCACACACACACACACACACACACACACACACACACACACACACACACACACACACACACACACACACACACAGACAAGCACACAAATAGATTCACACACACACACACACACACACACACACACACACACACACACACACAAGCACACACACACACACACACACACACACACACACACACACACACACACACACACAGACAAGCACACAAATAGATTCACACACACACACACACACACACACACACACACACACACACACACACACACACAGACAAGCACACAAATAGATTCACACACACACACACACACACACACACACACACACACACACACACGAATGTACACACATTCATACACATCCCTCCTGCTCAGAAATAAATATAAATGTTCTGTCTCAGTGAAATTTGCAAATGTCTCATTTCAGTTAAGTTGAGGGTGCCACGTGACAAACAAGGATTCTTCCTGCTGATTTAAGTGTAGAATGAATTTCTTTACACTGCCTTTACTTAGGGGCAAGTGCATATTGATGAAATGGTATTTCTCATTAAAAACATTCCTATCTTAACAAATGTTACAAGGGCCGCACAGCAGCACTTACTGCTGAAAATAGTACCTAACCATTGCAAAATAAAGGAACATGTCTTGTATACTTCATAACTTTGATGTACCAGAAGGTATCCATCATGCAGGGTATGAGCTGTTACTCACCATTTGGACCATAACATACTGGGTGTGAGATTTATGGTAAGATGAATGTGACTTGGTTTCTTTCCAGTGAAGGGGCAGCCTCAGTGCCTCTTATAATTAGGTCAGTCTGACTTGTCCGAAAGCATTTGTATAGACAAGTGGATCCCTGACTGGAGACCTTTCTGGGGTTGACCAATAAGTTAAAGACATGGTCATCAAGAACACACTAGTCCTTCGTGATGGATCTCAAAGCTGCAACATACCAACTATATCTCATGGGCAAACTTAGATAACAGTCAGAACTATGACTACTGGGCTGCTATAGTCATTCTATAGGTTTATTTTATTATTTTTTTTATTTTTTTATTTTGAATGTGTTACCCAGGGTAGAGCACTGATCCCATTGGACCCATTGTAGTTTCCTCCTAGGTTGAACACAACAGATAAATAACATTATATACAGAGTGAATGAAAAACTGCAACATACGCATATATTATATACAAAGTGAATATCACAGTTGGCTTGAAGGTATAGAGGCAATAGATAAACAACAATCTATAGGTTCATGGGTAAGTACTAGGCTAGCTGCCCTTGCAGGCCATTTTAAACCTACCCAATTTCCCTTTTGTACTCCAAATAACATGTCCTAGTTGGTTATAGACTAAACATACCCATCCCATAGCCGATAATTATGTATTATCCCTAATTAGAATAACTGGGATCATACCATCGGTCATTTGAACTGACCCATGCATAGGATAAAGCATTTAGGAGCTGCATCTGTTTATTAGTAGTACAGAAATCAGTCCAGGGGTAAACTTTGTTTCCCATCCAGAGATCAAAGTTGCACTTGAAATGCACAGGGACGAACTTTGTTTTATGAGGAGGAGGTGTCTGTTCCACAGCAGTGGTATCCTCTGCAAGATATACAAAACCATTCTGCTGATGTTGCAGAAGAGGTTTAGATCCCTCAACAGTGTATTTCTGATTCCATTTAACTTGCTGATGCGCAGTAAAGCCATCAATAATGGGTCAGAGGATGCATTGTATGCCAGACACAGGTCATTTGTTAGCAGTCTGTAGGATACTGAGTTTAGTGACCGGGCTTTGATTTGGTCCATGTAGGGCATGGTGTTTAGGCCTTGTATCCTTTTAGTAAGGTATTTAAGTGGGTGCTCCAGTTATTGCATGTGTCTGGACAGATACATGCCAAAGTGGCCACTATATTTAATGACTGGCCTAATGAGGCCTGGCTGAATTATATGCAGAGTGACTGACAAAACACAGTTTAAGCATGCATTATATACAGAGTGGAAATCAGAGTCGGCATGCTAAAAGAATCACAATCAAACAGAGTCAAAGTGAGATAAGTAGAGGGAAGAAAACGTCTATGAGGAGCTTAAATTATATGGCCAGAGAGATAGCAGTTGCATTTTCCTAGAGTCTTAAAATGTGTTTTTATTTCTCATCCAAAAATGGGTAAGAGGAATGATCTTTAAGAAAGAAAGAGAGAGATTCCTACAATTTGGGTCCAAGGAATGAGAAAGCACATTCTGTGCAGTGAAGCATATTTGGGTGGTTTGGAGTTTGGTGTGGGGGGGGGGGCTTGGAGGTGAGGACATGAGTGCTTACAATATCTAAAGTTGTATGCTGATGTATCTCCGAATAGTCGGGAGGTTAGTGGAGGGGGGTAGTTCTCATTCTTGATAAGTTCAAATAGTTGAGATAGAAGTAGAAAGTCAACATGTTAATTTACTTAGTTTGAAAAAACACAACTGAAATGATCAAAACCATTTGACACTTGAGTGTCTTTTTTGCTCCGTGAGGTTTATTCTTTGGCTGTAAGCTAGTTCTAGGAAAAAGAAGGAGCAAGAGATACAGAAGGGGCTGAAGGGCTTTCATAGGATTTATAAGTAAAGATGATTCTATGTTTATTCAAGAAGTCACCCAAAAGATCCTGTGAATGCTGGCTGAATAAAACTTCCTCTGTTAAATAAACTTTCTAGATGGACTGACTGACCTTTTCTTTAAGGGTGGACAGAATAAATCAGCCCATCCTTTACAGAAAAAAAATGCTTGAGCATGCCTCCCTAGCAAGTGCATCAGTGTAGCCAAAGCTACAGTTGGACACATGGCTGGATACTGTGGAAGCCACAGATGGAGTCTTTATTACCTCCCATTTAGACCCAGATGCAGGAAAGCATGAAAGCATTCCCAGTACCATATCCAATATATTCTCTAAGTAACATTGTAAACTAAACTGGGAAAAAATGATATGAGATCTCTGAGCTCCAGTGTGACAAAAGGAACTATTCTTTTACACACCCTGCCAATGCAATATACTCTTTATCTTGGCTAAAGATGGCAACATGTTTTCACTTCTGGATCCGCTGTTGAACTGAAGAGATCATATCATCAGGACCTTATTCCATTCAGCTGAGGATAACTGCTTTCACTTTCTTGTGAGCCACAGGATCAGATTTTTGGTGATTTCAGGTTACATAGCTAGCATCTCTGGATAGAGGCCCCATGGGAACAATTCCCTAGTGGTCCTTCTGCTTCTCCATAAATTCACAGATGCATTTCCGCAGGAATATATGAGGACCATATGTCACTCCAGAGATGAGGTCATGACCCTCAAGGGTATTCCAAAGGAGTCAACGAGTGGGGGCTCATTGTCCTTAACTGTCATGGAGAAATTGGCTTCCTGATCTGCAAATTCATCATAAGAAGTCAGGCATGTGATATAGATGTGTTGGGTATCAGGCAATAGTAACCATCATTCCAGAGTGCATCTGTAAAAGGTGTCATGAGGACATGAGACACCTGCACAGGACCTAGTACTGAGACCATTTATGCTGCCTAATGCATCCCACCCACATGTACATCTTCAATCATATTTCATTTAGCTATCTTAAGTATGTGGTCTGAACCTCAGCCTTAGTGTGAGACTATTATACAGATGCTACAAAGCCAGACTTGCCAAACCTGATAAAATGCAGGGTGGGGGGGGGGGTGTACCATGCAGAAGAGTTTTTGAGTCCAGGTATAATCATTGATATAAGTCCAGATGACCAGAAGACTGAAGTAGCTGTTCCCTGGGTTAATGAATACGGATCAGCTGATTAAATGCAGAGTGAGGGTGCCTATAAACCGGGATGCACCCATATGGTAGGACTCAGTGATGTAGTTATTCCAGACACCCATTATTTTCTGAAACAGAAATTGGGTACATACTTTAGCCGTCATTAGTAAAGGCTGAAGCTGTAGAACATGGGCACAGAAAGGCTGTTTCAGAAATAGATTTACATTTCAGAACATGCAATTGAGGTCTCTCCTCCATTTCATTCACCTTTGGAAGGGGCATCACCAAAGACCTGGGTCTGTGCAAGTGACTGGTTTGCTGATGCTGTTTCTGATGAGGTCCTGTATATAGGTGGATGAAAATGTAGTGTTTTTGTTGGAAGCATTAAAAAGAATAAGTCTTGCTGCGTCATTCACTTCGTGGAGCTGTGTCTACTGGGTTCCAGAGTGCTTTGGTTACATTTGTTTATTGGCGACTTTTCAAGGTGCTTTTCCTCTTTGTTTCTTGTTTTGGGTTCTGTGTTTTGCTGATGCAGTTACAGGGCATTTTCAACCTCTGTCAAATTCCTGATAAATAGAGAGAGATCAGGAATTCTTGTATCTGATGTCTTTGCTTTGTTCCTTTCAGCTAGTTAGCAGGGATGTGCCAGTGCAGATTTTAGAAATTTCTTTGGTGCTTACAAGAACACTTCAAAGGCTTCACTGCTTTAGACACCAGAAAGAGAAAATCATGTAAATTAGGGGGTCTATATTAGAACACTGAAGTCTTAAAACTTTGAATGTTCTAATATTGACCCCTATTCAGCGAACGCTGAAAATACCAAAGCTGCAGAACACCAAATTTTTTCCTAGGGAAAGAATTCGGTTGGCCGTTTTTGTCACTTCGCTATTTTCAGCACTGTGGTGGAAAGTTACGGGTTGGGTTCAGGTAAGTGTGTGATTGTGTGGATGTGAGGGTTAGGGCACAGGTTAGGTGAGTTAGGGTTATGGTGCATGTCAGGTAAGTGTGCGATTGTGACGAACGTTAGGGTTAGGGCGGGGTAGGTGAGTTAGGGTTAGGACGCGGGTGGGGTGAGTGTGCGATAGTGATGGACCTTAGGGTTAGGGTTTGGGTTAAGGTAAGTGGATAGATAGTAGTGTATGTACAGTTTAGTGTAGGGTTAGATGTAGGATTTTATGTGTATGTGTGTGGATTGCTGTTTTTTTGGTGTGCTTGTATTGTGTGTATGTGTTTCAGAACAGCAAATTTTTTCCCTGGGAAAAAAATTTGCTGTTCTGCATGTTAGATACTTTAAGCGTTTGCTGAATAGGGGTCGATATTAGATCATTCGAAGTTTTAAGACATCGGTGTTCTAATATAGACCCAAATTAGGATCTCCAGTTTCTAAGCAGAAAAAAGATCTGGTGGGCTCAATTCCTGCTAGTGTCACTGAGGACATGTCCGTGACTATGGTGCAGGCATCCTGTTTTTGAATATCAACTCAGGTATTTGACATCACTGTCATGGAGCATAGGCATGTCCATCCTAGGTGACAGGAAAGACTTCCATGCACTCTGGTATGGTTTGAGTACCCTCATGGAGACCATGGTAGAAAACATAAGACATTGCTTGCAGGGTGGATGGGGTGTCCTGCTGATGTCAGTCCCTTGCTAAAGTGAGGAGCAGTTCAGCTCTGATGCCAGTTGCATGCATCCTGCTCTCATGGTTTTGTTTGGCATATTACTGGATGCACAAAGTGGTGGGAAATTAGTAGAAAACACCTCCTAACAGCAGTTCAAGTGCTGGCCAAGAAGCCTTATTCTCCTCACTGGCCATGGACATGGGTCAGGATTAACCCAGGAAGGCTAAAACAGGTCCAGTAGACCTTGTGGATGAGGAGAGGAAGTATAAAGAGCTGATGTGCAAGAAGAAAAAAGTTGCACTCAGATGTTAGGATGTTATAGTATGGCACTTGATGTAATAGTCTGTACAGCAAGCAATATGCATAGTCCTGTCCATAGGAGTTTCTAAGGAAAATGCCGACGTGAGACAAAAGAGGAGATGAAACCACTTGTAGACTCACAATGTAGTGTCCTTACTGTTTTAACATTAAATGTGGTGCACATTGCATTTTGTGTCATCATGCATAGTGTCTGTAGTTTCATTTATTTTTTTGTGTGAAATACAATATTCAACAAATTGCTATTAAATTTTAGCTAAACTACATGGCAGTAGTGTGAATAAACATATGTCATATATTATTTAAAGCTTTAAAATGCAATTCATCAGACTATTTTAAAGGCCAGTTTTTTATGTACTGTATAAATTATATATTTGTTTGTTTATTTCATTTTATTTGTTAACTGGAGCTCTTTCTAAGTGAATCTGGACTCTTTTCAGCCATGACTTGGGCCATAAGAACAAGGGTAAATAGGAAATGCTGAGTCTTGAACTTAGATGTGAGCGTAAATTGATCTAAAAATCACTATCCTGGGAGCTTTAACTGATAGATAAAGTAAAGGGTCTTAAGAGAAGTGCAGTGCCTAACTGGCCAGTGCTGGTGGCACAAACAACTACATGGAATGAGGGTGGTCCTAGATTTAATTTCTTGACTAAAGGCACTGTTTTCCTTTCATATTTCAGTTGAAATAGGGAATGAGGGCTTGGCATAGGGGAGGAGAGATTGGCATAATGGTTAGGGTGCTTATCTCACAAACACATGGTGCAGGGTTTAATTCTCACGTTTAAGGGACATTGGCTAAACTTAAAATGGCTCACAAGGGCAACTGTTCTAGTACTAAACTATGATTCTATAAGCAGTGCCATGCAAGGGCTGTGTGTGCGTATTAATCTATAATGCAACATGCTGAAGTTTCCCAGATGAAAGGAAAAATAAATAGGTCCTGATGGAAGTGCAGTACCACTCCTCAGATTCCTTTTTAGGCCAGTGTCAGTGACAACCACAAAGAATGTAGGAGACCCTGGGTTCAATTCTGAGACAAGGATTAATGTTTTCCTTTTATGTTTTGCTGCTTAAAAATAATGCCATGCAAAGGCTTTGTCCTGTATTTGTATGTGTGTGTGTAACTTGCTTTGAAAATCAATATGCTGGGAGTTTCCCAGCTAAAAGGAAAAATAAAGTCTATTATGGGAAGCACAGCACCTGATAACGCCATGGAAAATAGGACATAATAGGTTCAATTCCCCAGGCATGAGTCTGCGCTTTCCTTTCATGTTTCATGTTTCATGTTTTTAAAACATTGCCATGCAGAGAGTTTTATATGAAATTCAAGTTAGTATTTTACAACATTTCGATGATTTACAGTCCAGTTTCTAGCTGATGCTCTGCAGATTTGTGATGCATTCTGTTGCACATCTATGATAACTATTATACTTTTTTATTTATTTTATTTTACAGTGTTGATCCTTTTTGAGACTTTATTAGGTTCTTAGGTTCATAGGTTCATACTAGGCTATCTGCCCTAGGGCATTTATAAGCCTAGCCAGAATGTGTTTGGCTTTCGCCACCCATTTTAAATTTATTTTGCTATGCCCTTTTTCGAGGTTAGTATACTGTGCCTCTGTCTAACAGTGACACAGAAGTGATACCCGGGGTAAACCTACGATCTCCCATCCACTCATCAAGATTCCTCTTGAAGAGAGTCAATGAGGGACTCTGCCTAACCTGGACTGGGATTTTATTCCAGAGTGAAGGGAGCCTCTGGGTTATGAATCTGTCCCTCCAGCATGTCCTATTTATTTCAGTGCTGAGGTTCAAGTCTCTCGAGCGCATAGCTCGATGGGATTTGGATTTTCTGAGGTGCAGCATGCCCATTAATTCGGGTTGGACATGGCTTTATACGTCAGGCACAGATCGCCTCTGAACAGGCGGTATGCCACTGAGTAGAGCTGGAGTTTCTTTAACCGGGCAGCATATGGCATCTGTTTGAGCCCTTTGATCCTCTTGGTGAGGTACTTTTGGGGTCTTTCCAGTTGCTGCAGGTGTCTGGTAAGGTACATCCCAAAGGGCATTGTACTCAATTATGGGCCTGATGAGGGATGAGTAAAGAGGCACGATGACCTCCCTGATCTAGATGTGAATCCCTTCATGATTAGGTGGGCTATATAAAATGTTTTTCTAACCACTTTGGCCACGTGGTTGTCAAATGAGAGATTGCTATCAACTTGGGTCCCCAGGTCCCTAATTACTTCTTCTGTACTTAATGGATTACCACCTATGTGGTAATTTGTGGGCACTTTGTTTTTGCCAAAGGGGATGACTATACACTTTTTGGCATTTAGCTTGAGGCCATGGCTCTGGCACCAGTTGTCTGTTTCTATGAGGCCCTTTTGGAGGATGCTTGTGTCAGCTGGAGAGTCGATTATGGCGCCCAGTTTGCAGTCATCTGCGAACTTGGTCAGCCACAGTCCTTACGTGTTGGCCTGTACCTCCGAGAAATATATACCGGACAAGAGTGGTCCCAGGACTGAGCCTTGTGGGACACCACTTGTAACTGGTTTGGAGTCTGACATGGCTCCAGCAATTCTAACCATGTGGGTTCTGTCCTTGAGCCAGTTTGCAATCCATCTAGTGACATAGGGGTTTATATTTAAGCTGGTGAGCTTATCTATAATCCATTATAGATAAGCTTATCTATATTGCTTTATAACAACATAGCTGTGGGCATGTTGTAATAGGCTAGCATAGTGAGCCACAATGATTCCATTGTTCTTTGATAATATGCCAGGATCACACACTTCAAAACAAAATATAAATGTCTCGTTTAAACAAAACACTTGCCATTCTCCTTATTGGGCCTTCAACTTTTAGCTACTAAGGATAACAAATTGTAACACTAGCCTTTACTGATTACAACAAAGAGAGTGATTGCTTCACAGCAGACTGGTGCTATCAGTGTCTTGTGAGAGGTGCCTCGTTAATCAGCTGTTTCGATGCATTGCTGTACCATGCACATAAAAATAAACTGCACACTTACAAACATGAGCTATTCTACAACAGCATTTATGATGAGTTCAGTATTCACAATCATCAGCATCCCTTGGGCCACAATCTGGATACTGCTTCTTAAAGCATTTTCATCTATGACATTAAAGGAACAGAGTAGGGTTCTGTTAATAATGCTTTCCGTATGCACTATTTCCCCAAATTAAATAATTATAAAATATGCGATGCGAAAGAAAAGCAATTTTCATTTAGTTAACCAAGACAGAAAGGATTAATAACATTTGTTTTGTAGTACACATTTGGAATAGCTTCACTATTTGTGTTTATTTACTTTTTTTATAATATATATTCATTACGTATGTTTATTTCTTTTTAACAAGGTTGTGTTTAAAGGACAAACAAGAGAAACTGGTCATCCGGTTAAGTAGGTAATGCTGCCGCTTGGATATGATGGTACTGTAATTCTTTGTACAGTGTAAATTCGCAGATTTTGCAAAGTACGGATCTCATAAAATCATAGTAGTAGGTTAGATTGTGACATTTGGTAAATGAGCAATCTTAAAAGGGCTTCAGTTACTCTTTCCCAGTAGGTATCCATGTCCCATGAAAGGGATCAAAATATTAATGAAACTCTGGCAATAAATAACAGTAAATTATTTGATTAATTATGCACAGCCTTGCACACAATTATAATGTGGTAAAACATAACAGTGGAATTTGGATGAAAAGTTGGTGAGAAAGTTTGTAAGACTTTCAGTGACCATGCATAGAGCTCCCTTTAATGTAGTGAATAGTGAACTTGCAGTTAAATGTGAGGACAAAGATAAGGGCTTCCCCTTCACATGTTAGAGGTAAAATTGCTCAAGTGATTGTAGCCCGCAGGAGAAAAAAAAAAGAGAAACAGCAAAACTCTGTGTCCCTATTAAAGAATGTCAGCACAATGGCAGGCGATGAGTGATAAAACTATTCTTCATTGCTTTCTCCATGATGGCCAGTCATCCACTAAGATGTCACTACAGCAGCGTAACACTTTAAGGGTGTGTCAGCAAGATAATACCTCTACTAATATGTGGGGATCATCCCCTTTGTAATGATGTGGGATATGACAGGTGAGCTAAAAGAGAAAACAGTTGGGCCAGTCATGTGTTAGAGGCTTGATCAGCACACACAAGGTGCAAAAAGACTAAGAAAAAGAAATTACAGTTATTATGGTTATACTTTATTATTATGTCCTACCATGGAACAGTGTCCCACCTATGCCCGGTTTCCTGCCTTCCTGTGAGAGGCTCTTGCCCGTATAGCGTAAGCAGGTACTAGTATTAATATTATTTTCTTTCCTTGCATTTAACTGTGGACTCTATTTTCCAGGGATATTTATGACTTCTTTGCATCTTAATCACTGTTTTCTAGATACTATATGTATTTTTCAGAATTTTGCAGAGCACTAAGAATGAGTTATAAGACTGACAAAAAATGGAAACACAAGACAGATAAAACAAAATATGCATAATTAAACAAACAATGCTATTTGGCAGATTGGCTGTTTTTAATGATCACTCCCTTCACATTTATTGTCAAATGCCTATAAAGGTAGTTTTAGAGACTACTCAGCACTGACATTGCTTGTATTTAATGCAAAGAATATTCTTTTTAAAAGGCATTTTTATGTTTTAAGTTTTGTCTCATGTTTTTGCGTGATTGATTTTTTTCCTTTTATGACTTTACAAGAAGAAAATGAATAAAAAGAGAAACATCTGTACAGAGGTTTGCACTGTCACCTCATAGCAAGAGGTTCTCTGGTTCGATTCTTGGCTGGGGTGCATTCTGTATGGAATCTGCACGTCCTCCCCTGAGTTCATATGGGCTTTGTCTGATTGCTCCGGTTTCCTCCCACATTACAAAGACATGCATCTGGAGCATTTCTTCCTGGGCCTCCACTGAAAATTGGCTTGTTCCAAGTTGGGCTTTCCTAGTAAACAAATGTTAAAAAAATAAATAATAAATACAATTAGAAAGTTAAAATATTCAAAACTGCATAAACTGGGAGTGCAGAATCTTAAACCTTTATAAGCATGCTATTTGCAATGTACTGAAAACTCTTTGCTTATTATCTTCTTTTCAGGGCACTGTATCTTTCTGTTTATTTATTACTTTGAGCCTACCAGAACACAAACCTATTGATTAGACTCACAGTTGATTCCATTGTCCTGGGAATAAGACTGGCTTAGCTTATTGCTTCCCTTGCAAAATACAGCTAAACGCATAATCCTGTGTTCTGGACAAAATGAAATGTTAGTACCTCAAGTCTGTAGCTTATTATCAATAGTCAGTTATCAAGAAGAAAAATAACCTAGCTTTCTGGGGATGGCAACTGCAATGAAGTCATTGAAGGAAATAAATTATGCTTTTTTGGACATAGAAGCAGACTTTTAAATATAATATTCTTCATAACCTTGCCCAACTCAACAATCACATCTAGAAGCAGATCGTGTGTGTGAAAACACCATTCGCCTGAATTAAAAGTGGTGGTGAGCACCCACAGGACAAAATATCGGCAGTAATATGCTTCAACATAGAAGATACAGTGATGACTTGCTGATGAAATATACAGATAGTTTAATACTTTAAAACTAGTATACACATTTCAATTTACATTGTTTTTCATTTATTTTGAAAAAGTATGGACTAATGTGCCAATGCAGTGCAATTATAAAAATTAATAAATACATATATGATGATAATAAGTTCTTGGATTTGCTTTTTAGCTTTTCATAAACTTATGTTTTAAAACTCCCTGTGCAAATCACCTGGAACAAGGTCTGTATTTAGAAAAAAAACAACTAAAAACTTTAATTGTGAAAAAGTTTGGCAGTAAGTAAGTTAAATGTTTCAGAGACATGGCTGCCATAGCAATGACAATTTGTAATTAATAAAAGCCAGAAGTAACTTAAAGTATGCAGATCAATGTAAAGCTGACCTACAATACATCATGTACCAACTGGCCGCAGCTACAAGCATCTAGTGAAAGTACAATGGAAGTTTAACCCACCTAGATGCAATTAGCTGCAAGTAAATGTCACTGAAACAGAAAAGGGGAAAACAATCCACCATCTATCAGCTAAACAGTATTCAACAAATATTAGCAAAGCCACTATTAAATTACTGCAAAATATAAATACCCCAGGAACGATACTGCAGTGCAATTGAAAAATCATATTTCTTATCAAATGCTGCTTGCCATTGCCTGTTACAGTATATAGGCATGGCTGCATGATTACTGTCTCTCACTGTCTCTCTCTCTATATATGTATATATATATATATATATATATATATATATATATATATATATATATATATATATATATATACACACATGTATATATGTCTAATCGAAACTTCAAAACACTCAAAAACCCATTATAGTTTTACAGGCACCTCCCAACACACACACACACACACACACACACACACACACACACACACACACACACACACACACACACACACACACACACACTCTGGTAGCTGCAGATCTACCCCTATAAATGCATATATGTTCGTGGAACCACTCAATCTCTTTCTTGCATGCACATTCACATCCACACACACACCCATTTACTTACACACAAACACACACTCACACACACACACACACACACACACACACACACACACACACACACACACACACACTATTATCTAGCACTAAGGCTATATTATAGAAATATTGGTGAAATGTAGAAGTATGTGGGTGCAGCATAAATGATAAGTCAATCATTTTTAACTAGTAAGTCAAGAAAGAAATATTGGAAATAGAAGAAAAATGCAATGCAATCCAATCAATATACAAGTGTATCAAAGTTTATTGCAGATTACAGAAGTCATAAAACTAACTTGGTTTATAAATCAAGGCAATTTCTTCTTTGTTATCCTGTGATGACAGACTGTAAGAAGAAAAAAAATGGGGAAAGTTGGGAGCTCCTTGTGAAGATATGTGAAGGCTGCCAGCCTAGCCAGATAGACTTTTGAAGATAATTCTGTCATTTGTAAACATTAATATAAGCCACAGGCTTCTTCTCTTAAATGGAAAAAAAATGGTGTTAAATGTTGACTTCAAAAATGTAACCACAATGCAGTCTGCTGGAGGAAAGCTGATAAGTCAAGCATTGTATAATTGTTTGATCTCAAAACATGGAGCCGAGATGTCTGGATGAAGGAATTCTTGCTATTATTTTGAGACCAGAGTTGTTAGAATTTGCATGTGTAATGTCTTTTATTGCTGTAGCTTCCTGACCAGGTGCAAGATCAAAAGGGCTGCTAAACTCTGAGCTTCTGTTAGCTTGGGAACCACAGAAAAAGTGATGTAACCTGAAATGATTCAGTAGTACTGTGCTATCCATTTACAGACAGAGAGAGAGACTCAGAGCATTTTGCATTTGTCTTCAGAACATTCAACATCACCAGCACTGCTTTGCTCTACATGTAAAATTATTTTAGAACTTTGTTTGCGCTTAGAAATAACTAGGAAATAGGAAGATTAGACTAGTTGTTTTTCTGTATTTATGTCAGCACTTTTCTACTGTATTATTTTAAGCATTTTCCTGTAATCTCTGAACTCTTGACTAGCACTGTGTAGTAAGAAGTATTGTCTTTTGTTCTTATTAATTATTATATATTTTCAAACCTTTCAACTGTGGCTGTTTTATGTAGAGATAATTTAAGCTCTAGAGTGCATTGCATGTATATAGTGATACTGTACAAAGCCACTCCAGTAGTCTTGCTGTTTAGTCACACTTACCAGTTGGATAATAATATTGCACAGTAATAATTGGACACCCTTTGATAAGGGCCTTATTAGTAGCTGGTATTAGGGCTGGTGGCAGTGATTACTACCTTATAGCCTGGCAGGAAGGGGCATAGCTGGAGAACCTGTGCCAGCCTTCCCCAGGAGTGTCTGTGTTTGTATATAACTCAAATCTTAAAGAGTGTATGTGTGTCTGTGTGTGTGTGTCAGCTACTTGGGCAGGGACACAAAGCACTGGTTGGACAGAGAGGGTCTCTCTGTCTCGCTCTCTTTTGGCTTTTCCTGGTTAGGGGTCGCCACAACAGATCACCTTGTCTGCTCATGATTGGCAGTGGAGTTTTACGGTGTCGAGTTGCCAGCCTGGCACCCAACCTTCCATGGAAGGCACACACACATGCACGTACTTACGCCTAGGGCCAATTTTAGTGTGTCCAATCCATTTACAGCATGTCTTTGGGGGTGTGGGAGGAAACCGGAGCACCTGGAGGAAACCCACATGACCACAGGGAGGACATGCAGACTGTGCACAGAAGACACCCCAGCCAAAGATCGAACCGGAGACCATCTTGCTGTGAGGCGACAACGCTAACTGCTGCACCACTGTGGCCATCCAGGTTGGACAGAGAGGGTGCTGGGGATTGAGAGGGTGCTGGGGATTTTAGCTTGACCACTAGGCTGAGATCTGTACCCTATAACTGTGCCAGTGGGGAGTCTTATTGTGGATCTGGAGAGAAAGGGAGAAACCAGCCCCAGACTGACTGTGATCTCTGTGTGCTCTTAAGGGAAATTGTACTTTACTGTCTGTGAATTTGTTATCCTTCCCAATGTGGACGCCCCTCACTGGTGTTAGTGGTGAGGATTGAGGCTCCTTGATTGGTGGGCCAGTGCACAAGCATCACACTCCTTTCGTATGTTTTATATATGGCTATAGCCATATATAAAAGACACCAAAATCCTCCCTCCAGGTTTCTCCTGTTCAAGGTCAGACAGACCCTGCAAGAAAGTGGGAGGAGTTGCTCTTCTCTACCCTAACTCCTTCACCTTCATCCCATACTCCATTCCCCAATTCTCTGCTGCTGAACTAATCATAGCACAGCTAAAAATGAATGATTTCAGAAGTCTGTGCTTGATAGCCATATACATCCCACCTGGCAACAACATTCCTATATTAGAAGAAATCTTAGACTGGACCTCAAACAATATCCACAGTGAAACAATAATTCTAGGGGATGTCAACATAAACTGGCTAGATCACATAACTCCTTCTCCAAACGTTGCCATCAATCTCTAAAACTTCACTCAGCTCATTACTAGTATAACCTGGCATAGTAACAACCACCATACTTGACTGGATTATAGTATCAGACCCCAACAAAATTACATCAGCAGGAACTCTACCTTGCAATATCAGTGACCATCTGCCTGCCTACATAACACACTTCACCACCTCAACCTTACACCGTCACCAATACAAACCCTCCAGGCAGCCAGCTAATTTCCACCCAAAAAAATTCAGTGAAACACTAAGTAAAATTAGTTGGAGCACTCTAAAATCTTTACCTCTAGATGAAGCAGATGAAGCTTTCAACTCAACATTCCTCAGCATACCCAATAGAATGCCCCCCCCCCTCTGAAACAAGAGAATAAGAACAAATCACGCAAATCACAAATCATGCAATCTGCTTTTCTAGAGATACCAACAAATTTATGAATACCAGAGACAGAGCATGGAAAAAAACAGCAAAACAGTAAAAACCTTATTGATCTCTAACTATTCAAACAGCTCCACAATCAAGTAAAGCGGCTGGTTATTAAAGACAAAAAACAATACTGCTTCCATCTACAAAATGACTGCAATCACAACCCAAAAAGATTCTGCAACTCAGTCTCTACTCTACAAAACCCTGGCACCAAAAGCAACCCCTGCCCAAATCCTGACAAAACCCTTGCTGAACTAGGTTCCCTCTTCAATTCCTACTTTACAGACACTATATCCAAACTCGCTTCCACCTTTCCTCAAACTACTCATAACAGCAATCCCATAACAACACACCACTCCTCAGCAAACCCTTCTTCCCAGACTTTCTCTTTCACTCCTATTCCTACCTCCACTATTACTAAACTCTTGCTAAAACTTAAACCTGGTAGCACTGCCCCAGACAGTTTACCCCCCTGAATACCTACAGATTACAGCCAGATCCATCAGCTACCCCCTAAGTATTCTCATAAACAGATCTAGCCAAGAATCCTATGTACCATCCACCTGGAAGAAAGCCTACATCATACCCTTACACAAAGGCAGCAATAATTCAGAAATCACAAATTTCCGCCCCATAGCTATACTATCCCCTATCACCAAAATAATGGAAAAAAAATGTATTAAAAAAAAAAACAAGTAATCTCAGTGCTATCCCTGAAGTCTCAAAACAACCCACTAAACAAGTGTAGTGGGTCCAAAAACAAAACAGTGTAAGAAACTTCTCTGTGTGGAAGAATTTCCATCCATATATCTCTAGTTAATCACTGTATATTAATCAGATAAGACAAAAGTAGTAGAAGTAACGAACTTAAACTCGTCTTAAGTAAAAAAAAAAAATAAATAAATAAATAATATATAATTGTACATAATTACAAAGTATTCTAAAGTAATCCAAGCAAGGCAGGCAGTCTGTTTCTAGTTGAAAATCCTTTATTAAGTATACAGACCAACATTCAAACATAACAACATAACTAACTTAATAAAGGATTTTTGACTGGTAACAGACTGCCAGCCTCGCTTGGATTACTTTTGAATACTTAGTAATTCTGTACAATTACATATTTTTTATTTATTTATTTTTTTACTTAAGATGAGTTTAAGTTCACTACTTATACTTCTTTTGTCTTATCCGATTAATATACAGTGATTAACTAGAGATATATGGACTGAAAATCTTCCACGCAGAGAAGTTTCTCACACTGTAACTGTTTTGAAAAAATGTATTCAAATTCAACTTATGAATTATCTATTCCAAACCCAACTACTTTTCCCTACTGAGCAGCTTTCGCCCTGGTCACAGCACTATAACTGCTCTCCTATCCTTCTTAGACACTGTTAACCAGTGGCGGCTGGTGACTTCAAATCAAAGGGGGGCTGCAGGAGACAGGTGAATGTGTGGGGTTAATGGGAAGGGGTGCGGCCAACTAGAAAGGGGAGGGGCTATGGTCAAAACCACAACAACTGTAACTTTAATTAAATATGCTGCCCTGGGTGCCAAACCATCATGATAGAGTCCAATCAAGACAAAATGAAGTGTAGAAAAAAAATATTTCAATGCATTGGCTGCATGACAGCTTACTTAATATCTAGATGGAAACAAAAAGGTTGTGAGGCATGAAAAAATCAATTACTTTTTAAATACATTACTGGAATGCCAGTCAAAATCAAGTATAAGAAAAACAAGTAGTACACAACTCAAACCACTTCTCCTTGCACTGCAGTTCTAATTATAATTTACATTCAGCTTTATTAAAGTACCAAGTAACATGCAGAATGTAGCAATCTCTGTGATACCCCCACTTGTAAAAATGTTTCTTATCCAAAAAAGACCTGCTGCCTGACAACTATCTACTTGTTTCATGGGGAAAACATGATAAAAGTAAAAAATGAAAAGCAAACAAGAAACAAGCTCAAGATACATTGCTTAAAGGATTACTGTACAGGTAATGGACCAGACATGATAGATTGGCATTCTGTTTGGTTTACAGGTAAAGCCTGCAAAGATGACTGCAAGTCTCCAACAAATGTAATGAGCTTCTTAAAATAATGTAATCCTGTCCTTTATTACAAATACTGTCATATGCATTTGAATACCCAAGGCTTATAAATTACCTAGTTATGTAAGTATTATCTGCATGTCAACAACAGAAAGGCTTTAAATGTTGGCAATTCTTTAACAGTATGCTTATTAAAGCTTACTTGCATCTTACAATCTCAGACAAGCTTACCTGATGGTCATTAAAGCATTACTACTTAAACACAGAGCAACAGGCACTTTCTGAGTAATAATAAGCATAAATCAACAGTATAAAAATATGACAGAAACCAGAAAATTCTGCAAAATCAAGGACAGAATAAAAGTAGCACTTGTGTCTACATTGGATGGGGGGATACTCTGCACATTTACACTGTATAACTGCTCCTTGCCTTGCTTGGACACATCCAGAGTCACTACATGTGGGAGTGGGATGCAACAAGTATGTCACAATTTGAAATGTCTTTGGCTGACTGTGATGGCCTTGACACGTGTCATATCTTTCAACCTCAGAGCAAGAAATATGGACAGAGCCATACATTGAAGTGGGACAAATGCCCCAAAATATGGACAATTTTTAAATATTGATCTTATAAACTTAGAAAGATAATAGAATAGTAGGTCTTGCATTAGTATGAATTTTCTGAAAGGTACGAAATCTGAAACTCAAATGTCTGTCATTATTTTCTAACTTCAGTCTTTAATGATTTGCCACTAATTTGCCAAAAAAACACAATTTTATGAAAAATGGACCAAAAATGTGATGCAAAAATATAAAATAGCCACATAATACAGCTGGGAACCTGTCAACAAAGAGACACTTTTTTAATATTAGTACTACTAACTTGAGCAGCTGACAAAATAAAAGAATCTACATGCATTTCTGAAATAAAAGTAATCAATAACTCTGATTATTACAGTTATTTCTTAATTGTAAGCCCTCCACGTTTTCTTCCAAAATTGCCATTTTTGCAGCGGGAGTATTAGGGGAAAAGCAACATTTTGAGCCAAAATCGGGACAGTTCAGAGGTTTGGATATGCCTAATTCTATAAAGCAATTTATTTGCACGTACCTCTCAACCTGTTCATGCAGGAAATCTGGACAAGCCCAAATATACTGGGGGAACAAATAAACAGTACTATAAATTGTTGTATAAACTGAGACAATTGATAGAATAACAGGTCTTGCTTTAGCATGCATTTTTCTGAAGGTTATGAAGTCTGAAACTCAGTGTTTATTATTTAGTGACTTAATTCCTAAATTATTTGCCAGAAAACCACATTTTATGAGGAACAAACCAAAAATAAGAAGCAAAAATCTATTCATTCTGTGAAAATCTGGACAGATGAGAATTATAGTTCAGCCTGGGCTGTCTTTGAGTTTGCCGCCCTTCCCCCTCACAAAATCATGGTCGAATGGAGCCTTCCCCTGCAGCCATTCCAATGAACCATTACTTGGCTATTTCACCCCATTTACTATAAACACTAATGTGCATATTGCTTTACTTCTACAATGATTTGGACTTCATTTGAAAGTGTTATTTTGCATTTTACAGCACAAACACTAAGACATCTGCTAAATAAAGCAATGCAGTCTCACAATGAAAACAGACTTAGCATTAAAACTTCTCTGCCCTGGAAACTCACATTCATTGAAACAGCATTGAAACCCACATTCAAAGAAAATACATTTTGCCAGTGGCAGATAAAGATTAACTTTGGGCTGTTTTCAAATCATAGGCCCCTTGCACACGAAACATACACATGGTCTTTGACACACCTTCCTGATTGTATTAAATTATATTCCTTGTACAATATAGTACAGTTGTTAGAGGGCATTTTAAATTTGTTTTGAACATTTTTCCAGTAAACAATGAAACAAAATGCATGCACCAATAACGACAAAACTACCCATTTCAGAACATTTCTATCATAAAAGTCTACTCAAACTTCTAGAGTCCACCTGTATCAGTAAATATGCACAATCTCTGAAGAAGTAAAAGTCATCTAAATAATTCCACATTAAAGAAATCTGTAACTAATGAAGAGGTTGCTGCTAGCAAACAACTTTATATTTCATTGTTTCATCTACAAATAAAATGCCTGTTGCCCTTGAGAAATAAATTGCCTAAGTTGCATTAAAAAAACCCATAAGCTAGTAATATTGCAATAGGGAATGGATGGCAAACTGATAGCAGGTTCATAGTTACTAGGTATCTACACCAAAAAGCACTGCAGCATCCACCCCCCTTTACAATACAGTACAGTATCAGCAATGTACCACTATTAATAAACCAGAATTCATCATTTATTCCTCTAACAAGACTGCCTTAGAGGTAGTTTCCCATAACAAGTTACTTGGCATTACTATAGATGACAACTTAACATCTGACAAACACATCCACAACAACATCAAAAAAGCTCACCAAAAACTTGGTAGCATCCACTGACATAAACACTTTCTAAACTACTCTACTAAAAAAACACTTGCCCTAACTTTTCTCCTACCTTTTCTCCTCTGTGGAGCCCCTATTATAACAAACATCCAATCCTCATTAAAAACTAAAATGGATAGCTGCTATAACAAAATAGCTAAGTTTGTGACTAGTGCAAAATATTCATCCCATCACTGCCACTCATTACAATCTCTAAACTGGCTAGAACTTCCACAACACCTCACATACATACAATTATCTACAGCACACAAACTTATCTATAACCCCCTTGAATGCCCAGCCCTTGCCTCCCTTCTGACTCTTTATCAACCAAACTGACCTCTAAGTAAAGAGACCAAAACTCTCTGCAGTCCAATACCTCTATTCTTTCAATGTAGTTAAACTCTGGAATGCCTTCCACCTCTTCTCCAGACCTTTAACACTGCCCCCCTTCAAAAAAAAATCACTTCACCAACATCTCTCTTCTCATTGGCTATGCCAATGCACCATCCCCAATTCCTCTATAACCTGATTTCCTGCTTCAACCCTCCGATATCCATACTCTTCCTCACTCTTCCTAATTAAGTGTCTCCCTTGAAAAACACACTGTACCTCATCTTGCTTCACATGGTATAAGAGCATTTTGTGTAGTTATCCTTTCCTAGTCTATTATGTTCAATATGTGCAACAAAAAAGTGTAAGTTATTTGCCTTCTGTTAAACTATGCATATACTGAACACCTCGCTATGTATCTAAGTTTACTTTCGTAACTTACAGCCATATAATTGTTCGGTGTTCCTTCTGATTCTCCTGTTCTTACTCCTGTAAATTGTTATATGCTGAAAATAACCATTCAACAAATTCTATTATCATGTATATTGTTTTGGGGCTTTTCTCCCCAGGCCTACACTGAAAATGGACCACACCAGCCCATTGGACATTCCTGGTTAACAAAAGTAAATAAATAAATAAATATGTTAGGTTATTTCACAGCTTTCTCAGAAAATCACCAGGCATACAATCAAACAATTCTCCGCATTTAATCATATTTCTAGTGGCTTCTTCTTCCCCTTAGAGCAAATCATGTATCTGCGTGTCTTTTCCCAAAGAATAATATGTCCATGTTTAGATCTTGTTTCTCCTCAAAAAGCTCAGATATACTGAAGGTGTTCTGTTTAACAGCAGTATACATCATATGTCTCAAAACTCAAAATGTTGATATATGCTTCATTTCACTCACTCCACATACATCCACACATTATGCTATAATCAGGTTCTCCAGCATATGGAATAGAGTACGGTGGCACTGAGATACACAACTGCTGTGACCTGTCACATACATCCACAGCTTATGCTATCAGGTACTCCAACATATGGGATGGAGTGCTACGACACTGAGATACACAACAGCAGTTACCTGTTACCCAGGGTTTGCTTCCCTTAGTCTCCATTTGTATTTCCAAGGCAATATTGCACAACGGAGGTTGACGAAGTTGTTTGTTTGTCTTTTTGGCTTTTCCCGGTTAGGGGCCGCCACAGCGGAACTCCGGTCCGCTAATGATTGGCAGTAGATTTTCACGAACGCCGAGGTGCCAGCTCAACGTCCAACCTTCAACGAAGGTACACCCTTACGCATGTCTTTTGAACGCCACCCACAAACGAAATGATTTTCCACACTGTATCCGAATGGTATGCAACTGAAACAGTCCAGCATCCAGGTAGGTGTCACTTTATTCCCTGTACTATTGGTATCTTCAAACACTGGCCATTATAGTTTGTTGATTACAACCTGTGGCACATTAAGCCTCGAGAACCCAATATACACCATTAATTTAATAGTTATAGTTATGTTACTGCTTAGAATTGTTTGGTGAAATGTTAGGAGACCATCAGTGCTTCATAGGAAAGATTTCATGTCGTGCCTTGAAGTAGACTTTAGTTAGTTTTAAAAGATACTGTATTGCTAAAAAGGGACATAGTGGTACTAAAAAATGATTAAAAATCTTTCCCTCTCAGCAGCAATAGTGAGACAACACTAATCGGGAACATTGCTTTGGACAAAATTTGCAACAGAACCAGATGAACCAGAAGTGCTTTAAACGTTTTAATTAAAATGCCAATTACTTTGAACAACTAACTACTTGGCATTCTATTAAGTCAGTTGGATGAAGGGTGAGAATTTTTTTTTTTTTGCTTTAATTGAATTTTTATTCAATTTCCTGGTCGTGAAGGATACTTTAACTGATGTTTCTGCTTCGGGAAGTGGGTAAAGCTCTTTATCTACCAGACACAATAGCCTCCAGTATGCATGCTGATAGCAATTGCATGATTGCTGGAAGTACTTCTTATATCAAGTTTAACTGTCTCTGAATTTGAAAAAGTTTAGTACTGAGATTGTTTTCATTTTCATAATAGTACCGTGAAGTTGTTTTCTATTCAAACTCAAAAAGCCAAACAATATAAATTTTTTCTAAGGCATGAGGCCCAGTAGACATGATTGTGACAGATGACAGAATCAGGGTGTGAGGAATTTAGCCTAAAAGATATAGTACTACCACAAAAATATGAGTTATACAAGTAGGAGAGACATGTTGCTCTGATTTAAGCAGACTTTTAGCAGACAAAATTGACTTTAACTTAATGTAAACATGTATTATGTTGTCACTGTTTGCAATATAAACATTGATCAGTGCCACTAATAGTTTTGTTTGCCAGAAAATACACTGTGCATGTTTTTTGAGTGCCTGAAGCATGAAAGAACAATTCTGAAGTTTAATGGGTAACTAAGGTTGCCACTTGTGATGATTTTTTTCCTGACAGTCAAGAAATCAGGGTCTCTGTCTGGAAATCCAGAAATTAAGATCCCTGTCAGGAAATTCAGTTTTGATGAGTACTTGTCAGGTATTCTAAATCCGTCTAAGAGCTGACATATTTCTAAAGTGCATTTCCTAAAATGATTAGTGATTTGCTTAAATTTCTTATTTGCATTTAAATTATTTTCTTCAGAATTATCGTTTCTTTGTGTGAATTACCATTCTGAATTATGTGAAATGCATCTATTTGCAAGCAGTTAGACTAATCAAAAGAATCCTCTTCATGACTTATCTTAAAGATGTACATCCTTTCATAATATTCTTTTTTATGATGTGAAACAATGGATTTGTTCTCCAGTTAAACATTACATTCCAAGGAGTAAAATTACATGTGCATTTTGCCTTCTGTATAATTAATATCGTATGAATAAAATGTGGCTTTAGAAAAATATAGGAAACCGTGTACAAATATTATGCACCCTTCTTCCTGCCCCCATTTCCTCAGTATTATTTTCAGAACCGCTAGTGTCACAGTTTCGATAATCATAAACAATGCTTTAAATCTCTTTTAAGATGTGCTGCATGCTTATACATTTGCTTGTCTGTCACATTAGGCATATTTTTTACTGTTCCTTCAAAACTGTTACTAACATGTTTATTAATGTTGAAATAGAAACAGTACACATTTACTTACTGAAATGGGTGTGGTACTGGGTGGAGCAAAGGTTGGGGTTTTTGTTAGGTTTTTGTCTCTTCCAAAGATGGCAACCCTATGGTTAACAAATCACATTACTTTGCCAAGGATGGTCTGCGACTTTCCCCTCTAGGGTGTCAAATACTGGCAAAAACCTTATCCACTCCCTCCCTCCATACTGCCTTCTTTAGTCAATGTCCAATTGACAAACCTACCGATGTAACAAAATCCCCTCAGCTGAAACTCAAGGCGCTACTGCTCAATGTCAGGAACCAAAATAAAAAGCTACACTTCCTCCAAGCTCTGCTCACAATTGAGAATACAGGCATCCGTGTAATTACTGAGACATGGTTTACAGTGGCAGAGAGTACCCAGGCAGTTCAACATGTTAGTGCCTTCCACACTGTTAGACCAGTAGCTACACAGACAAGGAATAAAGGTGGAGCTGCCTCAATATACATCAATAACAAACATAGCGCTAGGGTGGTTAAACAGGGTGATGTACTAGAGTTCCTCAATGTAGAGATCACTAAAGACCAAATCCTGTAGCATATTCTAGTCCGTTATAGGTCACCCTCCATGTCCCAAGAATCTCACAATGTATATTTAGACCTACTGGAGACACTTTTCATCCAACCTAACAACCTACTCATGGGAGACTAATTACCTCTCTATAGACTGTGAAATGTACATGGCCTCAAATCTATAAAGACAAAGATTCCTTGACTTCATAAATAGAAACAACCATGACCAAATAGTGAATATGCCCTCTAGAGGCTTCAACATACTGGACCTCATGCTGATGGGAAAATGCTGCACCCCCCAATGTCTTGTCCTCCCTGGTAAAGGTCTGAACATAAAGCTGTGTCCTTCAAAATAAAAATCATCCCTCTCTAATCCCATTAAAACTAGTAACAGTTAGTAACTATTCCAAGGCAAATTACCTTTTATTAAGTGATGGTTTGTCAAAATTCACTGCCCCTCCAAAGTTTGAAAACACAGCAACTGATGCTGAATTTTCTTCATTTATTTATTTATTTATTTTACATTTGTTAACTGGGATAGTCTGACTGGATACTTGTCCATTTTCAGCGGAGGCCCGGGTGGAAAGCTCCATACATACATACATACATACATACATACAGAAAAACTGTTACATTAAACAAGTTAAAGTACAGTTACAGATACAATACATAGGATAAAAATCATTCATTCTCTCATATATAAATCTGATTTGTTATAGAGTAACAATTAGGAAGCAATGTAGGGGTGGCCAAAAGACCTCTTTAACACATGTTTATATTGCCAGAGTTAGTCAGGATTAGAGCAAGGACATCGCCATTGCCTTTTAAAGTACTGTTTTAGATTTGTTTTGTTTTTTTTAATTGGGTTAGAACAGGTTCTGACGTAAGCTCAGCAGGAAGTGAGTTCCATATTTTGCTGACAGAGTTGGTATATAGAGAGTCTCCAGATGAGTTGTTGCTTTTGAGTGTTTGGACTTGTAATTTGTTGGATGAGTGAAGTGTCTTGAGGTTGCTGAAAGGGGTGATAATTTTTGTAAGCATGGGTGTGTTTTCAGGTTGGTAGAGAATTTTATGTGCTACTATTAGCTGAGCGTACTGAAGTTGGACAGACTATTCTAGCCACCCTAGATTCTTTAGGTTTAGACAGTGGTGTGTCCTGTATGCTGCTCCAGTAGCAAATCTAGCAATATGATTAAAGCAGCTAGAGAGTTTATTAAGGTCAGACTTACTCAAGTTCGTGAAGAGAGGGTATGCATAAAGGAGAGTGGAAAGTAGATGTGTATGGGCAATTACCGTCCTAGCTAGTGGAGTGAGGAAAGGTTTGATCTTGTATAGTGAGCCAAGTTTTTTATTAACTTTTTTAATAGTTTGATTAATATGCATATCAAACTTGAGGTTATTATCAACTGTTATACCTAAGAGTTTGGTACAGGGATCTGGGACAATGACAGTGCCATTGTTAGATTTTATAGTAAAGGTTGGAGCGGAGGCTTTATGAGTGGGGGAGAAAAGCAGTAGCTTAGTTTTGTTTGGATTTAATAGGAGACATCAATTACAGAGCCAGTTTTCAACAGTATTAAAAACATTTTGGGATAGAGTCTGCAGACTTAAAGGGGAGGTGGCAGAGCAAATCAAAGTGGAGTCATCCGTATATAGAATGCAGGTGGCTGTTGGGATTACTGTGTACAGGTCATTAATAAAGAGAGAAAATAATATGGGTCCTAATATAGAGCCCTGAGGGACCCCCAAGGGTGATAGGTAGAAGGGAAGATAGTTTGTACTGCCATAGTACAGCCTGTTGTCTATCACTCAGATAAGATTTGAACCATTGGATAGCCTAGACATCTAGGGGAATAGTTTTAAGTATGTGTATGAGTAGTTGGTGGTTGACCATGTCAAAGG
The DNA here is from genome assembly GCF_019279795.1 of Protopterus annectens. Classification (NCBI taxonomy): domain Eukaryota; kingdom Metazoa; phylum Chordata; order Ceratodontiformes; family Protopteridae; genus Protopterus; species Protopterus annectens. Next base: position 1,548,092,988 of record NC_056732.1, on the reverse strand, counting down.
CTTTGGAGAAATCATGAAAGAGGGCAGAAGAAAGCTGATGCTTGTTTTGGTTTTGATTAATAACACTGGAGGAGAGCAGGGCTGTGGTTGTACTGTGAAATGGTCTGAAACCATGCTGTGAGTTAGCCAGGAGATTGTGCTGAATGAGATGGCTCAGGAGTTGTTTATGGATGCACTTCTCAATAATTTTAGCCAGGGGTGACAAAATAGCTATTGGTCTGTAATTTTACAGTTCAGTGGAACTGCCCCCTTTGTGGAGTGAAATAACATGGGCTATCTTCCACATGGAGGGGATAGTGGCTTCTGATATAGTTCTACTGATCAGGATAGAGATTAAGTATACTATGGCATCCACAGCTTTTTGTAGATACTGAGCTGGGAGGAGATCTGTTGCAAGGGTGATAGGTTTTATTTTCTTCATTAGGGCATGTATAAATGATGTGAAAGCTGGTTGAAAGTTAAAGGGGAGTTGAGAACTAGGTGCGGCGGCATTAGGATTTGGAAATATGGGAGATAGTTGGTTAGCTAGTGACTGGATAGTTTCCGTGAAGAAACAATTAAAGGAATTGGCAATGTCTTCCGAAAGTTTAAGGTTTTTGGATGGTAGCCGAGGGGGTAGGAGTTGTGCATTGCCCTGGATGAATAAGTTTATTTATGCCTGCTCAAAACTTTTGCAGATTGTTTTGATGCTTCTGTTGTAAATTGCAGTAAAAGTTTTTTTTTTTTAATCTAGGCTGGTAGTTTTTTTAGTGTTGTTCCTTAATTGTCTAAATCTAAGTTGATCTAAGGGGGATTTTGTGGTACGGCAAGTCGCCCAAGCTTTGTTTCTAAGTAAGATCATTTGTCTGGTTTCTTTTGAAAGCCATGGAGCAACTTTTGCTTCAGTTCTTATAGAATTGCTATCAAAAACTCTGTACAAACATGTCAATGGTTGCATAGAGGCTGCTGTACCAGAGGTAAGCCCAGGATTAGTGCCAGAAGCAAATCACCCTAGTGGCATCCCAAATTAAACAGGATTCACAACAAAAGGAAAACAATGGCAAAAATCAGAAAAGATAATTCCCATAAAGATAAAAACTCTCAGCAAAGCCACCTTTGAGGTTCAGATAGTCTCCCAGGTGAAAGATAGCCAAAAGGCCTTCTGCAGTTATGTCAGAAACCTCAAAGACAGCATACAGCAATGCTCTGAACTAGTGGTTAATGGTGCCACATTCACGAGAATGGCAATATAGCTAACCTGTTAGAGAACAAATTCAGTTCCATTTTTAACCCTGACCACCCCAATCATCCCTGAAAAAATACCTTCAAACATAACCCCTCCAACTATAACTAGGGAACATGTACTGGCTGTGCTCACTAAAGCCAAGAACATGACCTCAGTGGGCCTTGATAACATTCCAGGATGCCTCCTGAATAATATAAAACATGATTTATCAGGACCATGAAGTCATTATTTAACTATAGTCTTAAACAGGCTTTGTGCAGCATGAATGGAGGACTGTGATAGTCATCCACCTATATAAGGGAGGACTTTCAACAGATTCTAGAAATGAAAGACTGATTAATCTGACTAGCCTTATTTGCAAAGCCATGGAAAGTATTACCATAAAATTTATCAACAAGGACAAAGGAGACCTCCTGACACTGGATCCATCCCATTTTGGCTTTGGCAGAGAAAGGTCATGCTTACTGAATCTGGTGGGCTTCTTTGAAAAGGTCACTAAGGCAACAGATAAGAAAAAACAGTGCATACTGCCAGGAGTGGCCTTAGGTCAACCGGTGCCCTAGGCAAAAGGGCTCCATGGTTCCCCCACCACACCACCCAGTGCCCCCATCCTGGTCTACCTACATTAAATAAATACCGAAAAAGTGCCCCTGCTAGTGCGGCGCCCTAGGCGACCGCCTAGTTGGCCTATGCCTAAGGCCGGCTATGCATACTGCCTACCAAGATTTGGTTAAAGCATTTGATACAATACCCGACTAGGGCATTGTCAACAAACTTATGGAACTAGGATAAACCCTTTTATAACATACTGGATAGTGAGCTGGTTCACTGATAGGACCAGGAAGTTAGAATTGGTAAGGCCACCTCGAAAAGAGGCATGTCACCAGTGGAGTCCCCCAGGCTCTTTGTTAGGCCCACTCCTCTTTGGCTTCTACTTCTTGGATGTCAAAGCTAATGTCAAAGGCTGCTGGCTAGCCAAGTTCACAGATGGTTGCACACTGGGAGAAGTCATTGAATACCCCTCATCCCAAGATGAGAACAGCCTTCAGGAAGGTCTAACAGAGACAGACACTTGGCTTAAAACTCAATACCAAGCAATGAATTATATTACCCTTTGGGAAGTCAGCCACCCCAGGTAACTACATCAACAATAAAACACCCCTAAAAGTTGATTCACTAGGGATCTGGGAACTCATATAGACAGTAAACTAGAGTTCAACCAACATTTGTCCCAGGTAGTAAGAAAATCATTTTATGTTGCTCAATGTATAAAACAAGGACATGGCATCTAGGTCCAGAGACATCATCACTGGATCTCATCAGACCCATCATAGAGTACAATGCCCTCTTTAGTATGTACCTGACCAGACACATGCAGCAACTGGAATGTCCACAAAGGTGCCTTACAAAAACAATACAGGGAGTAAACACAATGTCCTAAATGGATTGCCTCAAAGCCCTGTCTCTTTACTTGGTATCATACAGACTTTTGAAAGGTAATCTTTGCTTGGCATGCAAGGTGTCCCTGTATCATGTTTTGCTGAACCTTTTGTGCATCCACAAAACAAACAGCATCAGAACTACTAGATTAAAAGATGCAAGTTATGCTTGGAGCATAAATAGGACATGTTGGAGAAACACATGTGTTTCTCAGAGAATTCCTATTCTTTGGTACAGGCTTCCCATCCATGTGAAGCAGAGTTCCTCCCTGTTGCTATTTAAGTGCATCTTGGACCAATGGATGGGTAATCAGAAATGCACCCCGGTCTGGCTCCTAAGTCATTGATGGACAGAGGTAGTCAGTAAATCACCACATATAAATCAAAAAAGTGGGTCAGATTTGGGTTGCACAGTTAGGCTTATAAAGGCCCAAGTGGTCATTACCCTAGTAGGCAGCTATGAACCTATGAATGAAAAGTCACTTCAGTGAGCCCTGAAATAAGGAGACAGAATGGCTGAAAAAAGGATATGCATATACCAAGTCCAAGATGGCCATTTCTTTGAATATTCCCCTTTCTCCAATGCTTAGTTATCTCAGAGTTGGTGTGTGTAAGTTCAGTTGGTGTGGGGGGCTTGCTTCGTACATTAGATGGTGTAGGCGGTTTGCCTCTATACAAGAATAAGTTTAAAGAAGAACAATATTTGATGTTCACTCTTCTGCATTTTCAGTATTTTTTTAGTGTGCCGGTGCTCAATTCTATATTGCCTCTATCTCACAGCTTGATTCTTCATCTAGCTGCAATACGTCCAATCTACTAGCCTATCAAATCTGAGCCCTTTGAAATGAGTACTGTTTGTAATGTCCCACTCCTCCATTTATCTGATACCCTCAATCTCTTTATACTCTCCCTCAACGTATTTCATTTTTTGACATGAAAATCTATCCTGCCATAAAGCCTGTTCAGATCCAGGTACCACCTGCACAATCTTGCCTCCGTCCCTTCTATACTTCTCTTTTACTTTTAGAAAAAGGCTCCATAATAAGAAATAAGCACAAACAACTACCACGTCTAAAATCCTCAACATAACACCCATTTTTCCTCTCCTTCAATTACAAAGCATTCACATTGCCAATCCAATGCATCCCAGAAACCCAGCCCCCTTCTTCCTTCCACCCATAGTAGTATCCAGCAGAACCTAAATGAATCCTTCTTTTTGCAGCAAGAACTTTCTTAATTTGAACTCCTTCCTATGTACCAAATCTGATCTTTGCCTCTCTAATTTTGAAAGCATTTTTTCATATTGATGGGATTTTTTTTATCACCACATTTCATGTTATAATTCTAAACCCTTCTGTCAATCCAGTAAGTCCACCAACTTCTCTTCTGGAGCTAGGGCTTACTGGACCTTTGGGCACACCAAACTAGTATACCAACAGCACTCACCCCCCAGTGATGATAAAAGTCCTTCATCTCTGTAGGCCATCTCATAAGAAACATCCCTAACTGTTATTCCCCCACCCCTGCCCTACAATCTCTGTTCCACAAATGTAACCCTCATCTCTGTCCTCAAGTCCTTTTACTTGTGTGTCTTGGTGTGAAACCACACAAACACGCACACACACCCACACACACACACACACACACACACACACACACACACACACACACACACACACACACACACACACACACACACACACACACACACACACACACACCAGTTTCTCTCTCTTTCCTATCTTAACAATGTCCTCTCTTTAAGGCAACTTCCTTTAAAATCCTATATATACAATTGCCACTCATCAAAACTTTCTTCTTTTACTTTATTATTATTGTTGAAATTTTAATATCTGTCAAGTTCCTGTCCTTATACCGTATCTGTACAATGCTGTTAAATACATTCCTTCATTCACCCTTCCATCCAGCACAATCAGGTTAAAAGGTAACCCGTAAAATGTATGCTTTCAAAAAATCTTGAACATTTTCTAAAAACTGTTATTATAATCTTATTACTAAATTGCTTTGCCACCTGTAGCTGGTTATCTTCCAATAACAGCTACTCATTAAATACAAAACATCTTATAAAATGGCTACTTGCTCTAAAATTACCAAGTAAACTACCTCCTTCATTGTTAAATCCACCATCATTCAAAAAAATCATACTTACACTACCTTCCTCACCAATATCAGCTTGCTTTCAAACATCTAACTTTTCTCCCAAACATTTTCGGGTCTATATTAGAACACCGAACGTTCAAAATTTTGAGTGTTCTAATATCGACCCATTTTCAGAGAACGCTGAAAATATCGAAGGGACAGAAAACCAAATTTTTTCCTATGGAAAGAATTTGGTTGTCTGTTTCTGTTGCTTCGGTATTTTCAGTGCTGTGGTGGAAAGTTATGGGTCAGGTTCAGGTAAGTGTACGATTGTGTGGATGTGAGGGTTAGGGTGGGTTAGGTGAGTTAAGGTTAGGGCACAAGTCAGGTAAGTGTGCGATTGTGTGGACGTGAGGGTTAGGGCAAGGTAGGTGAGTTAGGGTTCGGGTGCGGGTGAGGTGACTGTGCGATATTGACGGACCTTAGGGTTAGGGTTTGGGTTAAGCTAAGTGGATAGTTAGTGGTGTATGTATAGTTTAGTGTAGGGTTAGGTGTAAGAGTTTAGGTGTATGTGTGTGGATTGCTGTTTGTTTGGTGTGCTTGTGTTGTGAGTGTGTGTTTTGGAACAGCAAATATTTTCCCAAGGAAAAAAATTTGCTGTTCTGAATGTTCGATGTTTTACATTTTTGATTCATAGGGTTCGGTATTAGAACACTTGAAATTTTGAATGTTCGGTGTTCTAATATAGACCCACATTTTCAATTTTATTCTGACAGACATACATTAATCATAGGCATTGCATATCAGAAAATATTATAAAACACTATAAGTATAATTTTAAACAGCATAAGTACATCACAACCTAACTTCCCCCTCCATTTACATATTTAAACACCCTTTAATGTATATTTTACTTCTCTTCACCTGCAGATTACAACATGATGCTGAAACATGCAATGTAGCTGTCTGATTTTGTATGAAAGGCACCATACAATTACCATATACATATTCTGATGATATACAATATTATGTATATGTATGGTTTATCCACAGGGAAATATATACATCAAAACCCCCAAAATTAAACACTACCATGATGTTTGAGTTCTGTATAAATGCCTAAGTGGTAACACTGTGATGATCTGCCAGTGCAATGGCTGTTATAGTATATCTTTCAGTAAAGTGTGCTGGGCTAATGTGTAGGTGCAGAGCTCAGAAAGAACCCAAAAGTGCCAGAGCACACTGCCTACATGATGCTGTTGCCTTTACAGGTAGTACAGATGAGACATTCAAAAGAAACATACAGGTATACAGGCTGTGTGTAAGGGTGCAACAAATCTATGTTTGTAATGAAACTATAGAGGGCAAAAGTCTGTCTGCATTCTGCAGTGGAGAATCATCATATATATATGCTAGGATGTTGGTGTCTGATGTTTGCGCTTTACACAGAAACAATACATTTGTTTTCTGTTCTGTTGATGGATAATATGAATAAACATGCCTGTTACAGAAGAAATAACTACTACACAAGAACAACATTACATTTCAAGTGTAACATAGTTACCTCTAACTACCTACTACTGCCATTTGCCATGAGATATTAGTGCAATGAAAATCTCCCACATGTACAGCTTAGCTGTCAGATAATAGCATAGCCTTAAAACACAAAAGTGCGTCACTTACTGATTTGATGTAAAGCTTGTTGATTTGTTAGCAATTGTATGATGGCACCCAAAAGTTTTAATTTCCTCTGCTGTTATGTTGACCTATCACCAAATGCCTAGTGTATACTTCTTCCATGAAAAGACTGATTTCAGATACTTATAATTTAATTATAAATATAATGTGACAGAATTTTTAAAGGACAACTACTCTGGACTTTTGTATTTCTTCTGGGCTACCTCAAATTATTGTGTAACGATAAGAGACACATGCTATGTTCCACTACTGGCCCAGGAGAACATGGAATGATACTTCACAAAAGAAATATTTCTTTAAGAAAGCTGAACTAGAAAGTTTGATTTTAATGTTGTTTTATTTATAGACGTTGAACATTGTGTTAATTCATTTCTCTTCCTTCTCATGTTGAAAGCATATCCGTCATCGATGTATATTTTTATGTCACTAAATATCACTTCATGAAGGCCATAACAATGTTCATGTAATCATTGAATCTGAAGAAATGAAACCTTATGAGAAGCATCTCAGGCTTTGCATTGTAAGTTGCTTGCAGACAAGGTACAGAGCGATCATGTGACTGAAATGGTTGCACAATAACGTTTTCCTGGTAAATCTGATGTAAATAAAACTCTGTACAACATCTATCACTTCTGTGCCTTCCAGTAGTCCACAGATGTGCACATTGGTCCTTGACACTCAGTTTATTTATCTATTTATTGCTTTTTGTTTACTGGGAAGGTCTGAATGGGCACAGGCCCATTTTTCAGCTGAGACCAGGGAAGAAAGCTCCTTATGAAATGTTCATAGGTGCAAAAATAATTCAATGAGGAAGTTTAAATAATTAACAATGAGCTAAGAAGTCATAGAGTGACTTGCCACTGGAACTAGAAAAATACAATTACACAGGAATGTTTTACATTAACGTACATTTATGAAAGTATGTAGACATTCTAGACATTATTTACAGGTTAGCAGCTAAGACAGAGAGAATATAGTTAGACAATGGAATTTATAGAAAATTGGTGATATACAATTCTGTGTTAGAGTGTCACTAGTCCATGTGCAAGATAAAAGGTAAGGAGTAGAAAAAAGTAGAAAAATGGGAGTCCTGGAGAATTAAGCAAGCATAGTACGAGTGAAGATGAGACTGCGGTGGTGGTGCTGCGGTAGCGTTGTCACCTCACAGTAAAACATTGTCCCGTTCGATTCTCAGCTAGAGCGTCTTCTGTGTGGAGACATGCGTGAATGGGCGTACCTTCGTTGAAGGTTGTGTGCACAGTCAGAGCTGGCAACTCGGCACGTAAAAATCTACTGCCAATCATTAGCGGACCGGAGTTCCGCTGTGGCGACCCCTAACCAGGAAAAGCCGAAAGACACAACAAGTAGGAGTGAAGATGAGATTAGACAGTTATAGTAGTTAGCAGGAAGGTGGTGGAGGTTGGGGGGAGATACAGAAAATGTTCTTGAGATAAAAGTGAGAGTTAGAGAGTTTTAGTCATGGTGGGAACATGAACTCAGTTATCAAAGTCCCTGAGCTTCATTTTTAAACTATTAGGATTGTGGTGCATTTGTACCTTGTTCAAAAATATCTGCCTTATACTATAGGAAAGTTAGAAAGTCAGAAAAATCTGTGAGAACTTTATCAATCACTTCTGTGAATAGTGCTTTGTGTTTATTTCTAAAACTTCAGACATGACTTCCTTTAAAGGTGAAGGAATATGGTTGCTTTAAATTACTAGATGAGTGGTTTAATATGATTACATTTTTACTCTGCTAGTGGATCAGAGAAGGCACTCAGGGGCAACAAGTCTGAAATAAGTTTTTTATTTTGTTTGATAGCATTTAGGAAAAAAATACTTTTATGTCTCCAAATGCACAGATTTAACAGTGACTGGTCTATGTGTGACAATCGGATTCATTTATCTAAGCACTTTCACAAGTTAGTCATATATTTCAGGCAGTGAGCAGGAACTCTTTCATCTATATTTAAACTACTGTTTTTAATATTTTGAACTCAATTCATTTTACAATAAACAGAAGAAATGTTAGAGAGCAGTGCTACAGAAGTCTAGCTTAAGGTTCATTATAAGTGTTGTGTGTGGTTTCTCAGGATCTATTTGTATTGTTAAATGTTGAAAAAAAAAAACTTTTGAAGAAAATATGTTTGTTAAAATTTCCACATAATAAAGTAATTACTTCTTCAGCAAGTCTGTTTGCAGTTATAACTCATTTCAATGTCTGTTTAAAAAAAGTATAACATTTGTCTGCTTTGTAATGCAGTGGAGAATGCAAAACATTATGGTGATTCTTACAGTGCATTGAATATTAATTTGAAAAATGTGTTTTGGAAAAGCACTTTCATTTTATTCTGCAACTGCTTCACCTGATTCATTAGCGCTTAAACACAATATAGTCTGCAGAAAGGCAGAAAAGAAAATGCTGTAATTAGCATTTCACGGAATGTTGACAGATTGTTGGAACCGAGTACCCACAAAAGCTGGATAGTCAAAGCATGGTAACCTACAATTTACACGATGGTTGAGAACTGATCTAATAGCACTTGGTACAAACATTAATTCATCAAAGATGATCCCTAAGATTTAGCAGTCTCAGACATTATTGTTAGATTTTCCATCCAGCAAAGAGCACGGGGGGGGGGGGGGGGTGAAACCTCCACCACGGAAGATGTGAGGGCTTCCCCAAAAGCAGAAAATCTCTCAAAATGCAAACCAGTCACTATGCATTCAAGTGACTTGTTGCTGGCAAAAAACAAATAAGCTAATTGATCTCCTGTCCAGCAGACAAGGAAATAACCAGACTAGTTGGGACAAGCAGTCTAAAATTAATCTCATAGTAATGCATTGCTGGAGCCTTCCTGTGTCCTAAAAGAGTGCTCTTCAAACTATCTGGAAATATACAGAAATGAGGATATTTTTCTGGCACTTCAAAGTTGTGTACTGGTAATTGTTGTTTGACTAATTTTATATCATTGCTGGCTGACTTCAGAGTTGTGCACTGTTATTTTTGCTTCACTGTATAGTTTTTCAGATTTCTGCTGAAGGTGTTGGTTTTCCCATACTCACCCTCCCTATTCTTGTGTTGTTGTTTAAATTTGGAGGCTTTTGCAGTTGCCCGCCCCCACTGTAGATTTGATCTGGGACAGTCCCCCAGTCCCATCTCTTTACCTCATTCTACATAATAGACTCCTTCTGCATTGTTTTTAGTGATTTTTAATTTAATTGCATTTTTTAAACTATTTGGTCTAACATTGCTACATACTCAAGTGTGCTAGCTTGCAGTGCATTTGAATTGTTTTGACTGCTAGATAAAAAAAAAAAATACCTTTCCTGTAACTAGTGTAGTCCAGATTCAGATTTGCTGTATCCAGGACTGTATGTAAGCTTCTGAGCCCCCCCCCTCAAGCTTTCTGTGTTGGGGGAAGCCTTCTAGCTTATCAGTGGGAGTGGTAAGCACTAGGTAACCTATCTACCACATAAGGAGTGGTTCTGGCCCAGAAATTGTAGTTATTGGCCGTTTGGGCAATTTTTCCATCTCTCTCAACTTTCTGATTTAAAAGCCCACATTTGCACTTGTTTCCCCCCTTTCCTGTAACTAGTTTAGTCCAGATACAGATTCTTACTTTTAGCACTTGAATTTGCTTATTCGTGATCAGCACTTGTTCAGAACTTGTGAGCACTAAATAACCTAATTACTACAGCACTCGTTGTCGCCTTACAGCAAGACGTTTGTCGCATTCGATTCTCAGCTAGAGCGTCTTCTGTGTGGAGGCATGCGTGAATGGGCGTGCCTTTCGTTGAAGGTTGTGCGTCAGGGCTGGTAACTCGGCATGTAAAAATCCACTACCAAACATTAGCGGACCGGAGTTCCGCTGTGGCGACCCCTAACCGGTATAAGATGAAAGACACAACAACTGCAGCACTCAACCTTCCTCATTACCTAGAGGAAAACAGTTTTGGTACTTACTTTCCTCACTTGCTTAGAGAAAAACAGCTCTTGTTCTCACTTTCCTCACTTAACTAGAGGAAGATAGTTTTTTTATTCAGGCATGTTCAAGGGTCAGCTCCCAGTGTTCTCTCCTGTCTATCTGATGAATCTGGGCATCTTGGGGCAATGTAGAAATTGCCTCATGTACACAGACAACCCTCTCCTCCTACCACCAAACGCTACAACCTGTGAGAGATGCACTTATCTAGCCAAACTGGAGGTAAAACTCTCTCCAATCAAGACTGAATTTGACAGTCAAGAGGAGAAGGTAAACACTTGCACCACACCACACTCATCACATAGTCTCACTAAACCTACACCACCAAAATCCACACATAGAAACACAAAAACATTAATGGAGGCTCTCAATAATAATCTGCTCAAGCAACAGAGACCTCCAATGCAGAAATGCAAGCAACCTCCACCCCCAACACAACCCAAATGACACATAGCCCGCAGACTCAGTGTGCCACTCAACCACAGCCAATAAAGCAAAACAACGTACCCAACACACTAGTCATAGGCGACTCTATAGTCAGGCACACTGATGTCCCACTCACCAGGCTAAACAAGGAGAAGGCTACTGTCAGCTGCCTTTCAGGTGCCAGGATCCGCCACATAACCCACGCACTCAGGTCACTCCACAACAAGCACAAATATGACTCTGTCATTGTCCATGTTGGTGTGAACGACCTGAGACGTACATCCCTGGACAACATGAAAAGAGACATGGAAGAGTTCTCTGATCTTGTAGCCCAGGCAGGTATGACCCTAGCCCTGAGTAGCATTCTGCCATCAGCCAGAATGATGCCACAGTACAAGGACAAAATGATTGACTTCAACAATTAGCTAAGCTTCTGGTGCCATACTAAATGGATCCAGTATCTGTCTGCCTGGGATGACATGGTCGACAGACCACAATGCTTTGCCAGAGATGGCCTGCACCTGTCACCCCTGGGATACTGGCTAAGGTTCTTGCCACCCCTATAGTGCCTTTTTTAGGCAAGGTACAAATGACAAATGCACCACCGTAACAGGAACAGGCAAACAAAAACTGAGGGTGATGCTACTCAATGCTAGAAGTCTAAATCTCAAAATGCACCCACTCAAGGCACTCCTTAAAATGGAGAACATCGATATCTGTGCAGTGACTGAGACCTGGTTCAAGGCTCCAGGGAGCACCCCTGCACTACCAGGCTATAACTCATACCACACTTTTCGGCCATGTAACCTGGACTGGAACACCAAAGGCGGAGGTGTGTCCATATTCATTAAGGATATCCACACCTCCAGGCTAGTTGCTCAGCATAATGCAGCCGAGGTTATCCAAGTGCAACTAACTCTGGGCAAAACTGCAATCTAAATTGTAGCTTGCTACAGATCACCCACCATGCCCCAGGATTCCCACTCCTCTTTTCTTGATGTACTGGAAAATATTAGGGTTCAACCAAACACCCTAATAATGGGTGATTTCAACTACCCCACCATTAACTGGGAAACCCACTCATGTACCAACTCCTTCACTCAACGCTTTCTGGAATTCATAAATAAGCTAAATACCCTAGATATCCACATCCTGCCTCCACCCCCATTAAGGAAACCATGGTAAAAAATTTCTCCAAAGCCAACTTCATGCTTCTTACGACAGAAGTGGTGAACTCCATGACACCCATGCAGATGAACAATACAGTTACGACTACTGAATCCTACACAACTGCACTTTATAAGCACTTACATGAGTGCATGGATTGTGCTATCCCAAACAGAACCAAGACACTATCCTCCAAAAAAAAGGAAGCCAATCTGGTGGTCCCCTGCCATAAACAAACTGTACAACAGAAGGAAGAAACATTTGCAAAAGAGAGTAAAATCCCATTAGTGGAGGAGCTCCCTGGTCAGCCTCAGTAAAAAGCTGCAATCCCTGATAAAATCCTCCAAAGCTAGTTACGAAAACAAAATCACCACTGATTCTAAAGACAACCACAAAGCATTCTATAGCTATGTCAAGAATCTCAATGGCAACACTCAGATCTGCTCTGAGTTACAGCACAATGGCACTAAATATACAGACCCAACTGATATTGCCAACATCCTGGCAGATAGGTTCAGTGCTAACTTTACCCCCCTCTCACCCCCTAAAGAGCCCATCTCTATACCAGAAGAATGCAAAGTTCCTGTAATCACGGCTGCACAGGTAAAAAGCACACTCTCCAAAGCCAAGAACACAGCATCCATGAGACCAGATAACATCCCAGGCTGTGTTCTACATGAACTACAGAATGAACTGGCACCCCACCTAAGTACCATGTTCAATCATAGCCTCACCTCAGGCTTTGTGCCTGCTGAATGGTGCACAGCAATGGTTTTCCCACTCCACAAGGGGGGAGCCACCACAGACCCCAGGAACTACTGCCCATTAGCCTGACGAGCCTGGTCTGCAAGGCTATGGAATGTATCATCATGGAACTTATAAACAAAGACATTGGTAATCTCCAAACTCTGGATCCTACCCAGTTCGGGTTTGTAAAAGGCAGATCATGTCTCCTAAACCTGATAGACTTCTATGAAGCAGTCACCAAAGCCGTAGACAAGGGTAAGGTGGTTTACACAGGCTATCTAGATCTTGCCAAGGATTTTGACACCATCCCCCACTCTGGAATTATAGATAAACTCACTAAACTAGGTATAAATCCCTATGTCCCGGGCCTCTACTGAAAACGGATATATGTCCAGTTAGACTAGCCCGGACAACAAATGTAAAATAAAATGTCACAAGATAGGTTGTCAACTGGCTCTCTGACAGAACCCACACTGTGAAAGTAGCAGACTCCAAATCCAACTTCAGACCAGTGACAAGTGGAGTACCACAGGGTTCAGTCTTGGGTCCTGTCCTGTTTGTTATCTACTTTTCTGAAGTACAGGCTAACACAGAAGGTCTTTGGCTAATGAAGTTCAAAGATGACTGCAAACTAGGAGCCATAATTGAAACTCCTAAAAATGTGGACATCCTACAAAAGGGCCTCACTGAGACAGATGCCTGGTGTCAGTCATGGCCTCACACTCAATGCCAAAAAGTGCATTGTCATCCCCTTTGGTAAAAACTCTGTACCCATGAACTACAACATAGGCGGTAGTATACTTAACACCAAAATAATCACATTGCCACAGTAGTCAGGAAATCCTTCTACGTGGCACAACTCATCACAAAAGGTTTCTCATCCAGAAAAAAAGAGGTCATTGTTCCCCTCTACTCATCACTCATTAGACCCATTATAGAGTACAACGCCCATTTTGGTATGTACCTCACAAGACATCTACAACAACGGGAAAGGCCGCAGAAATACCTCACAAAGAGGATTACCGGCCTCAAACAGATGCCCTACGTAGACCGTCTCAAAAAACTCCATCACATATCACCTACTCAGAGGTGATCTCTGCCTAACATACAAAGCTATGTCAAACCCAGAGCTGTTGGACATGCTCCACTTAAAGAAATCCCAGTCCCTCTGAGCTACACGCTCTAGGGACCTAAACCTTGTCACCACAATAAACAGAACATGTAGGAGGGATAGATTCCTGTCCCAGAGACTTCCCATACTCTGGAATAAACTACCTATCTATATCAAACAAAGCTCCTCATTAGCACTCTTCAAGAAAAATATTGATGATTGGATGGGAAATAGGAAATTCACCCCGGGGATAACCTCTGTGGCTCTGCTCGACAGTGGCACAGGAAAATAATTTTCTTGGGTGACAAAATCCAGGGTACCTTTTTGGCTGGGCTTGTATAGGCCTCAGGGCCGATAGCCTAGTACCTACCTATGAACCTATGAACCTATTTTTCTTTTACATTATTTCAGAAGAGAAGGCATTTAACTTAGTAGGTCAGATTTCTTTTCTTAACAGTAGCCCTAAAAAATTTACATACAAAAATAAATACAAGCCATATACATAAAAAATCATGAACTGTCAAGAAGGTCCCAAAATCCTATATGAATAGAATTAGATGGAAATATGGCTATTCAGTTACCACCCCTGTATTTAAGATTGTGGCCTCTCATAAAATAAGGTTACTATAAAATTGCCTGTGCTGCAAAGATTACAAAACATTTTCTTTTCCCTGCACCATTTATCAAAATGTCAGAAAGGACTTAGAGCAATCAAGTGTTAGCAGATAGCATAACTGCACTCTGAGTAATACATCTGGACACTTGTGCTTATATAGACAAAACACTGTAACACCTGCAAAATAGGAAGGGAAAGATTAAACAGACTATGGTTTCCACAAAATTTCGTATTATGACTTACTTGGTAATGCAGACGCCATTGATTTTTAAATGAACAGGTGCTTTTTGAATGTGTTATTAGCTTTTCAATACAGCAAGGATGCATAAATGCAGTGCAAAGCACAAAGCTCACTGTTTGCATTTCTAAGTAAGTAATAATGGCACATACAGGAAATAAGGAGCAGGATCCCTCTTCTCCAGGAGACAAACACAGAAGATAATTATGTAATTCCGAAGAGTAAACAGACATTACTGACAACAAAGAAACAGCAAGAAGCCTGTGCAAACAAAGGGAGACACAGCACTTAACAGAGAAACTAAATCTGTACAAATAAGCAGGCTGTGTCATGTAGAAGACGAAAGCCAGAGTAAATATGCACAACTAAACAATTCTGGCATTATGTATTGCTTAAAGGTTAACTCCACTGTAAAGTTAATTCCTCACTTGCAAACTCCATAATTTTCAAGATTTTATTTTGTAAGCTTGTTTAAACTATTTAATGTATGTTTTTGATGTTCCACAAAAAAGTCATCAAACTTAATGGTTACTAAATATCACATATAATAATAATATGGGAAATGCTGCTGGTTTGATTTGAAAGGTTTGTATTTATATGATCAGAGTGAGTGCTGTGTGTGAATCATAGTCCCAAAGTAGTAAAAAGGAATGCAATAGCCTTTTACACCATTGGTATTCCACAAAAAAGTCATAAAACCTAATGGTTACTAAATATGACATATAATAATAATAATAATAATAATAATAATAATAATAATAATAATAATAATGATATAATAAGGGAAATGCAGCTGGTTTGATTTGCAAGATTTGTATTTATATGATTAGAGTGAGTGTTGTGTGTGAATCATAGTCCCAAAGTAGTAAAAAAGAATGCAATAGCCTATTACACCACAATGGGCTAAAATAATGAGCTATTAAGCAACAATAACCTATAGAAGGGAGGTCTGTTTCTCCCCCCAAAATACACTTAAATACTGTGCAGCTCTAGGCAAATTCCTTTAGGTCAAAGCAAAGGCAGGCAGTCCTTTGTACTGGGTATTGTCCTGAGAACAGAGAATCTTCTGTGAGTATATCATGCTGGTCTTCTTCTCTTGGCTTTTCCCGGTTAGGGGTTGCCACAGCGGATCATCTGTCCGCTCATGATTGGCAGTGGAGTTTTACGGTGTCGAGTTGCCAGCCCAGCGCCCAACCTTCCACAGAAGGCACACACATGTACACACTCACACCTAGGGCCAATTTAGACTGCCCAATCCACCTACTGCATGCCTTTGGGATGAGGGAGGAAATCGGAGCACCTGGAGGAAACCCACGCGACCACAGGGAGGACATGCAGACTCCACACAGAAGGCTCCCCAGCTGAGAATCGAATCAGAGAACCTCTTGCTGTGAGGCGACAATGCTAACCGCTGCACCACCGCACCTGTCAGCAGTATATCATGCTGGTAACCATTATAAATCCTTCACCTCCATGTTACTGGAGACCTGGATGGTACAAGCATGTTGTTCTGACATAGAAAGAGTGGCTCAGTGCCAGAACCAGTCATGTATTGTGCTAGAAAATGTTAAAACACTTTAAAAACCTAAGAGAATTTCATAGATTTACAGAACAGAAAATGGCATGCTACATATCAGAGCAGTAGGTAGATTTACAGTTGTATAGTTCACCAAAAAAGCTGGTGCTCCCAGAGTTTAACTCCTTTACTCGGAATTTGGAGCAGGCTCAGAAAAGATATTTTTTTCAGTTACTGTATAGGATGTGGAAGATAAAGCCCCATTAGAGAGCACAGTGGTGGCAACTCTCCAGCAATCCCTTTCTTTGAGGATTTTTTGCAATTGAGGATACACTCTCTGACAACCATGATCAGGAAATCACTACTTAGGGGGTTGCATTTTATGGACCATGGTTAAAAATACAACTAGGAAGAAGAGGTGAAAAGAATAAAATGCTTTTTAACTACTTGATAGTTTATCATAGGATCATAGGAATTACTAGGCTAATAGCCCTAGGGCCCTTACAGGCCTAGCCAAGTTCTACCCTTGTTTCCATGATTAGCACCTAATGCCCATGTACAAGAGGGATACAGGTGGAAACCCTGGGGTGAATTTACGGTTATCCATCCAATCATCCATACTGTGTTTGAAAAGGGCAAATGAGGCACTCTGTTTGACATGAAGTGGGAGTCTGTTCCAAAGGTGTGGTAACCTCTGGAAGACAAATCTATCCTTCCAACTGGTTCTATTAATGTCATATACCAGGTTAAGGTCTTTAGAGTGAGTAACCTGTGTACCATTTGGCCTGCGAATATGCAGCATTTTCAATAAAGCAGGGGCAGAGATTGTCTCTGAGTAGTCATCCTCCAAAAAGGTCTCACAGAGATGGATAACTGGTGCCAGAGCCATGGCCTAAAGTTAAATGCCAAAAAGTGCATAGTCATCCCCTTTGGGAAAAACAAAGTGCCCACAAATTACCACATAGGTGGTAATCCATTAAGTACGGAAGAAGTAATTAGGGATTTGGGGACCCAAGTAGATTGCAATCTCTCCTTTGACAATCACATTGCCAAAGTGGTTAGAAAGACATTCTATATAGCTCACCTTATCACAAAGGGGTTCACATCTAGATCAAGAGAGGTCATTGTGCCCCGCTACTCATCACTCATCAGGCCCATAATTGAATACAATGCCCCATTTGGGATGTACCTTACCCGACACCTGCTACAACTAGAAAGTCCCCAAAAGTACCTCACCAAGAGGATCAAGGGACTCAAACAGATGCCCTAAGCAGTTAGGCTAAAGAAACTCCAGCTCTACTCAGTTGCTTACCGCCTACTTAGAGGTGGCCTGTGCCTGACGTATAAAGCCATGTCCAACCCTGAATTAATGGACATGCTCCACCTCAAGAAATCCAAATCCATCAGAGCTACACGCTCCAGTGACTTAAACCTCAGCACAAAAATAAATAGAACATGCTGGAGGACAGATTCATATCCCAGAGGCTCCCCTCACTCTGGAACAAAATCCCAATCCATGTTAGACAGAGCCCCTCAATGATCCTCTTCAAGAAGAATCTTGACGTTTGGATGGGAGATCATAAATTTACCCCTGGGATTTCTTCTGTGTCACTGCTAGACAGAGGCATGGTAAACTAACCTTAAATGGGCTATCTTCTGTGACCTACTATACAGAGGCACAGTCAACTAATGTAAAAAGGGTGGCGAAATCCAAACACACTCTGGCTAGGCTTGTAAATGCCCTAGGGCAGATAGCCTAGTATCAGCCTATAAACCTATGAACCTATGTATGAAACAGAATAAAGTGACAGTGATTTCAGATGATCCACATAAGACAGATGCTGAAGACCTTGATTTTTCCCTGTGAGGAACCACTGCGGTTCCTCCAATTGCTGCAAGTGCCTGGAAAGGTACATACTAAAAGGGGCACTGTACTCAATTATTTGCCTGATAAGGGAAGAGCACAGGGAGGTAATAACTTCTTTTTTTCAGGAGGCAATGCCCTTACTTATTAGATGAACAATATAGAATTCCTTTCTTACCACTGTGGAAACAGGGTGATCAAAGGTAAGATTGCTGTCAACTTGTGTGCCCAGCTGTGTCACCACTGAGTGCATACTTAGGGTATTTTTATTGATGTGGTAGTTAGCAGGAACATCACTCTTACTGAAAGGGATGATAATACATTTGTTTGCATTGAGTTTAAGGTTATGACTTTGGCACCAATCATTTATTTGTATAAGACCCTCTTGTAAGATGTTAACATCATTTGGAGATTCTATGACCACTTCCAGTTTGCAGTCATCAGCAAACTTTGTAAGTCATGGAACTTTATTTTTCCTTGTACTTCAGAGAAATAAATTCCAAAAATTAGAGGTTCCAGGACCAATCCCTGTGGAACAGCACTGGTTACAGGTCTGCTGTTGGAGGTGGATTGCCCTATTTTGACAATACGTGTTCTATCAGTGAGCCAGTTAGAAACCCATCTAATGGTATAAGGGTTGATACCTAGCTGGGTGAGTTTGTCAATAATGCCCGAGTGGGGGATAGTGTCAAATGCCTTGGTTAAATCTGGGTAGGCTGTATGCACAGATTTCCCCTCATCCACGGCTCTGAGTTACAGCACAATGGCAATACATATACAGAACCAACTGATATCGCCAAACATATTCGCTGACAGGTTCAGTGTGAACTTTACTCCCCTTTCACCCCCTAAAGGGCCTATTATAATACCTGAGGAATGCCAAGTTCCTATTATCACAGCTGCACAGGTAAAAACTGCACTGTCCAAAGCCAAATATACAGCTTCCATGGGACCTGATAATATCCCTGGCTGTGTTCTACATGAATTACAAAGTGAACTGGGACCACACCTGAGTACCCTTTTCAATCACAGCCTCATTTCAGACTTTGTTCCTGCCGAATGGTACACTGCTATGGTCATCCCACTCCACAAATGGGGAGAGACTACAGACCCTGGGAACTACTGCCCCATTAGTCTGACAAGTCTGATATGTAATGTTATGGAGCACGTCATTATGGGCCTTTTAAATAAGGACATAGGAAATCGCCAAACTCTGGACCCCATGCAGTTTGGGTTTGTGAAAGGTAGATCATGCTGCTCAATCTGATAGACTTCTTTGAGTCTGTGACCAGAGCTGGGGATGAGGGCAAGGTAGTTCTCACAGCCTACCTAGATCTTGCCAAGGCCTTCAACACCATCCCTCACTCAGGAATCAGATAGACTCACTAAACTAGGCATAAACTCCTATGTCATAAGATGGGCTGCCAACTGGCTCACTGATTGAACCCACACTGTGAAAGTAGTGGACTCCAAATCTGACTACCGACCAGTTACAAGTGGTGTCCCACAGGGATTGGTCCTAGGTCCTCTCCTGTTTGGCATCTACTTCTCTGAAGTTCAAGCCAACACAAAAGGACTCTGGCTGAACAAGTTCGCAGATGATTGAAAACTGGGAGCCATTATTGACTCTCCAACTGATGTAGACATTCTACAAAATGACCTCACTGACACTAATCACTGGTGCCAGAACCATGGCCTTAAGCTCAATGCCAAAAAGTACATTGCCATTCCCTTTGGGAAAACTTTAGTGCCCATGAACTACCACATAGGCAGTAGTCCACTAAACAATGAAGGTGTGATAAGAGACCTGGGGACACAGGTTGACAGCAACCTCTCCTTTGATAACCACATTGCCACTCTAGTCAGAAAGTCCTTCTATGTGGCACATCTCATTACAAAAGGTTTCTCATCCAGGAAGAAAGAGGTAATAATCCGTCTCTACTCATCCCTCATTAGACCTATTATAGAATAAAATGCCCCATTTGGTATGTACCTCACTAGACAACTAAAACAACTGGAAAGGCCACAACAATACCTCAGTAAGAGGGTCTTAGGCCTTAGACACATGCCCTATATGGACAGACTCAAAAACTCCAGCTATACTCTGTCCCTTATCGCCTACTTAGAGGTGACCTCTGCTTGACCTACAAAGCCATGTCTGACCCACAGCTGCTAGATATGCTACACCTAAAGAAATCCCACTCCCTCCATGCCACATGCTCCAGGGACCTAAACCCGATTACCACAATAAACAGAACATGCTGGAAGGACAGGTTCCTAACCCAGAGACTTCCCATACTCTGGAACAAACTTCCCATTCACGTCAAGCAGAGCACTTCACTGGCCCTCTTTAAGAGAAATCTTGACGAGTGGATGGGCATTTGGAAGTTCACCCCGGGGATCACTTCAGTGGCCTTGCTTGACAGGAGCACTGGGAACTAACTTTGGGCTGTATGATGCCAGGGAATCTTCTTGGGCTAGGCTTATATAGTCACTCCAGGGCCATTAGCCTAGTATACACCTATGAACCTATGAACCTCTAGTGACTGTCTCAAAGAAGTCCACCAGGTTTAACAGGCATGATCTCCCTTTGACAAATCCAAACTGAGTAGGGTCAAGTGACTGGAGATTACCTATATCTTTGTTGATAAGGTCCATGATGATTCGCTCCATGGCCTTGCAGATAAGGCTAGTCAGGTTAATAGTTCTATAGTTCCTGGGGTCAGTGGAAGCACCTACTTTGTGCAAGGGAATAAAGGTGGCCATTTTCCATTCAGCTGGGATGAAGCCAGTGCTTAGACTATGATTGAAAAGAGTACCCAATGGTGTTGCTAATTCTTGTTTGAGCCCATGTAGGATACAACCTGGGATGTTATCAGATCCCATAGATGCTGTGTTTTTGGCCTTAGAGAGGTCCTTTATGACCTGCTCTTTAGTTATACAAGTTAGGGGACAGGTGATAGGGATGGCATCGGGTACGTGTGGTGGGGACAGGACAGTAAAGTTTTCATAGAACCTGTCGGCCAACAGGTTAGCTATGTCCACAGGCTCAGTATATGTGGTATCATTAACTACCAGTTCGGCACAAATCTAGGCCTTTCCTTTTAGCTTATGGATATAACTAAAGAACGCATTGTGGTTGTCCTTAGTTGAGGAAGCGAATTTGGATTAATAGTTTGCTTTGGGGACTTCACAAGAAGTCTTATTTGCTTGTTTAAGTTGAGGAGGGAGTGTTTCTAGTTTAGGGCTCACTCCCTCTTACTCTTAGATAGCAATTTCTTCCTCTTGTTGTAAACATGTTAATGGCAGTTGTCCACCAGGCAGGTTTACTCTTCCTTGAGGAGTTTGTTTGGTCCTGTCAGGTACGGCTGAGTTAATGCAGTTATACAGGTGTTTGTATAAAGCACTGGTGCAGAACTTTGCATAGCTGCCAGTTCCATTGGGGGGGGGGGGGTTGCAGTGAACCTATTTATGCCATCCTGTAAAATGTTACAATTTGCTTTGGAGAAGGTTTTTTAGTTTAATTTCTGCTGGTGAGGGTAAGGTGCAACAGTTGCTTCGAATGACACTGATCTATGTTCAGATCTCACCAGGAAAGACCTCACAGTGGGGATACTACTGTGGTCCCCCATATATATTGGTAAACACCAAATCCAGGATGTTGGCACCCCTTGTGAGGGTGTCAACCAGCTGATCCAGTGCACTGGAGTTAATGAAGTCAAGGAACCTTTGGGTAAGTGAGTTTGGGCAAGAGTAATTTACCCAGTCAATGGATGGGTAGTTAAAGTCACCCAAAACCATGGTGTTCAGATGTATCTTGAAAGGCTCAAGTACATTCAAATAGGCAGAGTGGATGTCCTGATTCACAGAGAGGGTCTTGTAGCTGGAAATGACTTGAACAGGTGTCCTACCAACAGTTAATTGCACCTAAAGTATCTCCAGGGAATCCTACTGTTTAATCAGTCTGGAGGTGTTTTTATCTTTAATGAATATTGATACACCATCTCCTTTAGTTTTCATGCTTTCAGTTTGTGGTCTGAACATGTGGAAGGAGGTGTAACTTGGTATGGTTGGGGTGCTCTTCACAACCTTGAACCAAGTCTCTGTGACTGTGCAAATCTCTGTGTTTCCCAAGGTGAGGATTGCTTCCAGTGAGTGCACTGTCATGTTAAAAGTCCTAGCATTTAGCAGTATAACCTTGAAGTTGTTTTTAGATGGAGTTTTTATGTTGGGAATTTTCTCCTTCAGACACTGACTAAAAAAAGGCACTATAGGTATGGCAAGAGCCTTAGCCAGTGGCCGAAATCTCAGGGGTGACAGATGAAGACTTCCTCTGGCAAAGCATTGAGGTCTGTCGATCATGTCATCCCAGGCTGACAGATACTGGATCCCCTAAGAATGACACCAGAAACTAATTATTGAAGTCAATCATTTTGTATTTGTAATGAGAAATCATTGTAGGTGAAGGTAAAATGACTGCCTGAGCATTTGCTTGTTTTTACTTACTTGCTTGTTTGTTATCCAGAACTGGTCGCAGTGAAACTTATTCAGCCATGACCTGGATCTTAAACAGCAGAAGTACAAATAACTGAGCAAACATCTGTGAGTAAAACAACTATAAAGAGATGTACAATATGCAGTGTGGCATACAATGTATACATAGTTACAGACACAGTATTGCATTTATACATTTTATGCACATAGAGTTATTAATCCACTAGACTACTATTACAGAGCATAAGAAACAAGTTATATGCAGACCGACACAAATCCCTGTCCCTTAATTCTGTCTTCTACAGGCAGGGGAAGTTGGTGCTGATCATAGACTTACCCTGCAAATAAAGACCATCTAACCATGGTCAATTATGGAACATGGCTATAACATGGCTAGGCTTGTATAGGCCCTAGGGCCATTAGTCTAGTAACCTTCTATGAACCTATGAATGAATGTGAAGGAGACATCTATGCCTGGCATTCAAGGCATTGTCAGATCCCAACCTGATCACAAAACAAACAGCATCAGAATTACTTGTTCTGAAGACTTAAACGTTGCCTGTAGTATAAACAGGAACTACTGCAGCAACAGGTATGTTGCCCAAAGACTACTCCTTCTTTCAAATAGGCTCCACATCCATGAGAACCAAAGTTGCTCCCTAACTCATTTCAAGTGTAATTTGGGCAATTTAATGAGGAACAGGAAATTCATCCCTGGTTTGTCACCTGTTTCTAATGGATACAGGCAAGCTGTAAATGGTTCATCTCACAAGCCCCTGCTTGTAAATGTTTTATCTCCCAAGTGCCTGTTTATACTTATCAATGGTAACAGTACTTGTCAGAGATTTGGGAGGTATAACTAGGCTTAAAAAGGCCTTGTGGTTGTCAGCCTAGTAAACACCTATGAACATGTGAACCTATGATCCTATGAACCTAAGAACATATAGAAAGACAGGGCGGCATCAACTGTTCTACAGTAGTTTATTAAGAATAATAGGACATTTGGAATGTCTTGCAATACTTCTTATCAAGATATTATAACTCCCACCACCGGAAAACAACTGAATCTTGTGCAGTAACAACTAATGCAGAAATCCAACATGTAGGTGATACATACAGTATCATGCATACTGTTAAATTGTCTAATAACTTATTTATCTCTGTTACTACAGTGAAGTAGCCTGTTAAAGAGCTCTCAGGGAAACTATGCTCACCATCTCATGCTTAGCAATCATGATTTTTTTTTTAAAGTGAAACTGCTTACCTACCCACATACTGAAAAAAAATAGATTTATGCATCTAGTATTACTCAAGTTCTTTAATACTTCAGTTTCATTCAATTTCATTCACCCCCCCCCGAAAAACTGAAAAGAAATTCCAAAGTATGCCGTCTGCTTTTATTTCTAACTCGTTTTTTTGTTTTTTTGTTTTTTAGCAGTTTCCTCTCTATAAATTAAATATAAATCAAATGCTGAGTACACGAATTATGGCACTGTATAACTTGAATAATCTGGGATAATTGTGTAGGTCATAGTGGAATTTACTCTCCCTGGCAAAAGCCTCCCTCAGAGTTTACCCATGGGTTCAGGTTTTATAGATATGTGCAGTAGAATTAAGAACAATCATCACTGCTCATGTATATTGCCTTCAGGTAGGTCAATTTACATGACCACAAGAAAATGCCATTCAGCAGCAGGATTAACTGCAATGAGAAAGACCTCATTATTAACATATTAAAATATCACTGAATAAAAGTTAATTAACACTAGTGCTGTTAGATTTTTGATGGTGATTGTGTTTTCCCTGGCATACAATCCATTGTTTTGGCAAAGGCACCCCCTTACACACACACACACACACACACACACACACACACACACACACACACACACACACACACACACACACAGACACACGTACACACGCCCAACTGTATGAAAACATTAGTTATATACAACCTATGTAACTGTTATTTTTAATCAAAATTGTTTGAAAATGTAGCTAATGTCAAGGATGTAAAAAGAAAATTGCTAGACTCTCCTTGTGTTCTGAGTCCTGACTAAGTGTGCTTTTCAGCTGATAAGTATATTTTCTGGCACTTTTTGAGTGTTCAGAGTTGAATAAAACAATAAATGAATTCAGTTCAGAATACAGTTTGAATAAATTGCATTTATTTCAACTGTATTTGCTCTAATATTGCTACGCACTCAAGTGTGCTAGCTTGAACTGCACTTAAATTGTTTTTAGTGCTGTTTTAGCTGCTTTTCTATAAAAAAAATTCTAAGCTTGTTTCCTGCCCTTCCTGTAACTAGTCTAGTCCAGATACAGATTTGCTGTATCCAGGACTGATTGCAAGCATCTGAGTGGTGCCAAAGTCTGCTCTTCAATTTTTCCCCTTAGATCTGCTAGTTCTCTCCTCTCCTGCACTTGTACTAGCTTATTAGTCTAGCACTTTACCTGACTTCGTGTAGTAATTATTGTAGCACACAAAAGTGCTCCCAACACTAAACGTTCTACAAGGAAACAGATCCTGTACTTATTATTAATGCCCACCCCTCCAGGCATGTCTAAAGGTCAGTTCCCTGTGCTTTTTCCTATTAACCTGGTGAACATGGGCATAGTTATAGTTAGTTATAGATTAGTACTAGGCTAACTGCTCTTGTGGGCCATTTTAAGCCTAGTCAGTTCACCCATGTGAGAATCAAACCCTGCACCTTGTATCCATAAGGCAAACACCTTAACCACTATGCCAACCTCCCACCTGAAACAATGTAGTAACTGCCTCATGTACATCGACAACCCTCTCCTCTTACCTCCCAAAACTCAGACTTGTGAAAGATGCACTTATATATCCAAATTGGAAGCCACGCACTCTCCAGCCAAGACAGGAATAGCTGGTCAAGAGGAAAGGGTCAACACTCACACCACACCACATGGAACATATAGCCCTCCAGAACATGCACCAGCACTGCCTTCACATAAAAACACAAACCACACACTCACTTTCGCAGAGGCTCTCAATAAAAAATTGACCCAAACAGCAGAGACCTCTAAGGCAGAATTGCACTCAACTACCACAACACAACATTAATCACGAGACACATAACTCTCCTAAACAGTGTGCCACTCAACCAAAGCCCCTAAGGCAAAACAGCATGCCCAACACACTAGTCATAGGTGATTCGATAGTGAGGCACACTGATATCCCACTCACTAGGTTGAATAAGGAGAAAGTAACAGTCAGCTGCCTGTCAGGTGCCAGGATCTGCCACATAATGCACGCACTCAGGTCCCTCAACAACAGGTACAAATATGACTAATTCATTGTACATGTGGGTGTGAATGACCTGAGAAGTACCTCCCTGGACTACATGAAAATAGACATAGAGGAGCTCTCGGATTATGTAGCCCAGGCAGGTATGACACTAGCCCTGAGCAGCATCCTACCATCACCCAGAATAATGCCACAGTACAAGCAGAAAATGACTGATTTCAACAATTGGCTAAGTTTCTGGTGTCATTCTAATGGGATTCAGGGTATGCCTGCCTAGGATGCATCTGTCACCCCTGGGCTTCTGGATACTGGCCAAGGCTCTTGCCACCCCTATAGTGCCTTTTTTTACGCAGTGTTCTAAAGACCAAATTGCCACTGTAACAGCTACAAACAAATGCAATCGGAGGGTCATGCTGCTCAATGTTAGAAGTCTAAATCTCAAAATGCACTCACTCGAAACACTCCTTAAAATGGAGAACATCGACATTTGTGCTGTAACAGAGACCTGGTTCAAGGCAGCAGGAAGCACCCTACACTACCAGGCTATAACTCTTTCCACACCTTTCGGCCCCAGAACTTGGACCGAAGCTCCAAAGGCAGTAGTGTTTCCATATTAATAAAGGTTGTGCACACCTCCAGACTGGCAGCCCAACATAATGCATCAGAGATATTTCAGGTGCAGCTAACATTGGGTAAGACAGCGACTCAGGTCATAGCCTGCTATAGATCCCCAATCATTTCCCAAGACTCACACTCCATGTTCCTAAGCACCCTGGAGAATATTAGGGTCCAACCTAACACTCTCACACTAGGTGACTTCAACTACCCCTCCATTAACTGTAAAACTACTCAGGTACCAATACACTTGCCCAACATTTCCTGGAGTTCATTAATTCTAATGCCATGGACAAACTCGTTCTTACCCCTACTAGAGGTAGCAACATCCTTGACCTGGTCATTACTAACATGGGTGACTGTTGCTCTACACCAATAGTCAGCTCCTCTCTGGTTAGATCCAACAACAAACTAATCACCTTGGAAATCCACATCCCTATCACACCCCCCACAAAGGTAACCACCATGAAAAACTTCTCCAAAGCTAACTTTGGGCTCCTAAAACAGAGGTGGCTAACTTCACGGCACCTATGCAATTGGAGAATAGTTGCATGACTGCCAAATCATACACCAATGCAGTGTACAAAAACATACACAAATGCATGGATCTCACCATACCCAATTGAACCAAGATGCTCTCCTCCAAAAAAAGGATGCCAGTCTGGTGGTCCCCTGCCACAGACAAACTTTACAACAGAAGGAGGAAACTGATGCGGGATAAGGTGAAGTCCCAAGACTGGAAAAACTCCCTTATCAACCACAACAAAAAGTTGAGATCCCTCATCAAATCCTCTAAAGCTAGCTATGAAAAAAGAATTGCAACAGATAGTAAAGACAAACACAAGGCCTTCTATAGTTATGTAAAGAATCTCCACGGCAATAACCAGATTTGCTCTAAGCTACTGCACAATGGTATCTCCTATACCGATCCAAGAGATATTGCCAATATACTGGCCGACAGATTCAGTGCCAACTTTACCCCCTCAAACAAAGGACCAATCACAATAGCAGTAGATTGCCAGGCACCCAGTATTACTGCTGCACAGGTTAAAACAGCACTGTCTAAGGCCAAGAATACAGCTTCTATGGTACATGACAATATCCCTGGCTGTGTTCTGCATGAACTACAGAGTGAACTGGCACCTCACCTGTGTGCCCTGATCACTCACAGCCTCACCTCAAGCTTTGCCCCTACTGAATGGTGCACTGTTACAGTCATCCCTCTCCACAAAGGAGGAGTGACTACAGACCATGGGAACTATCAACCTATTAGCCTGATGAGTCTGATATGCAAAGCTATGGAACGCATCATCATGGACCTAATAAACAAGGATATATGGAATCTCCAAACTCTGGATCCCACACAGTTTGGTTCTGTGAAGGGTAGATCATGCTTGCTTAACTTGGTCGACTTCTTTGAGTCAGTCACCAGAGCTGTGGATGAAGGCAAGGTGGTTCTTACAGCCTACCCTGATCTGGCCAATGCCTTTTATGCCATTCCCCACTCAGGAATCATAGAAAAACTCACTAAGCTAGGCATCAACCCCTATATCACTAGATGGGTTGCAAACTGGCTCACAGATAGAACCCACAGTGTGAAACTAGCTGACTGCAAGTCAGACTGTCAACTAATCACAAGTGGAATCCCATAGGGTTCGTAGGGTTCGGTCCTGGGTCCACTCTTGTTTGGTATCTACTTCTCTGAAGTCCAGGCCAACAAGAAGGGACTCTAGCTGAAAAAGTTTGCAGACAGTTGCAAGTTGGGAGCTATTATTAACTCCCTAAGTGATGCTGACATCCTACAGAATTGCATCACAGAGACCAACGACTGGTGTCAAAACCATGGCCTTAAGCTCAATGCCAAAAAATGTGCCGCCATCCCCTTTGGGAAAAAATGAGTTCCCATGAATTACTACATTGATGGTAGTCCACTGAACACAGAAGGCATTATAAGAGATCTGGGAACACAGGTTGACAGCAACCTCTCTTTTGATCACCACATTGCCACTGTGGTCAGAAAGGCCTTTTATGTGGCACATCTCAATACTAAGGGTTTTGCATCCAGGATGAAAGAGGTCATTCTCTCCCTCTACTCTTCCCTCATTAGGCCAATCATCGAGTACAATGGCCCATTTGGCATGTACCTCACTAGACACCTGCAACAACTGGAGAGGCCACAAACGTACCTCACAAAGAGGATCCTAGGCCTTAAACACTTGTCCTATATGGACAGACTCAAAATACTCCAACTATTCTCTGTGTCATATTGCCTACTTAGAGGCGATCTCTGCTTGACTTACAAAGCCATGTCTGACTCGGCTCTGTTAGAAATGCTACATCTAAAGAAATATCAATCCCTCCGCACCACACACTCCAGAGACCTCAACCTCATTACTACAATCAACAGAATGTACTGGAGGGACAGGTTCATAACCCAGAGAGTGCCCATGCTATGGAATAGACTTCCCATACATGTCAAGCAGAGCACTTCGCTGACCCTCTTCAAGAGAAATCTTGATGAGTGGCATAGAAAATTCACCTCAAGGATAACTCCTGTGGCTCTACTCGACAGAGGCACTGGGAACTAAGGTCGGGTGGCACGATGCCAGGGTAATCCTATGGCTAGGCATGTAAAGGCCCCAGGGCCAACAGCCTAGTGCATACCTATGAACCTATGCCTGATTAATGGAACTGACTGCAAATGATGAAACACTGCAAATGATGTTTGTATAATAGAGCTTTTTTCCCCAGGCCTACACTACAAAGGACACTGCTCAGTTGGACTTTCATAGTAAACCAATGCCAACAAAAAAAATAAATAAATATCAAACAATCCCTCTCCCATGTTACTCGGACTTATGCATGCACTCATCCACATGTGCTCACACATACACACAGACACATATATATATACATCCAGGTGATTGATTCTCTACTTGACACCAACTCCATGCAACCACACAGGCAAACAGATAGCCAAACAGAAAGACACATACTTATCTGGCTTCATTCATGTCCCTAAAGACACATATGCACACTAATACCCATATCCCCACCTCATGTCTTCAATGAACCTATCTGTACAGCAGCTGCTTTCACTGTCTTTTTGAGAATCACTTGTCTGTGCAAATCAGAAGCTGCTGCCATTTCTGTAGGACAGCATACTGCTAAGCAGCATTCACTACTATCCCTTGTCCCTCATTACCATGTGGCTCAGCTTGTAGGACCACCCTCCACATTAATGTGCCCCCTAGTAGGACATTTCAGCAGTAGGACAGTCTATTAGTCAGAAAGGGTTACTGTGAGATGGAAACTGCTGAAACCATTAGTTTTAATCATAGGTTCATGGATGATTACTAGGCTAATAGCACAAGAGCCTTTACAAGCCTAGCCAAAAATACCTACGATATAACAATATTATATTTTAATTCCACAGATACAGGATGGGGTAGTATTAGGGTCATCGGTCTTTGGGTGTTGGAGCCCTGAGTCCTTTTACAGACTACCTCTGTCCATATGGGACATGTGCAGTACCCCAGGAGTGAATTTGCAGTTTCCTATCCATTTATCCAAATTCTTGTTGAAGACAATGAAGGATGGGCTTTGTTTTATTAAGACAGGAAGTTTATTCCATAGACGACGTAGACTTTGAGATCTGACGCTATCTCTCCAGCAAGTTCTGTTACAGTAACAAAAATGGTTTGGGTCCATGGAGCTCATAACCCTCGTATAATTTTTCTTGCAAATATGTAACGTTTTCATCATGGCTTGATCAGAGAATGTCTTGTTGGTCACGCATAAGTCACCTCTCAATAGACAATAAGAGATGGAGTAAAAGGATAGGGCCTTTAGTCGATCTGCATAAGACAATTGTCTTACACTTTGTATTTTTTTAGTGATAAACCTCTGGGGGTCACTCAAACCGGTGTAATTGCCTGGTTATGTACCTGCAGAAGGGAGCACTCTACTCAATTATGGACCTGATGAGGGCTGAGTACAATGGCACTATGACTTCCTTTGAGCTTGATGTCATGCCTTTCCTTATAAGCTGAACCATACAGCTCACTACTGCAGCTACCTGGTGGTCAAAGTTCAGGTTACTATCAATCTGTGCTCCTAGGTCCCTCATCACTGGGTCTACTTTTAGGGGTATGCTATCAAAATTATAATTTGGAGGGATATCTGATTTATTGAAAGGCATGATTACACATTTTTTAGCATTTAGTCTCAGACCACAGTTTTGGCACCAGTTGTTTGTCATTTTTAGGCCTATTTGTAGGATGACAGCATTGTCTGGAGATTCAATAATTGCTCCCAGCTTATAATTGTCGGAGAACTTGGTCAGCCAGAGACTCCCCAACATTGGCCTTCACTTTAGAGCAGTATATTGCCGAACAGGAGGGGTCCCAACACTGAGCCTTGTGGGACAAACCTAGTAAAAGGTTTCTTATTGAAAGTGGATTCACCTATCTAGACAACATGTGTCCTGTCACTGAGCCAGTTTTCTATCCATCTGGATGGCATACAGGTTTATGCATAACTCAGAAAGTATATCTATGATCCCTAAGTGGGGGATTGTGTCAAAAGCTTTGGCCAGGTCTAGGTAAGCAGTGTGTAATGTTTTACCCTCCATCCATGGCCCTGGTAACTTTTTCTAAGAAGTCCACAGACAGAGCAGGCAAGACCTCCCTTTGACAAAGCCAAATTAGGTCTAGTCCAGTATTTGGAGATTTCCTATGTTGTTATTGATCAAGTCCATGATAATTGCCTTCATGGCCTTGCATATAAGACTGAATCTGTAGTTTCCTGGTCAGCTGATGGACCTCCCTTTTGCAGAGGAATGACTGTTGCAGTCCTCCAATCCTCTGGGCCAAAGCCCATCTGGAGGCTTTTGATAAAGAGGGTTTCTAGTGGCCCTGATAGTTTCTGATTCAAGCTATTTAAGAAGCATCTTGGAATGTTATTGGGGCACGTGGAGGCTGTGTTTTTGGCTTTTGTGAGTGTAGTCAGGACCTGTTCACTCACAATGACCAGTAGGGGGTGGTTTTATGTATTTTTTGGGGTGTGGTAAGAGGTGATGGGGGAGAAGTTTGAACTGAACTTGTTGGCCAACAGGTTTACTATAGTTTCAGGCTGGATGTAAATGCTGACGTTCATGATTAAATTGGCACATTGCTGATGTTACAAACATAATTAAAAAAGTCTTATGGTTATCTTTCAGCTGGGAGGCTATGATTGCTTCATAGTTTACTTTGGCAGATTTGGCCAGCTGTCTAATTTGTTTGTTTAGACAGGTGAGTGTCTTTTTGCACTGTTTTGCAAGTTCCTTCTTAGCTTTGGAAAGGATTTTTTCCTTTTGTTGACTAGCCTATTTATGCTTGGAGTCCACAGGCTGGTTTATTATTGCCAGTAATCATAGGTTTGACTCAGACAGGTACTGGCTCCTCTATGTAGCTATGAATGAGGCTGTACAGTGGTTTTTTTGTACAGCCCAGAATAAGCCTCAGTGTCATCTGGGTTTGGAGGGGTTTGGAAGTTTAATAAGTTGTCACTTAGTTTGAGGTAATAGGCTTTAGCAAAGTTCTTAACAGGTTTGGTGTTTGATGGGGGGGTTCTAGGTTAGTTTTAATAATAAAACATATCATTGCATGGTCAGATCTTACTAGGGAGGAATTAAGGCCAAGGAGGGAGCAGCATCCCCCCATGTTCATGAGGTGCCAGTTATAGGATATTTGTACTTCTAATTAAGGAGCTAACTAGTTGCTCTAGGATGCTTGTTTTGACAACTCTGAGCAATTGAATTATGGGTTATATAAGTCATGTAAGTCTCCCAGATTATGGACAGGTAGCTGAAGTCTGCCATAAGTATGGTGTTATCATGAAAGGTAAGGGATTCCAGTAAATTCAGGTAGGAGATGAGGTTTTACAGACTCAGAGGTGCATAGGTTCACAGGAAATTACTAGGCTAATGGTTTAAGAGCTCTTATAAGCCTAGCCAGTTTTACCCAGATTTTACCCAATTCTGTATTCATACAGGAAAGATAAAAAGGGTCAGGAAGTGGGGTTTTGACTATTTTTACAGACTACCTCTGTCTGTAAGGAACATGGGATCCACCCCAGAGTGAAATTGTAATTTCCCATCCATCAGTCCAGATTGTGCTTTAAGATCATTAGGGAAGGGCTCTGATTCACGTGAACAGGAAGCCTATTCCAGAAGAGGAACTATCTGTGGGACACATATCTGTCCAGCATGATCTATTCATGTCAGAGATCAGGTTTAGATAATAATGGATCCCCTTGGAATGACACCAGTAGCTAAGCCAGTTATTGAAGCCAATCATTTTCTGTTTTTTTTTGTGGTATCATTCTTGGTGAGGGTAGAACACTGCCCCATGTGAGGCGCATACAAGCCTGCGACATGTATTTAGAGATCCATCATGTCTCTATTCATATAGTCCAGGGATTTATGTCTCAAGTCATTCACACCCACATTGACTATGACTGTATCATACTGGTACTGGTGGATGAGTGACCTGAGTGTCTGCGTCATCTGGTGAATCCTGGCCCCTGACAGGCAACTGACTGTAACCCTCTTTTTATCCAACCCGGTGAGGGGGAAGTCTGTGCATCTCCCAATACAGCCTTCTGTGACAAAGATGTGTATGGTATTTCACCTCAGGTGCTTGCTTGTGGAGCCATTGTGATGTGTATTTTTATGTGTAGTGTGGTGTTGACTTTTTTTTTAAGTGAAACTTCTTTAAGCTGGGTAGTGAGGTCAGAGAGAAACGGAAAAGTGAATGGAAGTACGACAGTCAAATTACACCCACTAAGGGCAGAGTTTGACTTCTGTACTCTACTTTAGCTTTTCAACCTCCCCAAACACACACACACACACACACACACACACACACACACACACTAATTAACATGTTAGCACAAGAAATCTGGCTAGAACCACAAATAATGGGGGAAAAAAGGAGCAAAAATAAGAACAGATTTGAAATATTAATAAACTTAGAAAGTTGCTAGAATAACAGGGTTTCTATTAGCATGCACTTTCTGAAGCAGAGGTCGTGCGAGAGAGTGAGTGAGACAACTACTGGCAGCAGCAACAGTAAAGAGGCTTGCATACGTCTGGACCTTTCAGCTGAAGAAATGTATATAAAGCCTAAAGTAAAGGGAGAGCATACCTGTGAAACCATAAGATACTGTGCATGAGTGAGTGACTGAGTGAGAGTGACCAGTGAGAGCGTGTGGGCGATCCCCTTGGCAGCAGCAGCATCAGTTAAGAGGCTTCCCTACAGCTCAACCATACTTCGCAACCTTTTAGCACAAGAAATCTGGATAGAGCTACTAATAATGGGGGAACAAAGGACCAAAATAGCGATGGATAGCTTTGCAGACACACACACACACACACACACACACACACACACACACACACACACACACACACACACACACACACACACACACACACACACACACACACACACACACACACACACACATCAATTCACCTGTTAGCACAAGAAATCTAGACAGAGCCACAAATAATGAGGGAATAAAGGACCGAAAACAGAGACGGACAGCTTTTCAACCACACACACACACACACACACACACACACACACACACACACACACACACACACACACACACACACACACAGACACACACACACACACACACACACACACATATCAATTCACCTGTTAGCACAAGAAATCTAGATAGAGCCACAAATAATGAGGGAATAAAGGACCGAAAACAGAGACGGACAGCTTTTCAACCACACACACACACACACACACACACACACACACACACACACACACACACACACACACACACACACACACACACACACACCCCGACTGACCTGTTAGCACAAGAAATCTGAATAGAGCCACAAATAATGCAGAAACAAAAGACCAAAAATACAGATGGATTTTAAATATTGCTCTTATAAACTTTGAAAGTTGCTAGACTAACAGGGTTCCCATTAGCATACATTAAGAAGTTTCTGTGTCTCTTGGCCATTCCCCTCAAACTGTTAGCACAAGAACTCTGGATAGAGCCACGAATAACAGGAGAGCAAAGTACAAGAAATAGTGATGGATTTTAAATGTAGGCAGTTGCTAGAATAGCAGAGTTTCCATTAGCATGCATTTTCTGAAGTAGAGGTATGTGTATGAGAGAGACGAGTGAGATGATTACTGGCAACAGCAGCAGTAAAGAAGCGTGTGTATCCCTGGACCTTTCAGCTGAAGAAATCTGGAAAAAGCCTAAAGGAAAGGGGGGGCAGATGCTCAACAATTGAAACAGATTTTAATTACTGCTCTAATAAAATTACAAACTCACTTATAAATTTACAATCTAGTTTAAGTAAAGGATTTCTGTTAACATTCATTTTTCAGAAGAAAATAAAAGTCTGACACTCAAATTTATGTAATTATTTAGTGACATTGATCTCTAATAACTCACAACAAACCAAACATTGTAGGACTAAAGAACCAAACAAAGTAAAAACCAGGACATTTTTTAAAGTGTTATATTTTGGATGTAAAATGCTTTCTCCAACACCGTTAACATGTATTACAGCAAGTTTCTAACATTAGGAGAAGGAACTATTTTACATCAAAAATATATCAAAAATGTTGTTGTTGTGTCTTTCGGCTTTTCCCCGTTAGGGGTCGCCACAGCGGAGCTCTGGTCCGCTAATGATTGGCAGTAGATTTTTACGTGCCGAGTTGCCAGCCCTGACGCACAACCTTCAACGAAGGTACGCCCATTCACACATGTCTCCACATAGAAGACGCTCTAGCTGAGAATCGAACAGGATAACGTCTCTACTGTAAGGTGACAACGCTACCGCAGCACCACCACCGCAGTAAAAATATATAAAAAATAATAATATAGTAATAAAAATAATATATTAACAAAAATATATATAAATAAGTAAGCAAAACACAACCATTTTACAGAAAGCCCATTCTCTAAGCACAATAATGCCTCCAAGGTGTGTGTTAATGTGTAATTAACACCTTTCCAGAGGTGTAGAGGTGTTAATTACACATTAACACACCCCCAGTCAGGCATTATTGCTTGCTTAAATTGCTCTAGCTATCACAGTCTGATTGTTACACTCCTTCATTTATCATTCCATTTGCTTTCCTTCCATCCTCTTACTGAAGTTTCACTTCTACTGTGCATGGTGACCATGTTTGTTTTTTTTTGTTTGTTTTTTTTGTTTAGGGCAGTGTACAGGAGCATAGCTTTCAACCTCTTAGCACAAAAATATGGTCAAAGTCAAAATAATGGGGGACAAAGCCTCAATATAGGGACAACTTTTAAATATTGGTCTTATAAATGTAGAAAGTTACTAGAATAAAAAAATATTCTGTTACCATGTGTTTTTCTAAAGGATATGAAGTCTGAAACTCAAACAACTGTCATTATTTAGGGAATTCATTCCTCACTGATTTGTCACAAAAATCCACAAAATCAGAAATTTTATAAGAAGCAGACCAAAAATAAGAAGGAAAAACCTGGACATTCTGTGAAAATCTGTACAGTTGAGAGGTGCAGGATACCTCTGAGGTTTTGTTACGTTTCTTGTGAGTACTTCCGCATATGTGGGTTTATGTATCAAGACCTTATTTAGTGAGGGAAATTATGTGCTTGTGCTGAAAACCTGTTTGTCATTTGATTTGCCAGTATGTGAGAGCCATGTCTCAGTTTTCATAATGAAATTGCATCTCCAACATACTGTGTTTGCTTCAGGATTAAGTGGTGGTCAGTATACATAAGACAATTGCTACACTGCCTCAGGATGCTCATGTCCACCAGGCTGGCCAGAGAAATAGCAGACAAGTGCCTATCTGTGGCTTCAGGTTTTTTAGTATAGGTTTAACCAGGGAGAAGAGGCCGGAGATTTTACTGGACTGGGATGATATCACACGGATGAAGAATGGTTGCTATATTCGGTGTGAGTTTCAGCTATCCTACAAGGTGATACTGCTCTGCATGTCAATCATATGCTTTTACAGCAGCAGGTGGACTGCAGAAGGTTTCAGAGATAGTAATTCTAAGAGAAATTTTAACTTGATAGCGTTTGCATCTATACAGGGCACTGTTAATCGCTGCTGTGAGGAGAGCAGCCCAGCACAAACACTGAGCTTATATAGAATCAGAAAAACAAGTTTTGCAACAGCAAGGCCTGTAGACCAATCAGGAAAACAATCTATAAGCTTTGAGTCAGCAGCCCCCAACTCAAATAGGTTTGCTACAACACACGTCTACCACAAGAGTGCAGTCAGAATCATGTTTCCATGACTGCGTGTATGTCTGCATTCTCCACAGTGAGCATTGCTTCCAGGGAGCGTAGTTTTTTAATAAATCTCCTAGCACTGAGCTACAGACCCTTTAGGTAGTCATGAGTGATTTTTGTAACATTGGAGGGTTTAACAACTTGGCACAGCCTAAAAATGGCACCAAGGGATAGATAAAGTTTTTACCAGTATTCAGAAGCCAAATGGTGACAAGTGCAAACCCTCTCTGGCAAAGCATCGTGGTTTTTCAATCATGTTTCCCCAGGCTGTCAGATATCAGATCCCCTTGTTGTGACACCAGAAACTAAGTCAATTGTTGAAGTCAATCATTTTTTGTTGGTACTGTGTCATCATCATGGGTGATAGCAGGATGCTACTCAGGGCTAGACTCATACCCAACTAGACACATATTCAGACAGCTCCATCCCATCTCTCTTCATATAGTCCTTTCTGAATTCCAGGGCTGGTGTAAAAGGGTGATTATACAAATTTAGAAATACAGAGATTCAGAATAAGGGATCTCAGAATGGAAAAAAAAGTTTTGTACCTCCAGAAAGCCAGCTGTTACTTAAGGCTTTGAGCCCACATCAGTTTAGTGGCAACATGAAAGAAATGTTCTTGAATAAGAAATTGAAATAAAGTTGCTAAGGAGGAATATGATATACAGTAAGGGTAAAGATTGTTGTTGTTGTTTGTCTTTCAGCTTTTCCTGGTAAGGGGTTGCCACAGTGGAACTCCGGTCCGCTAATGATTGGCAGTAGATTTTTACGAAACGCCGAGGTGCCAGCTCGACGCCCAACCTTCAACGAAGGCACGCCCATTTACGCACGCATGTCTTTCGAACGCTACCCAACCGCTGGGAGGACATGCAGACTCCACACAGAAGGCACTCCCAAGCCCAGCCGAGAATCGAACGGGAGAACCTCTTGCTGTGAGGTAACAACGCTACCGCCATACCACCGCAAAATGAATTAAGAAACAGGCTATTCAGGCTTCAACAAGGGGAGCCTATAAAAGTCTTTTACCTGAAATATGAAAGTAAATAATTAATCAGAGATCATACTTTCTGGAGGATATGGCCTTTGTTTTACAAAAATAGCAGTGCTTCACCAAGGTTCTTCATCATTCTTCAGTCTTTTAGATTATAAGTTAACCTCAACACTAATTTTGATTAATGGAAAAAAGCACATTCTATACTTGTTACATTCTGTTTTGCATACCTCCAGGAATTGTGTCTCAGACAACTCTTTCTTAAAATATGTTGTTTCTTTCTTTCTTTCTTTCTTGCCCTGATTATTATTGTCCTCAGGGAAACAACAGGCTTCCACTAAGAATTACCTCCCCGACTTTCCTTGCCGCTGGCATTAGGCTAACAAACTTGCATTTCCACAGGTTTTTCCTGCTATCCATTTGTACAAGGGTCTCTATCAGACATGTGACTTAATATTCAGACTTTCTTTAATGATTAGTGACTTGTTAAAGATCTCTGACAGCCATGATCAGGAAACTGATATTTACAGGATATGCTAATACACCAGCCAGATTCCAGAGGATCCCTGAGCTTTACAGTTTGTTCTTCACTTCATTCTGTATCCTGCTCCCTCCCAGCATGGCACATTCCTTTATATTCCCTCACGAAGGCTGAAGTGAACTATTCATTCTGTACTCCTTTCCATTTTTGCTCAGCCTGGACTGTTAAATTCTTCTTCATTTCTGTTATAAATTACATCCCCATTTCCTCATTCTTTTCTTTTTTGTCACATATATTTCATTACAATACCCCATTCGGGCATTATAGGTAAGCTCACCAGCTTAAATATAAACCCATATGTCACTAGATGGGTTGCAAACTGGCTCAAGGACAGAACCCACATGGTTAGAATTGCTGGAGCCATGTCAGACTCCAAACCAGTTACAAGTGGCATCCCACAAGGCTCAGTCCTGGGACCTCTCTTGTTCGGTATATATTTCTCGGAGGTACAGGCCAACACGGAAGGACTGTGGCTGACCAAGTTTGCAGATGACTGCAAACTGGGCACCATAATCGACTCTCCAGCCGACACAAGCATCCTCCAAAAGGGCCTCATAGAAACAGACAACTGGTGCCAGAGCCATGGCCTCAAGCTAAATGCCAAAAAGTGTATAGTCATCCCTTTGGCAAAAAAAAGTGCCCACAAATTACCACATAGGTGGTAATCCATTAAGTACAGAAGAAGTAATTAGGGACCTGGGGACCCAAGTTGATAGCAATCTCTCATTTGACACCCACGTGGCCAAAGTGGTTAGAAAAACATTTTATATAGCCCACCTAAGCATGAAGGGATTCACATCTAGATCAGGGGAGGTCATCGTGCCTCTTTACTCATCCCTCATCAGGCCCATAATTGAGTACAATGCCCCTTTTGGGATGTACCTTACCAGACACCTGCAGCAACTGGAAAGACCCCAAAAGTACCTCACCAAGAGGATCAAAGGGCTCAAACAGATTCCATATGCTGCCCGGTTAAAGAAACTCCAGCTCTACTCAGTGGCATACCACCTGCTCAGAGGCGATCTGTGCCTGACGTATAAAGCCATGTCCAACCCGGAATTAATGGACATGCTGCACTTCAGAAAATCCAAATCCCATCGGGCTACGCGCTCGAGAGACTTGAACCTCAGCACTGAAATAAATAGGACATGCTGGAGGGACAGATTCATAACCCAGTGGCTCCCTTCACTCTGGAATAAAATCCCAGTCCAGGTTAGGCAGAGTCCCTCATTGACTCTCTTCAAGAGGAATCTTGATGAGTGGATGGGAGATCGTAGGTTTACCCCGGGTATCACTTCTGTGTCACTGTTAGACAGAGGCACAGTATACTAACCTCGAAAAAGGGCATAGCAAAATTAATTTAAAATGGGTGGCGAAAGCCAAACACACTCTGGCTAGGCTTATAAATGCCCTAGGGCAGATAGCCTAGTATGAACCTATGAACCTATGAACCTACGAACCTATGAACCTATGAACCTATGAACCTATGTATCTTTGTTTCTA
This sequence comes from Protopterus annectens, assembly GCF_019279795.1. Classification (NCBI taxonomy): domain Eukaryota; kingdom Metazoa; phylum Chordata; order Ceratodontiformes; family Protopteridae; genus Protopterus; species Protopterus annectens. The sequence continues at coordinate 1,548,053,105 of NC_056732.1, read as the reverse complement.
ACTTCCCTTGTTGAGCACCAGCTTTCTTCATTGTTCTGTGCCACTTCCACCACCCTACCATATCCTTCCCAACGTATACACAGGTTCGGCCCACACATTCCTCTCTAGCCAGACTTGCCTCTCTTTGGCCTTTTCATGTATTCTCCAGACTCCTGTCCTTACCTCTAAGTACTTAGTCTCTGACTAATTCCCAGAACTTGTTTACTTCTTCTTTCAGTCTGCTCTCCAACTCAAGTTGACGCACTCCTCCAGATTAACATAATACAGTCTCCTAAAATTCAAAATCTTTGTCATCTTTGCATTCTTAACTTCACATTTTTTAAACTACTTCACCTGTACAACAATGGTATCCTCCATAACTGGTAGGACTTCACCAAGAATTCTCTGCTGTCTGGCATAGTGATGTACCATATAGATAAAGCTTTTATGGTTCAAAGTTTCAATCAGCTCTTGCTCTTAGACTTCAAAGTTTTCCAGATTTCACTGAGCACATTCAGATCCATCAAGAACATACCATCTTCCCTGCTTCCTTATTTTTCTTCTGAAGTCTCTCTTCATATTCTCTTGGAATGGGACTAAAGCTGATACACTTTACTGATCGAACAGCAACATCTCCTGCTACAATCTTTATCAAGAATCATTCTTGGGTCTTACCCAATAGCTCTCATTTCCTTACGCAACTGACCCATTCATTCCTCCCTCAAGCTGACAGCCAGGCACTTTCCAACCTGCATGGTGCGCCTATGGCCCATTTCTTCCTTTGCTGGAGACCCTAATCAACCCATTTATTCTGCAATGATATGAGAGCCAGGCAGTAGAAAGTGGATCAATCTGCCAGACTCAACCTCCCCCTTGAGCTGCTAACCCCTGTGGGAGCACCATTGAACACCTCTGTTTGCAACTGTCATGGAAAGAATGTGTGCCTCCAGCTATTGTTATGCATCATTGTTGGGCAGCATGTTGTCTGTAGGTCTTTTCCCTGTGGGGGCAACACCAAGTGATCCCTCTAAACGTCACCCAAGTGGTAAGTCAGGGCAGCTGCTTCAGTCTCCCTCTAGGGACAGGCACACCATCTATGACCATTAACTCCCTATTCTCCCCCTCCAATTCCCTTGAGAACCTGTGTCATTCCCCATCTTCTTCTGCCTTAACTCCCAAGGTACTTAACCTGGGATCTGGCCTTGCCCATTCAATTGTCCCATTCATGAGATGGTGTTTTCCTGCTGTTTCATTTTGCATTTGATGTTTTCCACAAAGATATACCTAGACACCTTTACATCCCACACTTCTTGACACAGGCCTATACCTTCCGGCGGAATAGCAACTTCCCCCTCCTACATTACTGATTATATGGTGTTCACCTTTTCACCCTGACTCCTGCTATTATACAGTAATGCTATCTGCCATACCTCTGCCACTCCTCCTATATTAATGATTATAGGGTGTTCAGCTTTTCACCCTGAATTCTACCATTACATAGTAATACTGTTCTGCCATACCCATGCCACTCCTACATTTCTGATTATAGGGTGTTCATCCTTTCACCCTGAAGCCATTACATTGTAATACTATCCCGCCATACCCATGCTACTCCTACATTACTGATTATAGAGTGTTCATCTTTTCACCCTGACTCCATTATATAGTAATACTATCCCACCATACCCATGCCATTTTTACATTACTGATTATAGGGTGTTCACATTTTAACCCTGACTCTATTACACAGTAATACCATCCAGCCTTACCCATATCACTCGTTTGCTGTTTTCCTACATTGTCTGTGCATTTTCTTTGTTTCTAATGCCTGCGTACCTGCTTCCTTTTTCAACATTTCTTCTTCCCTCTCTAACCATTTTCTAAAAAAATGAAAAAAGTCACCATTCTTAAAAAATATACGCTTCTTCCCCACTACATCACCTTTCCAATCTCTTTGCCCTTCTTAAAAGTCCTTTGCCTGCTCTACCCCCTTCCTTACTCACGTCACCACATTTTCTTCCCATTTATAAACTAAAACTAGTTGACTCTATGCTATATAGTCTTTGTTGTAGATATGTGACACTTTCATGTACGTATAGATACGCATAGCATTGAGTACCTTTTTACATGCTAGTGTCCTTGGACACATGAAATATTTTATTTATTTATTTGCATTTGTTTACCGGGATGGTCCAGTTGGGCCAGAAGTGCCCATTTTCAGTGGAGTCCTGGGGAGAAAAGCTCCACATATAAGACATTTTACATACAATACAGAATTTACATTAATAAAGACCTTTAGTACATATTATTGGCAGCTTATACAATTGGTGAAAAAAAAAGTACATAAGTAATCATTCTCAAATCAAACATATTATACAAAGATCATAGTATGGTTCACTTGACTGCATGGTGAAAGCCAGTTTTGTGACACTAAGGCTTCATTATGAAAAACTGCCCCAACATACCCTCACTATGTTGGCATCTCTGCATACCTCAGCCTCATTGGGCTACCTTGCAGTACTTTAACTTAACAATTTATCACACCTGTGAGACATTATGATTCTTCTGAATTACCCCCAAATTTATTTATGCTCCTTTGACATATTAAGTTATCAAGAGAAATGTTGTTCTTAATATAACATTTTTGTCTCATTTATCCATCATATAACAGTTTTGCTCTTTAGCAATATCCTTTAACTTCATCATTTCACCTCCCAACCTTCTTCATCAGATACCAAACTAAACACACTAGAACTAGCTCTCTTAAACACATCAGATACACTAAAAACTTCAGGGCTGACAACCTTAATACAGCCCTTAAACACTCTAACTGGCCCCCTCTTTTAACACTTCATTTAGATGAAGCAGTTGAGTATTTCAACATTATCTTCTTAGGCCTTATCAACCAGCTTGCTCCACCAAGATAGATCCACATTAAAACCATCAATGTCCCATGGCTTACCAAGAGCACTAGGCAACGTATGAAACAAAGAGACAAAGCATGGGACATCTGGTGCAAACACAAAACTACTCCTAATAGGCAAACATTCTTAGAACTGAGAAACACTGTAAAAAAGCAAATCAGACTAGATAAACAAAAATACTATAGTGAAATTCAAACTAAGCATAATACCAACCCACAAAAGTTCTGGGCCGCTATAAACAGTATTCTCCAACCAGGTAAGTTACCATCTCCCCATCCAAACATAGACACCACCTTTATAAAAACAGCATCTCAATTCAATGAGTTCTTTACCAACTCTATACTAAAGCTGTCAACAGGCCCACCCTTCTCAACCCCCACTATCCTATATAACCCATCAAATAATGCCAACTCCTTCACCCTTAAACATGTACCAACTTACATCATCTATAGGCATCTAACCAAATTTAAACTCACCACCCTAGCAGTAGACAAACTACCTGCCAAATTCTTATAACTAGCCACCAAAGCCATTTCCTACCCAGTCTCTATAATCATTAACAGATCAATCTCAGAACAAAAGGTGCCACTTCTCTGAAAAATCTCCTACATTATACCAATACACAAAGAGGGCACCTCCACTGATCTAACAAACTACTGACCTATAGCTATACTTTCCTCACTGGCTAAAATACTGGCAAATGTATCCACACACAGATTCTAATACATCTCCTCTCCAACAATCCTCTTATTGAAACTCAGCATGGATTCCACCCCAACCATAGCACTACCACTGCACTCATCCATTTTAGTAACCTAGTAAAGATGCAATGCAATAATGGCCAACTAGTGTCTGGAGTTTTCCTTGACTTATCAAAGGTGTTTGATACAGTCTTCCATACAAAACTTCTAACATCACTCTCAGAATTAAAACTAACTACCCCCACTCTACTATGGTTTCAAGACTATCTCTCCCAACCCAAGCTGTTCAGTGGAAAAACTCCCTTTCCCCCCTACTTCCTGTAAAACTAGGAGTACCCCAAAAATCAATCCTAGGACCCCCTACATTTCAATATATTTACAAATAATCTTTACAAAGCCACACCTCTAGCAAACCTGGTTCAATACACTGATGACTCCACCTTAATCTGCTCTGCACCCACCCTCCAACAACTTCACATCAAGACCCAAGAAGCCTTTACATCCATCGAAACATGTCTAACAAACTCCTAGCTAATACTAAATTCTAAAAAGACCCAACTTATGCTCTTCCATCCTTCCAAAGCAGCAGTACTTATTCCCCCATTATCTATTTCTGCTTCAGATAATACTCCCATCTCTCCCCTATCACACAAACCAAATTACTAGGGGTCTTTACTGACAATAATATGAAATTTGACAAACACATAGCTCATGCAATAACCAAAGTCAACAAAAAACTAGGTACTCTTTACAGATGTAAAAACTTCCTAAACGGCAACAGTAAAGTTAGTCTAACTCATACCGATCTTCTCTCTACTTTACTGTATGCATCTCCTGTCTTAATTAATCTAAACAAGAGCAATTTAAACAAGCTATCAGTATGGTGCAACAAAATAGCAAAATTCACCACAAACTCCTCCTACCGCACCCACCACTGTCAAGGCCTAAAACAGTTTTCCTGGCTGGAACTCCCTAACACCTTAGCTCTAAACCAACTTCTTCTAGCTCACCAAATACTGTACCAACCTGAAATAACTCCAGCCTTACAAGACCTAATCACCCTCTACTCCAATAACCGAGAACTTAGATCCACTAACAAGGCACTAATCGCAATCTCCAAAAGCCATTACAGCTCTGGTGACTCCCTGTATTCTAGCAACATTACAAACACCTGGAACTCTCTACCACTACAAATCAGGGCGAAACCTAATAAAACCATCTTCAAAAAACAGCTTATTTCCCACCTAAACAACTCCTGGACATGCAACTGCCTAGCAACTGGCTGACATATTCTAACACCTTTTCCCTACCCACTATCCAACCTCTTCTTTGAAACTCCCTCAGCTGCACTATAGATTATCACACGTTAATTACCAACTCACTGTCGCCTACTCCCCACTGCACTATCTATACCCACTAAATCTTCCCCTAGACTAAGCTGAAAAGCTTTCCCTTAAAATGTCACTGCACCTCATATGAACTTGTCTATATTCTCCTCCTTTTTTAGTTTTTCCTTTCTTGTCTTATCTTCAGTACATCTTCAAGATTATCTCTACTAAACATACTGTATCCATAACAATTAAATGTTGCTACCTGATATACTTTTAATTGTGTGTCTAGACCACTATGCTTATGTAAATATCTTATGCAATCATATGTTACTGTCTGCTATATTTTTATAAGTTAATGTGTAAATATCTTATGTATAGTATGTTAGCAATTGTTTTTGGAGCTTTTCTCCCCGGGCCTCCTCTGAAGGTGGATAGCTTTGCCCAGTTTGACCTCCCCAGTAAGCAAATGTAAAATAAAATAATAAATAAAAATAATACATTTCTTAAGATTGTTGTTATGAATATTCACTATAACTTCAATGATGAGTCTTTTAAGAAAGTCTGAAATTATAGGCATCAAGCACTGGCAGAGTATATAGACAGATAGATAAATAGATAGATGTGTGTGTATATATATATATATATATATATATATATATATATATATATATATATATATATAAAGCAAAAACAAAGTTACCAGGAAGTAAATACTCTCCGTGCAGAACAGCAAAATAATCCAAATAAATAAACCACAGGAGAGTAAAACAAGGCTGTAAACCAGTTGTAGCATAAAATCAGCTCGGCAGCAAATAGTCCACCAATTCTGAGAAAAAGATGGACAATTGTGGTAAAATCCAAGAATAAATCGATTTATTGAGAAAATAGGCAAGCGCTATCACCCAAAAAGGGCTTTATCAAGCCATAAACTAAACAAACAAAAAAGGCAAAAAAAGGCGCACTTTTTAAATGCCTGAAAGTCCACATCACAATGACATCACTTCCCATTGCAAATCTTAAAGGCATATAACAAAAAATAAAGGTACATATCTTAAATCATCAAGGAATAAGCTCATAAACAAGGTATTTTATGTAAAATAATCATTTTATACACTACAAATATATTCCTCATATAAAGAACAAACTCGATGGCAAAATCTGGAGATATATGTTAAAAACACTGTGCAAGTAAATGTAGATTTGAATTCCAATACAGACTGCATTTCTGTGAACTGCTGGAAAGCCGATAGATTTGCTGTGTGTTGCAGAACTGGAATCTATTTCAAACTGATAAGTACACTTTTTGCAACTTAATTTGCACTGTGCTGTATTCATACACTTGCCTATTATTTATAGTGGTGCTGTATTATTTCTGTCTTTTGTTGTCTCTACTGTGTTTTTTTCTCAGGGTAGCTCAAACTAGTTTCAGGGAGGGGGTTGTTGAGCCAGCCCACATCCTAGCTGTTAGTCATTGTCTGAGGTGTATCTTGCTGTAATTACAATACAGACTGCATTTCTATGAACTGCTGGAATGCTGATAGATTTGCTTTGAGCTGCAGAATTGGAATCTATTTCAAACTGATCAGTACACTTTTTGCAACTTAATTTGCACTGTACTGTATTTATACACTTGCCTATTATTTATAGTGGTGCTGTGTTATTTCTGTCTCTTGTTGTCTCCACTGTGTTTTTTTCTCAGGGTAGCTCAAACTAGTTTCAGGGAGGGGGTTGTTGAGCCAGCCCACATCCTAGCTGTTAGTCATTGCCTGAGCTGTATCTTGCTGTAATTACAATACAGACTGCATTTGTGTGACTGCTGGAAAGCTGATAGATTTGCTTTGAGCTGCAGAATTGGAATCTATTGCAAACTGATAAGTACACTTTTTGCAACTTAATTTGCACTGTGCTGTATTTATACACTTGCCTATTATTTATAGTAGTGCTGTATTGTTTGTGTCTCTTGTTGTCTCCACTGTGTTTCTCCCATCCACCCTCCCTGTTCTTGTTTTGGTGCTAATCTTGGTGGTTTTGAAACTGCCTGCCCCTCTTGTAAGTTTATATTTGGATACTCCTTCTGGGCCTATCTCATTTGCTCACTCAACTGAGTGCAGTGAGATCATGTTCTGATTTCAGGCACTCCTACTGTGTACAACAAGAGAATTTGAGAAGGACAACCCCTGTAGCCTCTTAATCCTGCTGTGTTCCCTCCCTCAAAAAAAAAAAAAATATACACACATATATATATATATGTTCAGCTGCTCTTACTGTAACTGTCTTAGTTGCTGTTCTGCGTGCTGCTATCTGTTCAGTTGTTCTTACTCTGCACTTATTACTGCTTGTTAGTAGCCTTCTAATTTAATGCCTTCTGCACTTGTTTTTAAGTCATTTGTTAATTTAATTGCATTTAAACTGTATTTGCCGTAATATTGATACACGTGTGCTAGCCTGCACTGCATTTGAATTGTATTTACTGCTGTTTTAGCTGCTTTTCTGTAAAAAGAAAAAAAAAATTCCTAGCTTGTTTCCTGCCTTTCCTGTAACTTATTTAGTCTAGATACAGACTTGCTGTATCCAGGACTGTTTGTAAGCACCTGAACCCCCGAAGCCTTTCTGTGTTGGAGGGAAGCCTTCTAGCTTATCAGTGGGAGTGGTAAGCACTAGGTAGCCTATCTACCACAGGTGGAGAGGTTTCTGGCCCAGAAATTATAGTTTATTAGCTGTTTGGGAAGCTCTTCCATCTCTTTCAACCTTCTGACTCAAACGCCTGTGTTTGTGCTTGTTTCCTGCCTTTCCTGTTGCTAGTCTAGTCCAGGTACAGATTTGCTGTATCCAGGACTTTTGTAAGCTTCTGAGCTCCCCCAAGCCTTTTTGTGTTGGAGGGAAGCCTTCTAGCTTATCATTGGGAGTGGTAAGCATTAGGTAGCCTATCTACCACAAGAGGAGTGGTTTCTGACCTAGAAATTGTAGCTACTGGACATTTGGGAAGTTTTTTCCCATCTCTTTCAACTTTCTGGTTTAAAAGCCGCACTTGCGCTGTTTCCCACCTTTCCTGTTACTAGCCTAGTCCAGATCAGAGTTGCTGTATCCAGGACTGTTGGTAAGCTTCTGAGCCTCGCAAGCCTTTCTGTGTTGGAGGGAGGCCTTCTAGCTTATCAGTGGGAGTGGTAAGCAGTAGGTAGCCTATCTACCACAAGAGGAGCGGTTCTGGCCCAGAAATTGTAGTTTATTGGCTGTTTGGACAGTTTTCTTCCATCTCTCTCTACTTTCTGGTTTTAAAGCCCATGTTTGTGCTTGATCCCCACCTTTCCCATAACTAGTCTAGTCCAGGTGCAGATTTGTTGTATCCAGGACTGTTTGTAAGCTTCTGAGCCCCCCAAGCCTTTGTGTAGGAGTGCAGCCTTCTAGCTTATCAGTGGGAGTGGTAAGTACTAGGTAGCCTGTCTACCACAAGAGGAGTGGTTCTTGGCCCAGGAATTGTAGTTTATTTATCATTTGGAAAGTTGTCCATCTCTTTCAACTTTCTGGTTTAAAAGACCACATCTGCGCTTGTTTCCCATCTTTCTTGTAACTAGCCTACTGGAAAGCACTAGAAAGCCTTAAACTGATGCAAGTCTTCTAGCTTAAAAGAGAGATTTTGGAGTGATTGGCTATAAGTTTTCTGTATTTTCTTGCTGTAGTTAACTGTTTTCTGCCTAAACGCTGATTTTTCCAGCACTTACTGTGATTTAAAAGCTTGTTTTTTTTTCACATATTCCTCTTATTTGACTGCCTGCACTTTTAAACAGTCGTTTTTTGTTTAAATAAATTATTTAACTGTTGTAGGCTACACACTAAAGTGCGATAGCCTTTTCTGATCGCTTGTAGTCATTTAAAGCTGTTTTAAGTGTACTTTTTACTGTTTTTGCCTTATCTTTTCAAAAAAACAAAAAAAAAAAATTATTGTTTCCCGCCTTTCTAAACTAATATAGTCCAGTTTTCAGGCTAGTGCTGAATTCAGGGCTGTGTTACAAGTTTTTGAGTTGCCCATACCTTACTTGGATAGAGGGAAGTTTCTCTGTTCACCTGTGAGAGAGGGGAACTTTGAGCAGCCATCTGTCCCTGGAGGAGTGATTCCAGCCCAGAAGTTAGTAGTTTAAAAACCGTGTTTGCACAGTTTAGTGCACTGAGCAGCACTGGTTAGCTAGGGTTAAATTAATCCCAGCTCCACTAAGTCTCCTCTTCAGTTTTTCACTTGAAACTAGTCTAACTCTCAACCTAAGCACTCAAAAAGCATCCTACAGTCCAGCACTTGCTCAGACCTAATAGCAAGCACTAATATACCCCGACATTTGACTGCCCAGCAGGGCAAGGCTCTTTATCCACCTCTCACCAACCAAGCGACTAAGTAGCTCACCCTACTATTCAGGCATGACCAAAGTTCAACTTCAGGTGTACTCTCCAGTCCAGCTGGTGAATCTGGGTATCCTGAGGCAATGTTACAACTGCCTCATGTACACAGACAGCCCTCTCCTCCTACCACAAAACACTAACATATGCGAGAGATGCAATTATACAGCCAAACTGGAGGCTAAGGTCTCTCCACCCAAGACTGGAACAGTCAGGAGGAGAAGGTTAACACTTGCACCACACCTCCAGCTCACATAGACCTACTAAACCAGCACTGGCAAAAAATACACATAAATACACAAAATCATACTCAGAGGCTCTAAATAAAAATCTGCAAAAGCATCAGAGAGCTCCAAAGCAGACACCCAGAAAACCTGCACCTCCCATCACAAACCAGACAAGACATAAAACACCAAATCAATGTGCTGCACAATCACAGCCCTTAAGGTGAAACAACATAACTAACACACTAGTAACAGGTGACTCAATTGGCAGGCACACTGATGCCCCACTCACTAGGCTGGACAAGGAGAAGGTTACTGTTAGCTGTTTATCAGGAGCCAGAATCTGCCACATAACACAAGCACTCAGGTCACTCCAGAACAAGTACAAATATAACTCTGTCATTGTTCATGTTGGTGTGAATGATCTGAGACATACCTCCCTGGACTACATGAAAAGAGACATGGAAGAGCTCTCTGATCATGTAGCCCAGGTGGGTATGACCCTGACCCTGAGTAGCATCCTGCCCTCACCAAGAATGATACCTCAGTATAAAGAAAAAATGATCAATTTCAACAATTGGCTAAGCTTCTGGTGTCATTCAAAGGGGATCCAGTGTCTGTCAGCCTGGGATGACATGCTCGACAAGTCGCGTTGCTTCTCAAGAGATGGCTTTCACCTGTCACCCCTTGGCTTTCGAATACTGGCCAAGGCTCTTGCTGCCCTCATAGTGCCATTTTTAGGCAAGGCTTAACATTCAAACCCACCACCGTAAACAGCACAAGTCAAAGAATGAGGGTTATGCTACTCAACGTCAGGAGTTTAAATATCAAAATGCATGTGCTCGAAGCACTCCTAAGTATGGAGAACGTTGACATCTGTGCAGTAACTGAAACCTGGTTCAAGACTCCAGAGAGCACTCTAGCACTACTGGTCTACAACTCATACCACATATTTCGGCCACAGAACACAGACCGAAACACAAAAGGAGGGGGTGTATCCATATTCATCAAGGATACCCACACCACCAGGTTAGTGGCGCAGCATGATACCTCTGAGATCATCCATGTGCAACTAACATTGGGCAAATCTACAATGAAAATTGTGGCCTGCTACAGATCACCCTCCATGACCCAGGACCACAACTCCGCCTTTCTGGAGACACTGGAAAATATGAAGGTCCTACCGAACACCCTGATATTGAGCAATTTCAATTGCCTTACCATTAACTGGGAAAACTACTTGAGTACAAACTCCCATGCTCAGCGCTTCCTGGAATTTATCAACTCAAATGCCCTGGATCAGCTGGTAAACTCCCCTACCAGAGGCCACAACATATTGGACCTGGTCATCACCAACATGGGCGACATGTGTTCCGTACCAGAGGCCAACCCATCACTGGTTAGACCAGACCATAAACTAATCACCCTGGATGTCCACAACCCACCACCACCCACAACCAAGGAAACCACAGTGAAAAACTTTTCTAAAGCAAACTTCACCTTACTTAAGGCAGAGGTGTTAAGTTTCACAGCCCCCACGCTAAAGGATAACAGTGCCCAAGATGCAGAATCCTTTACAATTGCATTCTATGAGCACCTACAAGGATGCATGGATCGTGCTATCCCTAGCAAAACCAAGACTCACTCCCCTAAGAGAAGGAAACCAGTCGGGTGGACCCCTGCCATAAACAGGTTATACAACCAAAGGAGGAAACTAGTTCAGAAAAAAAGCAAATCCCAATAAGGAAAGAGATCCCTGATCAGTATCAGTAAGAAACTAAGGTCCCTCATAAAATCATCCAAGGTTAACTTTGAAAGAAAAATAGCCAAGGATTCGAAAGATAACCACAAAGTTTTCTTTAGCTATTTCAAGAATCTAAGTGGCAACTCACAGATATGCTCTGAGCTAGTACAAAATAGCACAAAATATACTGAACCTACTGATATTGCCAACATCGTGGCAGATCGATTCAGTGCAAACTTCACCTCACTCTCACCTTTAAAGGGGCCCACAACAATACCGGAAAAGTGTAGTGTCTCAGAAATCACAGAAGCACAGGTGAAAGCAGCCCTATCAAAAGCCAAACACAGCATCAATGGGGCCAGATGGTGTCCCAGGCTGCGTCTTGCATGAACTACAGAACAAACTAACCCCCCACCTAAACACACTGTTCAACCTCAGCCTCTTCACAGGCTACATGCCCATAGAATGGCGCACAGCAATGGTTATTCCTCTCCACAAAGGAGGGGCCACAACTGACCTTGGTAACTATCGCTCCATAAGCCTGACTAGCCTGGTCTGTAAGGCTATGGAGCGCATCATCATGGAACTCATTAACAAAGACATTGGGAACCTCCAAACACTTGACCCGACCCAGTTCAGCTTTGTTAAGGGCAGATCATGCCTACTAAACCTGGTTGACTTCTTCGAGACAGTCACCAAGGCCATAGACGAGGGAAAGGTGGTTCACACAGCCTACCTTGATCTCGCCAAGGCATTCAAAACCATTCCTCACTCGGGTATTATAGAAAAACTCACCAGCCTGAACATAAAGCTCTATGTCACAAGATGGGTTGCCAACTGGCTTACAGACAGAACTCACACGGTAAGAATAGCGGGCTCCAGGTCCGACTCTAAACCAGTCACAAGTGGTATCCCACAAGGCTCGGTTCTGGGACCCCTACTGTTTTGCATATATTTCTCAGAAGTACAGGCAAACACAAGAGGACTGTGGCTAACCAAGTTCGCTGATGACTGCAAACTGGGAGCCATAATTGACTCTCCGGCTGACACGGACATCCTTCAAAAAGGCCTTACTGAGACAGACACCTGGTGTCAAAGTCATGGCCTCAAGCTAAATGCTAAAAAATGCATAGTCATCCCGTTTGGGAAAAACAAAACACCCATGAATTATCACATAGGCAGCAGCCCCCTTAATACAGAAGAGGTAATAAGAGATCTGGGGACCCAGGTAGACAGTAACTTTCCTTTGACAATCATATTGCCAAACTAGTTAGGAAATCCTTCTATGTGGCCCATCTAATTACTAAGGGGTTCGCATCTAGAAATAAAGAGGTTATAGTGCCCCAATAATCGTCACTCATCAGACTCATCATAGAGTACAATGCCCCATTTGGGATTTACCTCACAAGACACTTCCAACAGCTGGAAAGACCACAAAAGCACCTCACCAGGAGGATCACTGGCCTCAAACATATGTCCTATGCAGCCCGACTGAAAAAACTCTGGCTGTACTCAGTGGTATATTGCTTACTCAGAGGTGATCTCTGCCTGACTTACAAAGCTATGTCCAACTCAGAATTGATGGACATGCCCCACCTAAAGAAATCCAAGTCACTGCGAGCCATGCGCTCTAGTGAGCTAAACCTTGCCACAACAATAAACAGAACAGGTTGGAGGGATAGATTCCTGTCACAGAGACTCCCCATGCTTTGGAACAAAATTCCTAACTACATTAGGCAGAGCACCTCACTAACACTCTTCAAGAGAAGCCTTGATGAGTGGATGGGTAACAGAAAATACACCCTTGGGATCACTCCATTGGCTCTGCTTGACAGAGGCTCAGTTAATTAATCAATGGGGCAGCGAAAGTCGACACACTCTGGCTAGGCTTATATATGCCCTCGGGTGGATAGCCTAGTACTTACCTATGAACCTATGAACCTATATATCATACATAGGAAGTATATATCATACATAAAAAATGTGTGTTTGTGTCTAACAATATCACATGTTCCAGTGCTGTACTATGCACAACACTAGGATTTGATCTTCAACCTTCTATTCTTTAATAAAGGTTTAATGGGGATCTTATCGTTCATGCTAGGTTTACGGTCCACCCTCAGCCTGATAATCCAATCTAATTCACATGTCTCTGTATAATTTCTAATATCCCCTCCTCTAGGGCTCGGGGCATTGATCTGTAGTACCTGAAACCTAAAACTATGTATATCTGATGTCTCCATCACATGCTTGGAGAGTGCATTATTGATGGTCCTAATGCGTATGTTATAGACATGCTCTCTAATCCTCTCCCTAAGACGTCTGTCAGTCTTACCGACATAAAACGCCATACAAGATGTGCTTTTCACTAAATAAACTAAATGTTCTGACTGGCAATCAGCTTTTACCCTAAGCAAAAAGCATTGACATGTCACAGGATGTACAAATCGGGGTTCATTGTCTATATATTCACAGAAATTACATCTGTGGCATGGTTTCGTACCCCAACTGGAGGCCTCATTTGTATGGCTGATATAGGGTTGCCACCTTTTAACAAGGGCAAAGTGGGACATGGGGGTGTGGTCAACATGACAGGGGTGTGGCCAACATGACACTGGCCACACCCCCACCACAACATCACCAGAGTTGTTAAAGGAGATGCAGTATTAGTTATGGATGCAACATTGTGACATTACAGCATTCTGAAAACTCAAACCATTTAAATGAAGTGAACTATTTCTATAAACACACACTAATCAGTTGTAACAATAAATAAACATTGAAGACATCACTAAAACACCAAATACAAACTTTGCTACTTATAAACGCAAACTACCCTGTAACAACGACATGGTTTAGCACAATCTCAAATACATTGCATTAACTTCTGAGCATCCATCCACAAAAAAAAAAAATAAATGGGAAAGTCCATAAACATTTTAACTTTTAAAAATACTTCTTGCAAGAGAAGTAATATAAACTACAATGTACAGCAGACTCCATGGGCTCCTTTTATCTCAAAACATAGCAATTAAGAGTAATTTATCCAGCACAGCAATGCAATAAACAGGCCCAAGTAAAAGCAACACACCCATATTCACATTACAAGCAAAGCAGTATATTTTAACCTTATTAAAAATGCATAATAAGTTAAATGCACACATTTACAAGTATAAATGAAAACAATCTTGAAACAGCTTTGGCAAATTGGCAATATGTACCTACTAGAATAATAAATGAATTACATTAACTGTTAACATTCCCCCTCAAAAGGTAGACTTGTACCATATACACATGGACTTGCAGGAACGAACAGGAAAAATTACCTAAACAGTATATCGTAACTTCCTGAAAACAGCATTAAATTGCACACATTTCCATACAAAAAAGTGCAAACTATGCTCGAACATTTTCTATCTGCAAACAAACAATACCCAGAAAAAGCTACGACAATAGAAATGTGTCACACTTAATTTATATTTCACTGCCCCCCAACAGAAACAAACAACTTCTATACACAGTTCAGCTTTTTAAAAGTAATGCTTCAAAATCATACCCCCCCCCCCCCAAGAATAATAACAATTACATATACATTCAGGTTTTATATCTTTAAAAACTACTACTCAAAAATATCAAAATTACCACTGCACAGATTTAAATACTGCATACTGCACCCCCATCTACCTCTAAACATTAAAAAAAATTAAACCATAAATTATTCCCATTTTAAACTAGTACTCAAAAATCTCAAAATAACCACTGCACATATTTAAATATTGCATACTACATCCCCATCTATCTCTAAACATTAAAAACTTAAAGCACACTATTCCTATTTTAAATAACTAAAGGCCCAAAATGCAAATATGTACTTACCACTATCACAGTTATTGCTGGGCTAGCTTGCTTCCTTCCTGCTGTAATGGCTAGTTGGATGTTCAAGTAGTGGCTGGGCTGGCTGGCAGGCTCCCTGGCTGGCTGGCTTGCTGGGCTGGCTGGCTGGCTGGCTTGCTGGGCTGGGCTGGCTGGGCTGGCTGGCTGGCTGGCTTGCTGGGCTGGCTGGCTGGCTGGCTTGCTGGGCTGGCTGGCTGGCTTGCTGGGCTGGGCTGGCTGGGCTGGGCTGGCTGGCTGGCTGGCTTGCTGGGCTGGCTGGCTGGCTTGCTGGGCTGGCTGGCTGGCTTGCTGGGCTGGGCTGGGCTGGCTGGGCTGGCTGGCTGGCTGGCTTGCTGGGCTGGCTGGCTGGCTGGCTGGCTGGGCTGGCTGGCTGGCTGGATGGCTGGCTTGCTGGCTGGCTGGCTGGGCTGGCTGGCTGGCTGGCTTGGGAATATCAGATCTCTGGCTTCTTTCCTGGCTGGCTGGGCTGGCTGGAGAAAGAGAATATCAGATCTTCGTTCACGGCTGTGTAGAGCTTAGTGCTCTACAGTTGCGACCTTTATGGGGCTCTTTGTAGCAAGATCCCGCCCCCTCCAATCCCTGCAGCCAGTTACTGTGCTGCATTACCACACGGACCTAGCAGGGAATCCCTCTAACTGCAGGTCCAGGTGGTGACGGTATTTTCGGCTTTTCCACGGCAATTTAATTTGGACTTTTAAGTCCAGTGATTGCGGGAAGTGGGATGAGAGGCCTCAACCCGTGAGTGTCCCGCTGACAACGGGACGGGTGGCAACCGTAGGCTGATATAAGTTTTAGGCTAACATAGTATTCTATGCAAATTCTTCCTATTCTTATAAGTAAATCCGGGCCTACCCCTACTACCTCCTTTAAATCTTGGTCAACTGTGAGTACCCCCCAATTTTTAATAAATATATCTCTAATATCACGTATATCCTGTGTGAAACTTAATATAGGGTTGACCTCGGATCTACATGAACCTTCTTGTGAGGTAATACCAACTGCTGCTTCTCTCCCATCATCTGAAGTATTTGTACAGCTTCTTGAGCTCTCAGAGAAACAGGGTGCAGCAGTTGTAGTCCTAAGTGAAATGACACATTCAACACCTGCATGCACTTCTTCTGCTTTGTATGATCTATTCAGTAATCTATCTGTTAAACTCAATAACTCCTCTTCAAACCCCTCATGAGTGGGATTTAACCTTGAGGCATGCATGGCCTGTCCTCTGACGACATTCTGAAACAGAAAGCTAGGATGCATGCTATGTCTATGTAAAAGTGAATTCCTGTAACAGGACTTTCTATAGACTCCCATATTTAAGGAACCATTACCCAGCCTGTCAATATAAATATCTAAAAATGAAACCCGAGTTTCAGATTGCTCCATTGTGAACCTTAAATAGGGTGTCAAAGAATTAATCTGTTCAAAAAAACTTGACAGTTCAAAGACAGTACCTGTCCACAGGAAAAAAATGTCATCCACAAAACAGGTGTAAAACATTACATGTTGTTGGAAACCAGCTATAGGAAACAGTGTATTCTGTTCCCAATCAGCCATCACGAGGTTGGCGTAGCTATTGGCACATGATGTGCCAATAGCCACACCATCCATTTGGAGATATGCTGTCTTATCAAAAAGAAAGATGTTATTTTCTAGGACAACCTCTAATTAAGAACAAATCAAGTCAATTTTACTCCTAGTATAAGAAGTCTTATTCATCAGACATTTATGTATACACCCAACTCCCTCCTCATTGGGTATTACAGTGAACAAAGACTGGACATCCAAAGTCACCAATCTAATGTTCAAATCACTGTTGAGGTCACTAGTTTTGTCATACAACATCAGCAAATGCTTTGTGTCCTTCAAGATGCATGGATATTCCTCCACTACTGGTCTGAGGCAGTATTCTAAGTACAGTGAAAGGGGCTCTGTCACCCAACCCCTTCCTGCTATAATAGGTCTCATGGGGGGGGGGGTCTATGGCATGTTTATGGATCTTCGGTAGTCCCTGTACTATAGGTATCAAGGGATGGTCTACCTAAAAAAATTGATACATGTCTAAAGTAATGATTGTGCTTTTAAATAAATCTTCCAACGTGCATGAAATACTAGTGATTCTCCTTTCTCTTTCACTAGTAGGAATTACAGAATAAAATCTATCATCCTGTAGAATCACGTTCATACTATTGTCATATCTCACTTTGTCCATCACTACCACTGGACCCCCCTTGTCTGCAGGTCTAATCACAATAGCTTTATCATTCTTATCCTATTCAATGCTATCCTCAGACTGGGGGATAGATTCCCAAACCATTTCCGTTGTCCATTATTGGTGTCTAACTTATGTAGGTCCTCCTGTACTAGTTTAGGTTCATAGGTAGGTACTAGGCTATCAGCCCTGGGGCCTATACAAGCCCAGCCAAAAAGGTACCCTGGCTTTTGCCACCCAAGAAAATTATTTTCCTGTGCCACTTTCGAGCAGAGCCACAGAGGTGATCCCCAGGGTGAATTTCCTATTTCCCATCCAATCATCAAGATTATTCTTGAAGAGTGCTAATGAGGAGCTTTGTTTGATATAGATAGGTAGTTTATTCCAGAGTATGGGAAGTCTCTGGGACAGGAATCTATCCCTCTGGCAAGTTCTGTTTATTGTGGTGACAAGGTTTAGGTCCCTAGAGCGTGTAGCTCAGAGGGATTGGGATTTCTTTAAGTGGAGCATGTCCAACAGCTCTAGGTTTGACATAGCTTTGTATGTTAGGCAGAGATCACTTCTGAGCAGGCGATATGTGACAGAGTAAAGCTGGAGTTTTTTGAGATGGTCAGCGTAGGGCATCTGTTTGAGGCCAGTAATCCTCTTTGTGAGGTATTTCTGCAGCCTTTCCAGTTGTTGGAGATGTCTTGTGAGGTACATACCAAAAGGGGCGTTGTACTCTATAATGAGTCTAATGAGAGATGAGTAGAGGGGAACAATGACCTCTTTTTTTCTGGATGAGAAACCTTTTGTGATGAGGTGTGCCATGTAGAAAGATTTCCTGACTACTGTGGCAATGTGATTATCAAAGGAGAGACTACTGTCCACCTGTGTCCCAATGTCTCTTATCACACTTTCAGTCTTAATTATACTACTGCCTAGGTTGTAGTTCATAGGTACAGAGTTTTTACCAAAGGGGATGACAATGCACTTTTTGGCATTGAGCTTGAGGCCATGGCTTTGACACCAGGCATCAGTCTCAGTGAGGCCCTTTTGTAGGATGTCCACATCGTTAGGAGTTTCGATTATGGCTCCTAGTTTGCAGTCATCTGTGAACTTCATTAGCCAAAGACCTTCTGTGTTAGCCTGTACTTCAGAGAAGTAGATACCAAACAGGAGAGGACCCAGGACTGAACCATGTGGTACTCCACTTGTCAGTGGTCTGAAGTCGAATTTGGAGTCTGCTACTTTCAGAGTGTGGGTTCTGTCAGTAAGCCAGTTGGCAACCCATCTTGTGACATAGGGATTTATACCTAGTTTAGTGAGTTTATCTATAATTCCAGAGTGGGGGATGGTGTCAAAAGCCTTGGCAAGATCTAGATAGGCTGTGTGAACCACCTTACCCTTGTCTATGGCTTTGGTGACTGCTTCAAAGAAGTCTATCAGGTTTAGGAGACAGGATCTGCCTTTTACAAACCTGAACTGGGTGGGATCCAGAGTTTGGAGATTACCAATGTCTCTATTTATAAGTTCCATGATGATACGTTCCATGGCCTTGTAAACCAGGCTCGTCAGGCTAATCCCGGAGTCAGTGGTGGCTCCCCCCTTGTGGAGTGGGATAACCGTTGCTGTGCGCCATTCAGCAGGTACAAAGCCTGAGGTGAGGCTATGACTGAACGTGGACTTAGGTGGAGTGCCAGTTCGTTCTGTAGTTCATGTAGAACGCAGCCTGGGATGTTGTCTGGTCCTATGGATACTGTGTTCTTGGCTTTGGAGAGTTTGGTTTTTACCTGTGCAGCTGTGATTACAGGAACTTTGCATTCTTCCGGTATAGAGATGGGCTCTGTAGGGGGTGAGAGGGGGGTAAAGTTAGCACTGAACCTATCTGCCAGGATGTTGGCAATATCAGTTGGGTCTGTATGTTTAGTGTCATTGTGCTGTAACTCAGAGCAGATCTGAGTGTTGCCATTGAGATTCTTGACATAGCTATAGAATGCTTTGTGGTTGTCTTTAGAATCAGTGGCGATTTTGTTTTCATAACTAGCTTTGGAGGATTTTAGCAGCTTCTTACTGAGGCTGACCAGGGAGCTCCTCCACTCATGGGATTTTACTCTCTTTTGCAAGAGTTTCTTCCTACTGTTTTACAGTTTGTTTATGGCAGGGGACCACCAGATTGGCTTCCTTTTTTTGGAGGATAGCGTCTTGGTTCTGTTTGGGATAGCACGATCCATGCACTCATATAAGTGTTTATAAAGTGCAATTGTGTAGGATTCAGTAGTCGTAACGGTATTGTCCATCTGCATGGGTGTCATGAAGTTCACCACTTCTGTCTTAAGAAGCATGAAGTTGGATTTGGAGAAATTTTTTATTATAGTTTCCTTAATGGGGAGTGGAGGCAGGATGTGGATATCTAGGGTAATTAGCTTATGGTCAGATCGGACCAATGAGGCTTTGACTTCAGGTGTGGAACACCAGTCACTCATACTGGTAATGACTAGATCTAGGATATTGTTGCCCCTGGTGGGGGTGTGGATAAGTTGATCCAGGGCATTGGAGTTTATGAATTCCAGAAAGTGTTGAGCAAAGGAGTTGTTACATGAGTAGGTTTCCCAGTTAATGGGGTAGTTGAAATCGCCCATTATTAGGGTGTTTGGTTGAACCCTAATATTTTCCAGTACATCAAGAAAAGAGGATTGGGAATCCTGGGGCATGGTGGGTGATCTGTAGCAAGCTACAATTTGGATTGCAGTTTTGCCCAGAGTTAGTTGCACTTGGATAACCTTGGCTGCATTATGCTGAGCAATTAGCCTGGAGGTGTGGATATCCTTAATGAATAAGGGTACACCTCCGCCTTTGGTGTTCCGGTCCAGGTTACATGGCTGAAAAGTGTGGTATGAGTTATAGCCTGGTAGTGCAGGGGTGCTCTCTGGAGCCTTCAAACAGGTATCAGTCACTGCACAGATATCGATGTTCTCCATTTTAAGGAGTGCCTTGAGTGAGTGCATTTTGAGATTTAGACTTCTGGCATTGAGTAGCATCACCCTCAGTTTTTGCTTGCCTGTTCCTGTTATGGTGGTGAATTTGTCATTTGAACCTTGCCTAAAAAAGGCACTATAGGGGCGGCAGGAACCTTAGCCAGTATCCGGAATCCCAGGGGTGACAGGTGCAGGCCATCTCTGGCAAAGCATCATGGTCTGTCGACCATGTCATCCCAGGCAGACAGATACTGGATCCCTTTAGAATGGCACCAGAAGCTTAGCCAATTGTTGAAGTCAGTCATTTTGTCCTTGTACTGCGGCATCATTCTGGGTGATGGCAGAATGCTACTCAGGGCTAGGGTCATACCTGACTGGGCTACAAGATCAGAGAGCTCTTCCATGTCTCTTTTCATGTAGTCCAGGGAGGTACGTCTCAGGTCGTTCACACCAACATGGACAATGACAGAGTCATATTTGTACTTGTTGTGGAGTGACCTGAGTGCATGGGTTATGTGGCGGATCCTGGCACCCGACAGGCAGCTGACAGTAACCTTCTCCTTGTTTAGCCTGGTGAGTGGGACATCAGTGTGCCTGACTATAGACTTGCCTATGACTAGTGTGTTGGGTACGTTGTTTTGCCTTATTGGCTGTGGTTGAGTGGCACACTGAGTCTGCAGGTGATGTGTCATTTGGGTTGTGTTGGGGGGTGGAGGTTGCTTGCATTTCTGCTTTGGTGGTCTCTGTTGCTTGAGCAGATTATTATTGAGAGCCTCCATGAATGTTTTTGTGTTTCTATGTGTGGATTTTGGTGGTGTAGATTTAGTGAGACTATGTGATGAGTGTGGTGTGGTGCAAGTGTTTACCTTCTCCTCTTGACTGTCAAGTTCAGTCTTGATTGGAGAGAGCTTTACCTCCAGTTTGGCTAGATAAGTGCATCTCTCACAGGTTGTAGTGTTGGGTGGTAGGAGGAGAGGGTTGTCTGTGTACATAAGGCAATTTCTACATTGCCCCAAGATGCCCGGATTCATCAGATAGACAGGAGAGAACACTGGGAGCTGACCCTTGGATATGCCTGAATAAAAAAAATATATTTTCCTCTAGATAAGTGAGAAAAGTGAGTACAAAAGCTGTTTTTCTCTAAGCAAGTAAGGAAAGTAAGTACCAAAACTGTTTTCCTCTAGGTAATGAGAAAGGTTGAGTGCTGTAGTAATTAGTAGGTTATTTAGTGCTTACAAGTTCTGAACAAGTGCTGATCACGAATAAGCAAATTCAAGTGCTAAAACTAAGAATCTGTATCTGGACTAAACTAGTTACAGGAAAGGGGGGAAACAAGTGCAAATGTTGGCTTTTAAATCAGAAAGTTGAGAGAGATGGAAAAACTGCCCAAACGGCCAATAACTACAATTTCTGGGCCAGAACCACTCATTATGTGGTAGATAGGTTACCTAGTGCTTACCACTCCCACTGATAAGCTAGAAGGCTTCCCTCCAACACAGAAAGGTTGGGGGGGGGGGGCTCAGAAGCTTACATACAGTCCTGGATACAGCAAATCTGAATCTGGACTACATTAGTTACAGGAAAGGTATTTATATATATATATATATATCTATATATATATATATATATATATATATATATATATATATATATATATATAAATATATATATATATATATATATATATATATATATATATATATGTATATATATACAGAAAATTAGCTAAAACAGCAGTCAAAACAATTCAAATACAGTGCAAGCTAGCACACTTGAGTATGTAGCACTGTTAGACCAAACAGTTTAAAAAATGCAATTAAATTAAAAATGACTAAAAACAATGCAGAAGGAGTCTATTAGGTAGAATGAGGTAAAGAGATGGGACTGGGGGGAGTGTCCCAGATCAAATCTACAGTGGGGCGGGCAACTGCAAAAACCTCCAAATTTAAACAACAACACAGGAATAGGGAGGGTGGGTATGGGAAAACCAACACCTTCAGCAGAGATCTGAAAAACTATACAGTGAAGCAAAAATAACCGTGCACAACTCTGAAGTCAGCCAGCAATTATATAAAATTAGTCAAACAACAATTACCAGTACACAACTCTAAAGTGCCACAAAAATATACTCAGCTCTGTATATCTCCAGATAGCTTGAAGAGCACTCTTTCAGGACACAGGAAGGCTCCAACAATGATATGCAGACTTTTTTACTAAGACAAATCTCCAAAGATGAATGAAATGCAGGTACATATGTACTAGGCTTCCTAAAACTGACTTGATCATAGACATGTTGACTCCCAAAATCCAATTTCAATTGAACATTACGGCAGAAAAGTCTGAGGTCTTTCACCGTATCTGTTAGATTACTTTTGGTGGAGGGTATAAAGGATAAACCTTTGTTTAAAACCTTGACCTCTTCTACTGTTAAAATTCTACTAGAGATATTGCAAACTAATGTAGCGGTAGACGTTGTCACATTTTCTTGATGGTCAGGCCCTGCTATTTGCCCCATGAGACCTTGCGTTTCTGGTGGCCTCGGCTCATTGACCTGGATCTCCCTCTCTTGTAGGTATCGCTGATGGGGAAGGGGGTCTGGTTAGTATAACCACTGGTTCCAGGCCCTCGACTAAACTCCTTTCTCCTAACAGAGGGCTATTGAATATCAGTACTACCTGTACTATGTGTATCATGTATATCAAGTCTAGTACCTGCTAGATTATTACTATTTGGAAAAGAATCTCCTTGACAATTGACCATTGCATCATCCTGTCCTTGGGTTACAGCATCATTCAAATTATTACTAGTAATGGAGTTACCATCTATTGAACTAGAATCATTCCTTGGCCCTGGTGAGGTAACAGGAACGGTGGGGGACTCATTCCTAGCCATATTGTAATAATTCATAGTATTATGACCTGTGATCGAATCAGCATTGGGACATGTAGTGGCATTATGAACATTTTCATTGTTAATAACATTCACATTCAAATCATTGTGTACACTATGCGAATCTAAAACATTATTTGCATTATCCATAATATTATTAACACGTCTACCTGGTTTATCAGATCTATTATCTACTCGAGCCCAAGTGAAGACATGTCCATTTTTGACATCGAAGTGAGTCTCCATTATATGGAACTTCTTAATGACTTTTTTCTGTCTGAGGAAGTAGCGTTACGTGATAAAATTAGAAAACAGCAGCGCTTTATATTTGCCACATATCCAGGGACAATTGCCAACACTCTGATGGACAAAATGTTAGATAGTGTGTTTTTATTTGAGAAAAAGTGAATTGAACAAAAACGAAATAAGATACAGAGAGATACTTTGGACTTCAAAAATGGACATGTCTTCACTTGGCCTCAAGTAGATAATAGATCTGATAGACCAGGTAGAGGTGTTAATAATATTATGGATAATGCAAATAATGTTTTAGATTCGCATAGTGTACACAATGATTTGAATGTGAATGTTATTAACAATGAGAATGTTCATAATACCACTACATGTCCCAATGCTGATTCAATCACAGGTCATAATAGTATGAATGATTGCAATATGGCTAGGAATGAGTCCCCCACCATTCTTGTTATTTCACCAGGGCCAAGGAATGATTCTAGTTCAATAGATGGTAACTCCATTGTTGTGTTATGTCTTTCAGCTTTTCCTGGTTAGGGGACGCCACAGCTGAACTCCAGTCCGCTAATGATTGGCAGTAGATTTTTACTTGCCAAGTTGCCAGCTCTGATGCACAACCTTCAACGAAGGTACACCCATTCACGCATGTCTCCACAGAAGACACTTTAGCTGATAATCGAACAGGACAACATCTTATTGTGAGGCAACAATGCTACCGCAGCACCACCACAGCAGATTAATAATAATTTGAATGATGCTGTAACCCAAAGACAGGGTGATGCAATGGTCAATTGTCAGGGAGATTCTTTTCCAAATGGTAATAATCTAACAGGTACTAGACTTGATATACATGATGAACATAGTACAAGTAGTACTGATATTCAACAACCCTCTGTTAGGAGAAAGGAGTTTAGTCGAAGGCCTGGAACCAATGGTTATACTAACCAGACCCCTTTCCCTATCAGTGATACCTACAAGAGAGGGAGATCCAGGTCAATGAGCCAAGGCCGCCAGAAATGCAAGGTCTCATGGGGCGAACAGCAGGGCCCGATCCTCAAGAAAATGTGGCAACGTCTACCGCTACATTAGTTTGGAATATCTCTAGTAGAATTTTAACAGTAGAAGAGGTTGAGGTTTTAAACAAAGGTTTATCCTTTATACCCTCCCCCAAAACTAATCTAACAGACATGGTGAAAGACCTCAGACTTTTCTGCCGTAATGTTCAATTGAAATTGGATTTTGAGAGCCAACATGTCTATGATCAAGTCAGTTTTAGGAAACCTAGTGCATATGTACCTGTATTACATCCATCTTTGGAGGTTTTAGCTAAACTAGTACAGGAGGACCTACATAAGTTAGATACCAATAATGGACAACCTAAATGGTTTGGGAATCTATCCCCCGGTCTGAGGATAGCATTGAATAGGATAAAGAATGATAAAACTATTGTGATTAGACCTGCAGACAAGGGGGGTCCAGTGGTAGTGATGGACAAAGTGAGATATGACAATAGTATGAACTTGATTCTACAGGATGATAGATTTTATTCTGCAATTCCTACTAGTGAAATAGAAAGGTGAATCACTAGTATTTCATGCATGTTGGAAGATTTATTTAAAAGCACAATCATTACTTTAGACATGTATCAATTTTTTCAGGTAGACCATCCCTTGATACCTATAGTACAGGGACTACCAAAGATCCATAAACATGCCACAGACCCCCCTATGAGACCAATTATAGCAGGAAGGGGTTGGGTGACAGAGCCCCTTTCACTCTACTTAGAATACTGCCTCAGACCAGTAGTGGAGGAATATCCGTACATCTTGAAGGACATGAAGCATTTCCTGCTGATGTTGTATGACAGAACTAGTGACCTCAACAGTGATTTGAACATTAGATTGGTGACTTTGGATGTCCAGTCTTTGTTCACTGTAATACCCAATGAGGAGGGAGTTGGGCATATACATAAATGTCTGATGAATAAGACTTCTTATACTAGGAGTAAAATTGACTTGATTTGTGCTTAATTAGAGGTTGTCCTAGAAAATAACATCTTTCTTTTTGATAAGATAGCATATCTCCAAAAGGATGGTGTGGCTAAGGGCACATCATGTGCCAATAGCTATGCCAACCTCGTGATGGCGGATTGGGAACAGAATAAACTGTTTCCTATAACCGGTTTCCAACAACATGTAATGTTTTACACTCGTTTTGTGGATGACATTCTTTTCCTGTGGACAGGTACTGTCTTTGAACTGTCAAGTTTTTTTGAACAGATTAATTCTTTGACACCCTATTTAAGGTTCACAATGGAGATATCTGAAACTCGGGTTTCATTTTTAGATGTTTATATTGAGTGGTTGGTTAATGGCTCCTTAAATACGGGAGTCTATAGAAAGTCCTGTTACAGGAATTCACTTTTACATAGACATAGCATGCATCCTAGCTTTGTTTTTCAGAATGTCATCAGAGGACGTGCCATGCGTGCCTCAAGGTTAAATCCCACTCATGAGGGGTTTGAAGAGGAGTTATTGAGTTTAACAGATAGATTATTAAATAGCTCATACAAAGCAGAAGAGGTGCATGCAGGTGTTGAATGTGTCATTTCACTTAGGACTACAACTGCTGCACCCTATTTCTCTGAGAGCTCAAGAAGCTGTACAAATACTTCAGATGATGGGAGAGAAGCAGCAGTTGGTGTTACCTCACAGGAAGGTTTATGTAGATCCGAGGTCAACTCTATATTGAGTTTCACGCAGGATATATGTAATATTAGAGATATCTTTATTAAAAATTGGGGGGTACTCACAGTTAACCAAGATTTAAAGGGGGTAGTAGGGGATAGGCCCAAGTTTACTTATAAGAATAGGAAGAATTTGCATAGAACACTATGTTATCCTTAAACTTATATCAGCCATACAAATGAGGCCTCCAGTTGGGGTACAAAACCATGCCACAGATGTAATTTCTGTGAATATACAGACAGTGAACCCCGATTTGCACATCCTGTGACATGTCAATGCTTTTTGTCTAGGGTAAAAGCTGATTGCCAGTCAGAACATTTAGTTTAATTAGCGAAATGCACATCTTGTATGGAGTTTTATGTCGGTAAGACTGACAGACGTCTTAGGGAGAGGATTAGAGAGCATTTCTGTAACATATGCATTAGGACCATCAATAATGCACTCTCCAAGCATGTGATGGAGACATCAGATATACATAGTTTTAGGTTTCAGGTAATACAGATCAATGCCCCAAGCCCTAGAGGAGGGGATATTAGAAATTATACAGAAACATGTGAGTTAGATTGGATTATCAGGTTGAGGACAGACTGTAAACCTGGCCTGAACGATAAGATCCCCATTAAACCTTTATTAAAGAATAGAAGGTTGAAGATCAAATCCTAGTGTTGTGCATAGTACAGTACTGGAACATGTAATATTGTTAGACACAAACACACATTTTTTTATGTATGATATATACTTCCTATGTATGATATATACATTCAAATCTATATTTACTTGCACAGTTTTTTAACATATATTTCCAGATTTTACCATTGAGTTTGTTCTTTATATGATGAATATATTTTTTAGTGTATAATATGATTATTTTACATAAAATACCTTGTTTATGAGTTTATTCCTTGATGATTTAAGATATGTACCTTTATTTTTTGCTATATGCCTTTAAGATTTGTAAAGGGAAGTGATGTCATTGTGATGTGGACTTTCAGGCATTTAAAAAGTGCGCCTTTTTTGTTTGTTTTGTATATGGCTTGATAAAGCCCTTTTTGGGTGAAAGCGCTTGCCTATTTTCTCAATAAACCGATTTACTCTTGGACTTTACCACAATTGTTCATCTTTTTGCTATTATATATATATATATATATATATATATATATATATATATATATATATATATATATATATATATATATATATATATATATATATATATATATATATATATATATATATATATATATATATATATATATATATATATGTATATATGTGTGTGTGTGTGTGTGTATATATATATATATATATATATATATATGTGTGTGTGTGTATATATATATATATATATATATATATATATATATATATATATATATAGATATATAGATATGTGTGTGTGTGTGTGTGTGTGTGAGTGTGTGTGAGGATCAGATTTTTTTTATGAAACCACTCTCTGATTTAACAGGAAAAGCATGTGTGGCCCTGTGAGACTGTGATATGAATACTGACTATGCTGTGAGACAGATATTGAATAAGCTTTAAGCATGTCTGTGCTGAAACATGAAAAAGCACCATAATTGTAAGGTTACAACTGATTAAAGGCTTGGCCTGGTAAGCCTTCAGTAGTCTCCTTCATTTATCACAAAAATGTTTATTTTCTGCAGTGCTTCAAATTTTGGGGTGAATTACAGGAGCTCACATGCTAATTGCTTTTAACACATTTGCTCGCTTCCACCTGCTCTTCAATGAAAGTACCCTTATTTCCACCTGATCACTCTTTATTCATTGCTTATCCATGTCAATACCTGACCAAATTAAGCTGTATAAATTATTACGTTTTTTATTTATTTATCCTTTGTTGATCAGGTTAGTCAAACTAGGCTGGTGTCCTTTTTCAGGGGAGACCCAAGGTGGTATTTGTACTACTGGGGGAAATTCGGCCAAGACATAAGAGAATCTCTCCTGCTGTTTTTGATAGGTGCCATGGGATCTTTTAGTTCCAACAGAGCTACCACCAATTTGGATGGACATCTCATTTGAAGGATGACACACTTTGGAGTACAGAAATCCCCTTATGCTGAACTGCAGTGTCAGCAATCCATCTAGCTGGTTTGTGAATAGAACCCACAGCATTCTGCACCAAAGGAGGGTAGCCCTACCCGATCCAAAACTCTAACTCTAAAACTGCCACCCAGTTCCCAACCCAGGTGCTCGCTGTCTAATCCTAAAACTACTCCCCATTCATAACCGTAAAGTCTGCAATTGCTCCATAAACCTAAAACTCTAATTTCTAAACTCCCTGATTGCTCCATAACCCTAAACTTCCTTCCTGCTGTCTAAACCTAAAACTGGTCTGGTGCTCGGTAACCCTAAATTCCCCCCACTCCTTAAACCTAAATCTTTTTCCTGATCACTGCATGAAACCTTAACCTACACGCCACTGCCCTTCCCACACTCGAATAATGTGTTCAAGTAAGGTGGAGCAGCCCCATTCTCTCTCCCTGCATGTCTATTGTTAGATCCAAATCATATCACAGTATGTACCATAGTCTCTTCCCTCCCCAGGCATCTGTCAACTCTGTCACATTCTACAGCTCCCTCCTCATTTCCTTGTTCAAACCTACCTCTGTGTAACCTTGCATACACCTACTCAATGCTCCTGTTTGTCTGTGAGCATGAAAAAACATGCAGAAGAAGACATTTGTATGGTAACCATTTGAAATGTTGAGACCCGCTAAATCGAGTCCCATAATATGGAAACTAAATGGCCGAAGGAATGGACTTGCATATACTAAATCTGAGATGTCATTTCTCAGAATATTCTCTTTTCTCTAAGGTATGGCAAAGTTGGAGATGGTATATAAAAGTTTAGGGATGAGATTCACTCTTCTCCTGTGTTTTCAGTATTTGTTTTTTTTTTTTTGGCTTGTCAGCATTCAACATTTCGAGTGCTGACATTTCAGTAGGAAGTCCATTAGTATACCTTAATTCCATCTCTATTCCATCTACTTCCTTATACAGTTCTGATTCTCTTTTTCAGCTTGAATGATTATGGTATGATGAACTCCACATCACTGTAGCCATTTCCCCTTCCTCCTCCCTTCTTTTAGCGGTTGCTGCACAACATTAAACCGGTCAAATGCAACTGCACATTTGCTCACTACCAGCAGCTCTTAGTCTTTCAGGTCTACCTTTACAGTTTACAGCAGCATGCACCCCAGTAATTGAAGTTTCTCTGAGGGGTTAGAAGCCACATCATGGGCTGCCACATACATTTTTTTTTTCCTATTACAGCTCCAACTCACTGTATATTCGAGAGATTGTGCTAGGAATTATTTAAATTATTATGCCAATTCATCAGACCAAATGTAGCATGTTAATGTGGGCAGTTAATCTTCACTTCATAAATACTGTGTATTTCTCTGCCCAGCAGAAACACACGCCCACACACAAATTCATTCATTCATTCACTCATGTAAATACTCATTAAAAAAATAATCACTTGAACTTCAGCCTTAATGTGCCAGCATATGCAATCATGCATTCATGTAGACACAGACAATCAGAGATTCCACGTGTTCCCCCACTACAAAAATACACACCTCCCATTCATTCTTTTTCACCTGTGTACAAGCCACAGTATTTATTCAGTCATCAGTATCAGAGTTAAAAGCTGAGTGGTGACAGTTAGAATTGCATTGGTTTCAATGTAGTAACAATGGAGGCATTCTGGATAAGTCAAAGCAAAGAAATAGTTTAAACTAAATGTGCAAATTTCAAATGATGTATCAAGATAGGCAGACATTTAGGTATTTAATATGTATTTCAGTAATTGTATGCAAATCTTTAATAAAGAAAACTAGCAATGCACTTTAAACTACCTGTTCTGAAAATTGTCAGTAAAACCAGATGTAAGATATTTATTTTTTTTAAATATAATCTGTTCAGTAGTTTATTTTATTTTACATGACCTATTTCATTTCAATGCATTGCTGTGGTTTATTATTAATGTGAGCATTATTTTTCTACTGTTCAGCTATCCAGACCTGGCTTCTGCCGATCAGTGGCTAGTACTACAGAATGCTGCTGAACATGGGGCTGAAATCTATTATCAAACTGAAAAATACACCAAATGCCTTTTCTGTCACATGAGCTGCCTCACAGCAAGAGGTTCTAAATCCTTGGCTGGGGTGCAGAAGAAGATATGCAGAAGAAGCATGTTTCAGGTTTTTGAGCAGATAAAGTAAATGCATTTTTTCAGGGATTGCACGAGACCCTTGCACTAGTTAAATATGATTTATGCTTAATTAAACAAGACATTTCCTTCAGTTAAAAATGGTTTGCTCTTAATTACACAATTTATAGATAGAGTGGGATGTAATCAATAATTATTCAGAGGTGAAGAAAGCATTAGGCGCCTGTAGCACATCACTAATCTACCCTAACCATTTGCTGTCTAACATGCTTATAAACTATGCCATGAACAGAAAATTCTGGTATAAAACTACAAAAGGCATGTCCTTGTTAAATAAAAATTATACTAATGCTGATGATAAAAGTCTGGATCATATGCATAGATGCAGATTATTATAAGAGATGCCAAGTACATTTATGCTTGTTTTTGTCTGGTAACTCCATTATATGTGAAATATAAACTATCCCAAGTTCTGTGCATTAAGTGGGAATGGTTCAGTGTCAAGAAATATATTTTCCATAGCAACAGTTATAATGTGTTTGGTGCCTAACCTTACTAAGTAGTATAACTGATATTATACTTAGAAATGTGAACAAACTATTCTTAACAGAGAAAAATTACATCGCTTACCACTTGTAAACCTTGACAACATAACATTCTGAATGCAGTGAAGAATTACTGTCTTACCCTCTACTTGCCAACTGCTTCCTAGATTTTCATTTTATTAGTTACACACTTTCAACTACTACCAGTGAAGTTTAGGCCCACTGAATTCAACAACTGACACAGGCAAATGTTTACTGTTTAGAGGACTTCATTCCAAATACTTTGCATGGTTCAGGCAGTCAGTAAGTAAAACAAGACATTCCTATTTTTTTTTGCAAATAGTTTCTGCTTTCTAGCAATCTATCTAGTGGCTCAAGTTTATCTCTGACTGGTTCCTAACAGTTAACACATGCAAATGTAAGTCTTAAGGTTGTATGTTCATACATATCCTGTATCCTACCTATTGCTGACTACATATTTCATCATGAAAGGATAACAATATCATCCATTCAAGGCATTTTTTTCAGTGCAACGTGATGTAACATCCTTACTAAATGGACATGATCTGTCAACTGAATAGCTCAGCATCTGCATTTACTAGCTTCTCTGATGCATACCTCTCAAACGTTTAACTCAAGAAATCTGGACAAAGAAAAAATAATTGGGGGGGGGCTTGAAAATAGGAACAGATTTTAAATATTGCTCTTATAAACTTAGAAAGTTGCTAGAATGACAGGTTTTGAGTTACCATGTAATTTCTGAAGGATGTAGAGTTAGCTAGGCAAAAATCTGGACATTCTGCAAATATCTGAACAGTTGAGAGGTATGCTCTGATCCTGTGACATTTGGTTTAATGTATTTTCTGTTTTCTCAATATTCTTAGAGTGTACATTTTGCAGAGGGCTCTTTTTCACAACTGCCTCTAATTAAAATAAATATGAAAAGCCTTCTTTGAAATACCAGTGCTGTATTTATGGCATCAGGCAAAGTTTAACCTGAAAACAAAGGTAATCCAGAAAGTTCAAGTCCAGTCTGGTATCCCACATGTGATCTAGAGGGTGACAGGACTAATAAGAAACAGAGTACAAATGATTAGACCACATAAAGTCACTTTATCAAGCAAATCTAGGATGACCTCTGTGTGAGAGAAATAAAGACACGTTGTTCAAGTTTAAAGTAGCTTATTCAGTTAAGAAGGTAGATAGTTGAATGTTCTTCTACTAACTCACTCAAACCCTCCACAGCTTAGAGCACATATACCAGTGTTACACAATGATTACCATAAAGTAAATGTGGATCGAAAAGCTATTGTTCATGTGGTTTGTTAAATTGAACAAGACCTTTACACAGATCAGCTAAATAGCTGATTGTTATGTTGCAGAATGTATTAAACTACTTCAATGCCCTCATTTACCATATTCATGTTAATGTGTTTATTTCTGCTATATAAAAATAACATGTTAAAAGAGACTAGGTGTTACACAAGTTTATATAGTTCTGTCAAAAACATTGTAGGATTCTTAGCTTCCCCTTCCTTAGCTGCTATGAAACTATATATGGTTATGGTAACTTAGTTTAAAAAGGGATGCATTTTTATCAAATCAGCATCTCTAAAATTACTGTGATATATTTAGGTCTATAACTATGGAGAATCCCCAGAAGCAAAAGAAAAAAGTAATTATGTTCCTTCATGATTATCTAAATTTGCCAAATGATACACAAAAAATATGTTTCCTGTACAGAAGAATATCTGCATTCTCTTTAAGCACAGCATGATATGGCGATGCTTTATTTTTCTGGTCATTTTAAACCGTTTCTTATCAGCTGATTAAACACACAAGACTGCCTTATATGGGTCAATAAGCTGTACTCACTGTGATGTGCGAATGTTTCCATTTTTTTGCTTCTGAAAATGTTGTTAATCACTCTGGCTTTTATGGCAGCTTTACACTGACTCGGAACTAGTCATTTAAAAAAGTTACCTCCTCTCTTATGTATGTATTTTGTGAGTGTTTCTTAAATACACGTGCCATACTGGACCTGCTCTAAGATGCTTTTTTTGTTCATAGAGATAAGACAAAAAGAATATTTAAATTTTGAAGTTAAAAAAATCTAAAACAGTGTACCCCCACAACTACGGCCATACTGAGTCATACCTCCTGCATCCATCACTTAAGTATAGCTCACTCTGAGATTACAAAGAACAAGAAAGATGTCATTATCTTAGAGGAACAGCATTCATAGTTGTTTCAGCTTAACATAGCAGTATGGCCAGTCTATAAAAACATGAATCTCACCTGTAGAGCCTACCCTAAGCTTAGAAGCACTGACACATCAAATGCCTCAATAATAAGGTTTGTAGTACAATCAGAATTGGGATCAAATTCCAGCTGACACATAGAATTTTCGTATTTGACAGATGAACTTTTATGTTTTTCACGAAGTGGAAATGCTACACATTTGCATGTTTACTTTATGTAATTAGTTGCAGAGCAAAGTGACTATACTGAGGAAAAAAGAGCAGTGCATACAAGCATTTAGTGATCAATGAATTATTTTAGACCAGATTATGTGTATTCATCTGAATTTGTTACTCTGGTAGGTAAATTGGTTCAAGGACCCTTTTCAGCCACAATCTGAGTCAAATAAAAAGAAGTGTTACAAAAAAAGCTTAATGAAGAGGTGACATACTTAAATAAGAAAACTACATCCTTGATGCACAAATTTGAAGAATACAGACTTAAAGAATTCACTTTAAAACACATTAAATATAAATATAATAATAGATTACATTGACCAGATGATATGGCTCTAGCTACAGCAACAAATTAATCATAAAAACATAAGTTGCTTGAACTCTTTGCTTATGATAAAAGGAACAGGCTGAAAAAGATCGGGGGAAATAAAGACAACAGCAGATGTAAATTTAAACAGAAGTAATAAGCGTGATGAAGACTTGCAAGCAGAGAGATGAGAGCCAAGGACATCTTAGATATTTAGTGAGAGGAACAAACCTCCATTTAAGAAGTACATGGAAGAAGAAATGAAAGACATGGACTCAGCGGCAAAGACAGTACCAATATTAGCAAGAGAAATGTTTATGTGAGTAAGGCCTGATCCATCGGCAAAGATAGTACCAATATTAGCAAAAGAAATGTTTATGTGAGTAAGGCCTGAAGCATTGGCAAAGATAGTACCAATATTAGCAAGAGAAATGTTTATGTGAGTAAGGCCTGAAGCATAAGGTGGGAAACTAAGGTTGGGAGAGGTTATCTGTGGTGTTCATTTAGTTTGTGGGAGTGTGTATAGTAAACTCTCAGTTAATCGGCACCCATGGGGATTTGAAGATGTCAGATAACTGTAGTTTCTGGTTGCATGAGAGTTAATATTAAAAATAGGCCTGACTAATACTGTAGCCTATATTTGTTTGGTTTGACTTGTTCTTAGTCCTAAAGCATTGGCAAAGATAGTACCAATATTAGCAAGAGAAATGTTTATGTGAGTAAGGCCTGAAGCATAAGGTGGGAAAGTAAGGTTGGGAGAAGTTACCTGTGGTGTTCATTTAGTTTGTGGAGTGTGTACAGTAAACTCTTGGTTAATCGGCACCAATGGGGATTGGTAGATGCCAGATAACTGTAGTTTTTGGTTGCATGAGAGTTAATATTAAAAATAGGCCTGACTAATACCGTAGCCTATACTATTTGTTTGGTTTGACTTGTTCTTAGGTTAGGGAGAGAGGGAATTTATTCCTATCTTCCTTTTTAAAGCTCTAAAACTCTAAAAACTGCGACTGGGGGGGGGGGGGCAGAAAGTGCAACACATGAACATTGTACTGTATTTCTTTAATTTTTTTTTTTTCTGGTTGCTTCAGACTTCTGGTTGCTTCATTTCCAGTTAATTAAGTGTTTACTGTATACAGAAAGGATGAGAACTTTTAATCTACATTTCCGAATCAGTGACACTCCTTAAACAGCTATGCTATCTATGCTTACTAGAGCTGGATCCAGCACAAGGCGAGCTAGGAGGTAGTTGGGAGAGAGCCCACTGGCCAGGGGGCTTCTACATTTACTTTTAAATTAATTAAAAAAAAATTGAACATTTCTTTTCTAATGCCACTGTGGTGGAACAACTGTAGTTAAATTCCTGCCTTTTCTATGCTTACTAGAGCTGGATCCAGAACTAGGCGACCTAGGAGGTGGTTGGGAGGGGGCCCGCTGGCCAGGGGACTTCCACATTTACTTTTAAATTAATTAAAAAAAATTGAACATTTCTTTTTTAATGCCAGTGTGGTGTCTTGTTCTTTAAGAAGACACGGTCTGCATCCATGTATGAGTGTGTCTTAATACAATGCACACACCAACGTGGATGTAATGTAAACACATTCTGCACTGTGAGACAGTCAGAGAGAGAGACACCACTAATGAAATTTAAATTTGCCATTCTATTCGTAAGGTATGAAACTTAAACATGCCATTCCATTCATAAAGTTGTGTGTGTGTGTGTGTGTGTGTGTGTGTGTGTGTGTGTGTGTGTGTGTGTGTGTGTGTGTGTGTGTGTGTGTATGTAAAACACCCTAGTTAAGGACAACTTTACTCAGGCTCAAGTTACAGGAAACAGGAACCTGAAACCTCTATACCAACTACCAGGCTGCTGAAGGAATTGTGAGTTTCAAGGGAAGAGAAGTTTACTATTGCTCATGCTAAGTCTGTTTTCAATAGGCAAATGTTTTATTTAGCAAATGGCAGTCAGTGTTTGTGCTATAGGATTTAAAAGCAGTGGTAGTAGCACAAAAGGTAGCATACTTGCCTTGGCTGTAGAAGAGTGTAGGTTCTACTCCCGCACTATGAGGATGGAACATATTGTCAGCCTTGAACTGGTTTCATCAAGTTGTAGGATTGTGGGATTTAGCAAATTCATTTCAGGTTTGAACGGTGTTTAAGGGTTGGGAGAAATAAGAACCTAAGATGTGAAACAAGAGGTACCCCACAGGTCTCTATGTGCTACATAAACTGTGGATTACCAACCCAAAGGTGTGCTCTTCATCATATGAGTTAAAACTGTTTTGGGGCTACTTTTCTGTTGGCCTTCTCTGTGGCCTTCAGATGGTCGGAGATCATTCAGCCAGACAGGAAGAAAAGTCAGTGGATGGTGTTACTATTAATGCATGTACATACATCAGGAGAGGTTACTTGGGTTTATATGGCTAAATGCAAAACAGATCAGGAAGAGAAGGGTCATTGGATAACAGTGCTTAGCCCAAACGTTTGGAATCTGACTTGGCTACAGTTTGATTGGGATATCAAAACCAGAGGGGTATGCAAACAAGTTCATTTTTTTGTAATCAACAAGGGGATCCTTGCATGCATTATTGAGTGAGGGCAGTCTTGAGGGAAGCACAGAAGTTGTGTGGCTTGGATATAGATAGATACAGAATACATTTATTTTGGATAGGGGAGCATCATATGCACACAGAATCGGGGCATCATAGGCTTACATGAAGAGGCTGGGCAAGTGGAAGTCCAATGCATATAAAAGTTATGTTAGGTGTGAAAGGCTTTAACTCGTGTTTTCGTGTTGCATCTCACACATTGCTGGATTGGAAGTGCATTTTGATAGCGGGTTATTCATTTATCTGGAGGCTCTATCATTAGCTCCTGCAGGTTGAAGTCATCTCCCTGAATCACAAAATTTGTGAAACAATGTGGTTTGGTGTGTGAGGCATGCAATGGAACCAACTTAGTGGAGAGATAGAGCAAGCAGCCAGATCATGCAAGCCTCCCACAGCTATTTTGCTGCATTTGGGAAGGAATGACATTTGCCAATTTCCAATTAAGGAACTGGTTGGTTTAATTACATAGCAGATAACTTATATGCATGCGTACTGGCCACGGGTTATTATTTGTCAGAAGTGGTCCACAGAAGGGAGAGGAGAGGGTCCTAGGTCTATCATAGCAGTACAGAGGATGAGGCATAGCATCAGTAATACTATGGACAAGGTATTACGGAACTTGGATGGGCTGTACAGATCTCACCCTGGTATTCAGGTCAGGTGGCCAGATAGATATGACAGGGTCAGGGTTCACTGTCAGAGGAAGGTATGCAATTTCTTTTATGCAAAGATACTGGAAGGTTTAACAAGAATGGGCCTGCATTTAGGGTGGCAGTAATGCACTTGGTAATAGGGAGGAACAATCTTCCCTTCTGCGAAGGAAGGGAGGAAACATAAGGCAGGCCAAGGAACATGGGATGAGGTCTCAGATCTCTTTAGCTTAGCCTCCTACAGACCAGACAGCCCTAAGGTTTTTTTGCCAGAGGACTACCCAGCCCAGCAATGGCTCCTTCGGAGATTATAAGGCAGCCAGAGGAATTAAGTGAAAGATTTATGCTGTAGGTAAGAAGAACTGGAAGGGCCAGAGATCAACTTTGCTGTCTGTTGCTCTGTAATGTTTAGGATATAGCTATAAGGTAAAGAAATGTGCACCATGAAATTCCTGCCTTGTGAACATCTCCAAATAATTGGCTTCAGTCATTAGGGATAACTGGCAGTAAATGGCAATAAACAAATGGCTGTAACCAGTAAATGGCAATAAATAAATGGCTGAGAGCATTTAATTCATCTGATATCTCTGTGCTTCATTAATGTAATAAATGTGATACTCACATGATATGCAATGTGTTAGATTGATCATGGAATGTGTATTCACCATTCAATGTACTACTGTTGAACAGTAGTAACAGGCAAGTAAACACTGGTCAAACAGTGGAAAAATGATTGCAGATTAGTAAGGGTCAAGGAGAGATGTACCAGTCTTGGAAAAAAAGACTCTCTGGTAAGAGTTGAGTAGACATCTTATCTTTAAAACTACCAAGCTTGTACTCAAAAATATCAAAAATGTTTTCAAATAGTAGAAAAAAATGTTTAATTTATCACGGGCACAAGAAACAAAACACATCAGATGCAAGACATGCATGCATCTCTTACCACACCTACCCTTTCATGCAATGACAGCTCCAGTTGACATCTACTGATTAATAGACTTATGCAACCTTTGACAAATAAGCATTTGGTTAGTACTTCCACTGACGACTGAAGTCTAACCTGGTATACTTTGTAAAGGAGCAAACAACTGTGAATATAAGTAAAAACACTGCATCTGTCCACAATCCCACACCTGCATTTACTTAAGAAACCACTCAAGAAGTTAAGGCAAGTCAGTATAAGCAAATGACAAATGTTCTACAGTTTGTGGGGTAATAGCAAGTGATCCATTCTTTTTTTCTTTTTGGTTCTAATGTGCTTCTAATATTGTTAGGTGGCTGGAGTAAGTCTAATGTATGAATAGACATTTATTTCACTAGCATCTGTCAGTCCAGCACACAGCTTAATAAAATGAGATGGACAGCTTTTTTTTTTATTTTATTTATTTTATTTGCAGTTGGTTTACCAGGATAGTCCATTGGGCCAAAATGAACCCATTTTCAATGGAGTCCTGTGGAGAAAAGCTCCAAAACAATCTAGGTTACAGTAGGTTATTAATGATAATTATACAAAAATGAAGATTCACTTAAACAATTTCAAATAGTACAGGAAACATTAGGAGTAATACAGACTTGTGATGAAACTTACAGATGATACAGGCTAACAAGAGGAATATTGCAAAGTAAATACTGAGAAGTCATTGTGTATTAGGAAGCATACACATTAAGAGGTGCAGCCTAGTGTATTTTTTAGAAATACCATAGGAATAATAATAATAAAGTATGAGTTGGGGGAAAATAATAAGGAAAATTGCTGGTGTAAACAGGGGAAAGGAGGAAGATGGGCATTACCGGTGTTAGTTGTGTGGGATGGGAACAAGAGCATTCCCACTGGGATACTAGATGTGAATGAAGAGATTTTTTGAAAATAAAATGGTTACAGGTTGTGCGAATAGACAGTGGTAGGGAGTTCCAGAGGCATGCTAGGCCATAGGATAGAAGATTTTTACCTGGGGGACAAGTTGGTTTGTAGTCTTCTAGTAGATTTTGATTGTTGGACCTTAATACTCTATCAGGTAGGTGCATTTTAAAAGCAGTAGAAAGGGAGGGACAGAGGGAGGGGTTGAAAATGAGCTTGTGTGCAAGACTTAGTTGAGCATAGGTTAGGTGATTGGGTGGTTCTAGCCATTTTAGTTTTTGGAGAGAGGAACAGTGGTGGGTGGAGGACTTGTGGCTGGTAGCGAATTTGGCGATTTTGTTGTAGCAAGAGGAAAGTTGTGTTTTTAGGGAGTCTAAAAGATGCCTTTTATCATGGTGATGTCACATTTGCCTGCACATAATGACAATTATCACAATTACATAAATTCACGCTTTTCACAGCTGAAAATATAATAATAAAAAGACAGAATTGAATGACTGATAATACTCAAGAAACGTAAAGGTTTAAATTGTAAGAGTTTGCTTCTATATAATATTAACATGCTTTTTAAGTAGCAAACAAGGGTAGATATCTGCAGCTAGGTTGGATAACAGTGCTGGTTTATTTATTATTGTTGTAGTGATAATTCCCTTTTTACTCCTTGGTAATTTTACTTACAGATTGCCTGAATTCAAAACATTACAGAGAGGTGCATGATATGTATCCCTCGTGGTAAGAGAGTCATATCACTGTGCTTTTGCACAAAGGCATGCATCACTGCAGATGGCTGTCCATGCAGGCATGCTAGATGCTGATGAGGCATTTGAGTGGAGAGACATGTTAAATAGACATGTGCTCTCCCCAGGACGTCTATGCTGAAAGCAATTTTTATAACTAAGTAAATTATCACAACCATTCCTGGCATCTCATAGTATGGAACCCATCCATCTCAGTAGAGGTATGTGTTGGAGAGTTTAGTGGTCAGGAAGTGTCAGCGTGTATGTGCATGTGTGTATGGGGGAGGGCTGCATGTATGAGTGCATGTTTAAGTGTGAGTCTGCCTAGGAGGTCACAGAAGGGGGGATTAGTGAGGGATTCATTAGAAGTACAGTATATGTACGAGTGAATGGATGAATGTGCTCATTAATGCAAATGGTTGGGGAGGCAGCTGCTTTTGGAGATGGGTGTGATGTGGCTGTTATATTTCCACACACATCTAGACTACTAAGCAAGAACTGCAACACTGAGAGAACACAAGTGACCAGGGAAAACACTAAAGATGTGGGTTGAGGGGACCATTGGCCATCAGAGAGAGAACTAACCTGTCTTAATTGCACTTACAGAAGATGTGGGTCATGGGGGAGCCACTAGTCACCAAGAAGAACTCTTCACTATTGTGCCTTAATGACACTTATACAAGATGTAGATGGTAGCACACACTAAGCAGCAGGTATACTCTACATACCAAGAATTAAAGGTATTTGATTAAAAACAATGGAGCAGAACGATAGATGGCTCATCTAGTGGCCTGTGCTGCCCCCAGTTTGGTGCCCCATCCCCTTCGCTTTTCAGTTAAAGAGATAAAAAAGATAAAAAAAGGTCTGCACTTCCTTATTCTCTTATTTTAGCCAGATCACTGTCAAATCAGCTGGCCTAAAGGCAAAACTAAAATAAAACTCTTTTCTGTTTTTAAACTGCACCACACACAGAGCACCAGGGCTTCAGTTTGAAAAGAGTTTCTTTCATTTTTAAACTCTAGCAAACTCTTAGCTACAAATGTAGCAAGCAGTTGTCTCTGTTTATACCACCAACAGAGTGCTACAGCACTCAGTTTTGACTGTGAATGCAATAACTGCACTTTAATACCGGTATGCACAGGAGAGTAATCAGGACTGAGCCCCTAACCCATTTGCCCCACCCTAGCTATGCCACTGATGTGGAGCAGGGAACTACTAGTTACCGGGGATACATTAAGTAGCATACCTTAAAAGTTATAAAATAGATTCCAATGCTGTACCCTCCCATTGAGGTCATTAGTCCTCTGCACTGCCACTCAACACCAGGGATTTAACGTGGAGTATATGTAAGACTTGAAAAAAAATAAATAACAAAAGGGGAGAGGCTTTGAATGCTGCATCCTTGCCCCAGGAAGCATCAGTCCTAACCTCCTGTGCTAAGAAGTTACTGCAGTAAGTTCTTTTTTTTAAAGATATGCTGTGGATCTTGGGCATTATTCAATGAAATGCAACAGTTCATTAGTTACAAAGTAGAAGGGCAGGGCACATAAGACACGTTTCTCAACCTTGTAGTGCAGGAAAACTACATGCAGCATAACTACTGTGGGGCAAAGAACCAGGGACAGATTTTAGTTATTTCTTCTACAAACTTGGAAAGTTACTAGAATAACGGCTATTGCATTAACATACTTTACTGAATAATATAAAATCTGAAACTCTTATTGCCTGGCGTTAATGATACACTGCAATCATCTGTGATTTACAAGGCCAAATTAAAGGAGACATCAGGGATGTTCTGACAGGTATGTGATGTTGGGGAGGGGTAGTGTGAGTTAATGTGGGGTTCCTATGGCAATTTGCTGCATTTTAAATTCTAAATCGTGGCTCAGATAGTACATAATTGACAATGATGAAAATGCAGCCTGGTATGTTATCTGGTCCCATATAAACATTAACGTTAGCCCTTGACAGGTATTCTAAATCTTGTTCCAAAGTGATTACACTGGAAATTAAATTTTCAGATACAGTGTGAGCAGCAATGTAGGTGAGTGGAATAAGGTTAGCACTACATTTGTCTGTTAATACACTGGATATATCCTTGGGAATGTGTGATATTACTATGGATGAGTTTGGTGCACTGCTAAACATTATT
Organism: Protopterus annectens; assembly: GCF_019279795.1. Classification (NCBI taxonomy): domain Eukaryota; kingdom Metazoa; phylum Chordata; order Ceratodontiformes; family Protopteridae; genus Protopterus; species Protopterus annectens. The sequence goes on along the minus strand of NC_056732.1, from coordinate 1,548,011,338 downwards.
CCTAAGTTCCTGACATAAGTGAAGAATATGTATAGTTTACATTGGTATCTGAAGTGGCCTTACATTTGTACTCTATATTCATTTTCTAATAGTACTCTTAAGCACCTTGCTGGCATGTGTCAGTGTGGTCCTGAGATGAGGGCATTGGGATTCTTTGTAACCTTTTATTATTTCTTTCTTTTCTTATATGGTTTATTAATATGGTTGTTCCACCAGAGAGCTTTATTCCTGAATTTACCATTTTATTTGGGACAAAAGGATACAGACTTTTCTATGCAGTCATTTACATGCTGGTAAAAATTGGAGATAAATGTGGCAGCCCACTCATTTGGGTCAATTTGCAGGGGATTGTTGGGAATGTTGTGTATCTTCTACAACTTCAAATTGGTTTGGCTTGGAGGAGTCTCTACAGATGGTTTCATTTTGTGGTGGGTGGTATCACTAATCCTGGTAGAGAGGAAAACTGATTTGTGGTCAGATTTAATCAAGGATGAGCAATGTATACTGGGGTACAGGCCAAGCCTTGGTCAGTATTAACCAGGTTAATGATATTAGAGACTGTAATGGGTGGTTTTACAATTTGCTCCAGTGTATTGATATTAACAATGTCTAACATATATCGATTTTTAGTGGTGCCTGTGGGCCATTTAATGCTTGAGTAACTAAAGTCCCCTAACAAAGTATTTGGTTTGGTACTTAATCCCTCAATCATATTAAGGTAATTTCCATGATCTTTGAGGAACACTGATGAGGATCTGTAGCTAGCAATGAAGCAATAGATGGGTTTGTTAAAGGAAATTTGGATCTCCAAAAGCTCCATGTTAGGGTTGAGGGAAATTTGATATGAAGTGATGGTATTTCTGACAAATGCATATTCTCCTCTGCAGTTACCCAACGACCTGAAGGTATAATATACAATAAAGCCTGGTATAAAAGGAATACTCTCATTCCACTTAAAACATGTCTCAGTAACTACACAAATATAAATGTATTTGAGGTGCAGGAGGGTCACCACTATAGGCATCTTTCTGTTTAGGCTCCTAGCACTACGTAGTACCACCATGATGCTGTCTGAATTTAGGTTTGAGCTTATTATCTTCATAAAAATGGCAGGTTAGGGACAGCAAAGGATTTAGCCAATATATGAAAGCCCTGGTATGTGTGGTGTAAAAGGAAGTCTTGTTTACTATTCCCTTCCAGGCTTATACATACTGGATCCCCATAGAATGACACCATCTCCTTAGTCAATGGTTAAAGCCAATTATCTCACCTCGATATCTAGGTATAATTTTTTGTGAAATCAAGACTGAAGACCAGTATCGTTCCTGCATCTGACACATACATTGTAAGTTCCATCACATCTCTGTACATGTCCCCCCTGGGTGGGCATATTGGGGTTTAACTCCCACATGGGTTACAACTAGTTCATAGTCATATTGGTCTGGTTTAATGAACCTTATGGCCCTTGTGAAACTATGAATCCTGGCATTAGATACGAGCTTACAGTCACTGTGTTCTTGTCCAGTCTGGTGAGTGTAGAGGCAGTACGCATAAATATAGAGTCGCCTATAAATAAAATATTTCACTGTGTGGCAGCAGATGTACTGGGCCTTTTGGATGTAGTCTTGCTTTCCTGTTGACTGTTGTATGATCTGTGTGGAGTTCCAGTACGTGAGAGTGGATTAGCATACGTTTTAGGCTTAGTGATGCATTGTGAATGATGTGGTATTCTGGATTATGTGTTTACTGACAGTGGGTTGATGCAGTCACTAAGCATAAGACTGTTGCTAACCTGCCTTAGTACATCTGATGTAATTAGACTGGCCTCTAATAAGGTGGCAGCAGGTTATTCAGCCATGTTTTCGGTGGAGGAAGAGGGATAGTCAAAGTACTTACAGAATGGAGACAGACTACAAAAAAAGAGGCCTTGATAATATGCATATTAAAGCACAGCTTTCAACTTCATCTCCAGAATTTGGAGCACTTCCTCCGATTATGTGGAGCAAGTGTGCCAAATGTGGTACAATTACCAACAACTTCAACTAGGAAGCACAAAGCGTATTTAAAATCTGCTATTCGGACCAAATACAATGAGAGTTCCTTATGATGAATTAAAGCAATTCTGTATTATTTACCATGGATATTATTTAAAAAATTCTTAATGAATATGTGACAGGCCATGTCAACAAGGAACAGCTTAAAACATGGACTTTTTAAAACTCAAAATAAGTATCATTCCTGAAAAATGGGGTACAGCTGAGAAGCTTATATTAAAGTTGGGCATTAGTCTAATGAATAAATTACTCACCACAACCACTATAAAAAAACAACTTCAAATGAAAAAAACAAAAAAGATTTAGAATTATAGATGACCTGATACCTGATAAATCTATATGATCAGAAACAAGGTACAGAAATGGGGCAACTTTTACCACCATATATGCTAACCTTTGTATGAGCTTGTTTGAAATAGAATATGTATATAAATTAGAGTTTTATCAAGAACATGTCGTAAGGTATTATAGATTTATAGACAACCTTATATTTCTTTGTGATGGTGGTCATGATTTAGTGGATGATTTTGTGTCCTGATTACAACTTATCAGATGTAATTTACAATTTGATGGGTTAAGTGTTAATAGAAGGGCTCCATTTTTAGCCATGGTGGTAGATATAACTAGTGGAAGAGATATCAGGACAACTGTACATAGAAAATTTCAGGATGGAACCCAATATTTAAAAGCATATAGCTGTCATCCTCCACATACCTTTGAAGCTTTACCATGTGGTGAATTTTTGAGAATACGTATACTCTGTAGTAATGAGGTAGATTTTAAGATAAAAATGGAAAGAACATTTAAAATGTTCATTGATAGAGGTTTCAACAGAGATGTTTTACAGAAAACTTGGGATATATTTACAGGGAACCACGTAAATGAGTATCAAAATAAAAAGTGTCTAGGAAGGACACGAGAAGGACACAGGAAAATATTGAAAGGATGTATTTTGTTACTACAGATCGTGTCTTTATTTTTAAAGAAGTAGAATTGGGTAAATTCTATTGGGGGTATTTAATGTCCCATAGAGCCTTTTCTGAGTGGGGAGTTTGAACAGCTATGGTCTCTTATAAAAGAGGGAAAAGTATCAGAGACTTTTAAGTCCATGGTAGATTTGTAGCTCCCCAAGTGGAATTTCTAGGACAATAACATTAAAAGGAACATCACCATGTGGAGAATGTAAAGGTTATAAATATATAGCTAAGAACTTTATAAAAGTTAATGGAATTTGGTTTATGGTACAGGGATCTTATAGTTGTGGGACTCAAGACATTTTTTATGCTTTAAATTGTCCCTGTAATACATTTTATATAGGGGAAAGTAAGATGTATTTTAAGGTCAGGCTTTTGGAGCATGTAAGAGATATAATTAACGTTAAACAGGAAAGCTCTATATCTGAACACTTTAAAATTTTTCATAAAAATTTGGCTGAAGGTCCACAGGGAACAATTTTAGAAAAAAATTAATGATGATCAGCATAGTGGTGTCCATATAAAAGATGAACTGTAATATAAAGAATCTGTCTACATACACTAAAGTTTAATACTTTGGTTCTAAATGGGTTACATTTGGAATGAAATTGGAGATTTTTATTTAATTATGTAATTAAGTATTTTAATTGTTATTAGTGTGGGTAATTATGGAAGGTGATTTTTAAAGAAGTATACTCCTTGAAGGCTTTGGTAGCTGAGATGTTAGAGTAATAATAAAAGTTCTGTGTGGATCACTGACTGGTCGTTTTTTTGTTTTTTCATTTGAAATTGTTTTTTTATATAGTGGTTGTGGTGAGTGGCTTTAAATATGGCCAGTGATCCTAACCTTAACCTGCCTCATATTTTCCATGACTTGGGCATGGATAGTACACAACATTCACTGGAAAATTATTTGGAGCAACCCGTTGAACAGACTATTCCTTGAGATAGTGTAGATACATCTGCCAACAAAGGAGAAGTTTTTTCCAAATTTTGTGATAAATAAGAAAATGATAGATGTAAACACTGCAAAATCCCATTTAGTACTGTTGGTCAGAAATTTACATCTGTTGTCACCGTAGACTCAGATACTACTAGAACAAGTGGAAAAGTTATTATGGAAGCAGACAGCTATCTTTTTTAATATATTGAGTCTCCAGAGATATTTGGACTTGGACATTACTCCTAGGAGGCTCAGAGCATATAAAAGTCCTTCACCACCATTTGATTTTAATGATGAATAGGATAAACAATTCTATACGAGGTTGGCTGCAGCAGCGCATAAATGTTCTATTTAATAGGTGACCATATTAATGGAAAGAGACAGGTTGAAACAACAAGATCTTAAAGAGCAAATAGTTAACACCTGCTGAATATTGTCTTCCCTGTCTGGTTCTTCTTGTGTAGACAGTTTTTTACTGGACATAAATGGGAAATTAAAAACCTATGAATTGGAGATTGTAGAGAGGAAGAAAGTGAAATTAGTGAGAGACCTCAGTGACTATGAGAATGGTACTGCCTTCTCCTCTAGAACCAATCATAATAAATCTCCTAGTCATGTGAGGTTTGAACAGGAAGGAGGAACTGATAATCATCATGAAAGCTAATTTCTGGCATCGGAGGGTCAAGATACTTCTTTCAAATGGGATAACGGAGACAATGATGGTTACCCTCAACTTCCAGCTGCACAGAATGTGGAACAATTCCACTGTATTTTTCGGAATACCTCACAGTATTCAGAAGGAGGTTATCAGGATAAAACATGGCAGTGACAGCAAGGAACTATGGCTCAGAAGGAGTTCCAGTCACATCAACATTCGAAAAGAGGCAAATGGTAATGCTTCATCTCATAAACTTTTTGTCTGGAAAAAATGTGTCTGATGAAGAATATACAGTTTTGAATTGTGGATTGAAGTTTATACCCACGGTCTTGCCATGTCTGTATGACATTACATGTGATATTTTAAAATTAGTGAGGAAACTTTTTTGGAAATATTTTTTAAAACACAATGCAGAAACACAGCTAAACACAACTCAGATAAACCAAGTGCAACAGACAGCAAAAAAATGTATAAACACAGTCCACAAAAGCGTTGCACTAGGAATGACACAGGCAGGTAAAATCTGTTGTAGTTTATTCCACAAATAAACAAGGATAAGCGTTTTCACAGAAAATAAAAACTCTGCTTCATCAGATCCACCATATTCACAACAGAAGCAGCTTAAATACTACATACCCCACCAATCATGAGCTAAATTGACACACGCACCCTTTTTCATTTAAAGGTGCAAGTACATACAGCCAAAAACATATTATATAAAGCATTCATATATAACAAAGACATTTAAAATATTCACCTAAACAACCTGTGTGCTTTCAATACAGGTCTAAGAGGGACATTCTCATTTAGTCCCAACTCTTTGTGCACTTACATCCTAACAATCCACTCAAGTTCCACAGTTTCTGTATGATTCCTGATGTCACCCATTCTCAGGGTTTCAGAAATCCTATCAATAACTCTAAACTTGAACTTGTGCTCTGCTCCCTTCTCCACTACATGTTTCACTAGATCATTTGACATGTAATTGATATTAATTGAATAAAGGTGTTCCCTTATACGTTCCTTAAACTTCCAATTGCTCTTCTCCACATAGAATGAAGAGCATGTGACACAGTGAGTTACGTAAATAACATTGTTAGTGTCACAGCTAGCAGACACTTTAAAATAAAATCTCCTGCCATTATCAGTGTTCACAAAACATTATCTGTCTCAGTATATGTGCAATATTTACATCCTCCACATGGAAAAGTGCCATTCTTTCAACCCCATCTCTACTCTCCTTAACTCTATTGGGGTAGCAAAGGAGCCGCTTAAGATTCTTTTTATTTTTAAACACAAAGGCAGATTCAGAACCCACAAGAGTCCTAATCTTCTGAAATGTTAACAGAGCTGGCCAGTGCTTCTAAATTACAGTAGTAATATCATTCACGTTACTGCAATATGTTATTGGTAAGCTGAAGCATCTATGTGGTTCCTCTTTCTGTTCTAAGTTATCTTTCCTAGAGAAGTATGGCCACCCTCTATCAGATCTAAGATGGAGATTAGCATTAAGTCCAACTTCCACTTCCCTGCTTTTATATCCCCTCTCCTTAAAATTTTGTTCTAAAGCAGCCAATTGATCCTGGAAACAGAATCTCAATCTAGTCTAGATGCTCGTATGCCCTATCCCTTAATGATATTACGAAATACATATGAGGGGTTGCATACTAGTCCTATGTAGGAGGGAGTGCCTATAACACTCCCTGTATAACATGGTGTCAAATGTCATATCTCATAGTCTAGCAACCTTCACATCCAGGAACTCTATCTCATTGGGTGAATATTTGATCAAAAATTTGAAAAAAGGAAGTGGTACTATGTATATAATCCAGGAAACATAGTAACTCCTCTTCATCTCCCAGCCAGAGCATATAAACATCATCAACAAACCTATTAACCTATTATATACCCATGTAAACCTGTATGGATTCACACAGATCATATCTACCCCCACCAGGATAGGGAAACGTAACCAAAAAGATAGTATACTGGACTGGATACTAATCAATAGCCACCCGCAAATGTATACATTGGGGGCCATCCCCAATGACCTCAGTGATCACTTTCTCATCTTTATCTGCAAGCACCAAACCTAATAACTCCCATCAGCTCATGTATAGAACAATAAGAAATAGTAAAACCTTCAATCCTAGTAAGTTCCTGGACGAACTTAAGATATGCAACACTTGCCCTAGATGAAGCTGTCACCTACTTTAACAATAAATTCCTTACCATCCTCCATTCTTATGTTCCCGCTAGTTCCACTAGGGTAAAAACAAATGCTGTCCTGTAGCTCTCTAAAGAAACCAAATAAAAAATCATAGTCAGAAACAAGGCATGGACAACATGGTGTTCTACAAAAGGCCTACTAAATCAAACCAAATTTAGACAACTAAGAAATGAGACAAAATGATCCATTCTATTAGATAAAAAAAATACTACTTCCATCTTCAACAAGGAAACCAAAATAACCCCCCAAAATACTGAGCAGGGATAAATAAATTACTGCACCCAGGTCAAACCATCACTCCACCTCCCTCAGCCTCTACTGATAAACTACCAGTGGATGCTGCTAACACCTTTAATAATTTCTTTACTGAAACTATCCAAGCCCTCGCTAGCCAGTTACCTTTATCTCTTCCAACCCACTGGATAACACTCCCAGTACCCAGCCCTCCTTTAGCTTCCAACCAGTCACTACATCTTTGATTCGATCACTACTCAAAAAATTAAAACCAACTACCCTAGCTGCTGACCTTTTTCCTGCTGAATATTTGCAAAAAGCTGCTGATACCATAGTGTATCCCATTTCCATTCTAATTAACCGGTCAATATCAGAAGCCTCAGTCTCCACTATCTGCAAAATTTCTTGTGTCAAACCCCTCCATAAAGGTGGTAACTCTACTGAATTATCTAATTACAGACCCATAGCCATTCTGTCACCACTGGCAAAAACTATGGAAAAATGTGTCCATAAACAATTTCTGTACTTTCTAACCCAAAACAACCTTCTGGCTAACTGTCAGCTAACTCTCAACATGGCTTCAGGCCATATCATAGTACTACCACAGCTCTCCTCACCTTCTCAAATGCAATAAACTATAACAGGAACAACAACAAGTTATCCTCAGCCCTTTTCTTGGACCTGTCCAAGGCTTTTAATATGGTTAACCACCATCTTCTCATCAACACCCTGGCAACAATGTCTCTAGGCAATCACTCTCTCCAATGGTTTGAATCCTACCTGCACAATGGACAACAATCCGTCTTATGGCAGAACAAACTCTCAAATCTCCTACCCAATACCTTAGGTGTCCCCCAGGTGTCTATTTTGGGACCACGTCTGTTTTCTATTTTTATTAATGACCCCCACACTGTCATCCCTGAAGCCAACTGTATTCAATACGCAGATGACTCAGCGTTGATCTGCACTGGCACCTCACAAATAGAACTGCTAACAATAACTCAGAGTACATTTAACCTAGTAGAGAATTGGCTTGCCTCTCACTATCTGATTCTAAACCCTAACAAAACAAACTTTTCTGTCCAGCCCAAGGATCCACAGTGCTATCTCTCTCCATTAAGTCTAATAATGGTACCATAATCTCACCAGATGCCCATACAAAACTCCTAGGAGTTATTGTGGATAATCTTAAGTTTGTTGTGCATGTTAACAAAACTATCAAAACCATTAACAGAAAGCTGGGCTCACTATATAGGATAAAGCCATTCCTTACCCCACCTGCTAGGACTGCCATTGCCCACTCCCATGTACTCTCTACCCTCTACTATGCTTCCCCTTTACTTGCCAACCTAAATAAAACTGATCTTAACAAACTCTGAAGCTGCTATAATAACATTGCTAGATTTGCAACTGGTCTCCCCTATAGAACGCATCACTGTAAAAATCTAAATTATCTCGGATGGCTAGAGCTACCCAGGCAGATTCAGTATAATCAACTTATTGTGGCTAACAAAGCACTCAACCAACCAGAAAATACACCTGCACTGAAAAACATCATCTATCCCCACTCCAACTCCAGATCACTCCGCTCATCTAATACACTGGTAGGGCAAACAATCAAATCCAACAACTCAGCTGGAGATTCTCTGTTCACCAACTCTGCTGGCAAAATTTGGAACTCACTTCCTGCTAACATTACCCTAGATAACCACCCTATCTCAATTCAAAAAAGCTCTCAAGGAGTATTTCAAGTCTCAATGGATATGTCCCTGCTCCAAGCTTGCCTAAATCTTTATTCATACTAGTGTATTAATACTGTGGTTGTAAATGGAACTCAAATATCTTTTTATTTGTTAAGCCAAATTAGAAGTTTGCTAAACTGTATAAATTTAAATGTGACTGTAAAGTGTGTTTTATTTGTACAATGTTATTATGACTCTTGTTTTATTTGTACACTGTGATGATTGCATATGTAACCACCGTTGGAGATTTTCTCCCTGGGCCTCTGCTGAAAGTGGACATATATCCAGTCAGACTATCCCAGTCAACAAATGTAAAATAAAAAAAAATAAAAATGATATAAGTTAATATACTTAAAGAATCTATTTCTTCCATTCAGCACATGATCATTCTCCCATCGGGCCATGACCATACTGGCATAGCTATTGGCACAGGATGTGTCCATAGCTACGCCAGAGGTCTGAACATAATAGGCTCCATCAAACACCAAAACATTATTAGCAAGAATTACCTCAAGGAAGAGGAAAATCAATTTACCATCATACTCACTATGTTACCTCAGGTATTCACTAACCAACTCTATGCAATCCCTATTTGGGATGACAGTGAAGAGTGAATTCACGTCCATGGTAACCATTAAACATTGTTGTGTTATAATACAATCATGCACATGTTCATATTGATTCCCAAGGAACTGTTTGGAATCTCTCAATAGTACTGTGGAACCATCTAGCACTGGTCTCAATAACTTCTCAACAAAGATAGAAAATGGCTCCATCACCCACCCATCACCCACTACTATGGGTCTAAAGGGGGGGTGTATGGGGTCCTTATGTATCTTAGGTAACCCCTGAAAAGTAGACACACAGGGATGTTCAATAGTCAAATAACTAGCTAAATCTGCTGAAACAAATTCACCCATAAGACAATCTTGTATAACACAATGGACTTGAGAAACCATGCGCTGAATTTCCCTTGATGTGATTTTAACATATACAGTAACATCACTCAACATAGTAGAAATAGAATTAAAATAAAAATCCCTATCCATAACTACGATAGCACTCCCCTTATCTGTGAGGCAGATAACAATAACATCATCTATACATAGTCTATCCAGAGCTATACGCTCATCCTGGGATAAATTATTAAAAATATGATGTCTACCATGTCCATCAGAGATCTGTTGTAAATCATCTCCACATAGTCTCATAAAAGCTTCCACCAATGGGTGATTTGGTGGTATAACTGTGCTTGGTTTTCTAAAAACATAATCAGCCTGATTATTACCATTACCATCATTATAAATAAATTTTAGCATCAAATTTCTCCCCAAAACCCTTAAGTCAACAACAGTACCTGCCACATCAGCTTTACCAGCAGGTATGAATGATAATCCCCAGCTCAATACAGAGTTCTCAGAGTCTGATAATGTTGTATGTGAGATATTATATATCAAGGGCTCTGAACAGTTTGCCACATCCTTTTTGTGGTCTTGTTGCCACCCGTGTCTATGGGTGTTTGTGTTTTCTTTTGCCCTGATTCGATTGGCCCAGCAACTGATTGGTCCCATGTTGAAATGGAAGGGATAGGCAATAAAAACTGATTTAAGGGGACCAAGACTGTTCTCAGTATCCTTAAAGCCCTCATGATTTGTTTTACGTCTGACAACTGGTTCCTTAGTTTTTCCAGTACCATAGCCCCTTGCGGTCTTATAAATAGAACCATTAGAAGACCCAACCTCAGAGTCAACCCTTTCATTAATAATAACTACAGGGCTAATTATACTATTATTGTCACTAGTGGATGCTCATACAGAAGTTGTCTGTGTATTATTAACATTAGCCTCACTTGGCCAACTAGAATTCCTGGGCCAAGAAAACACATTACCCTCATTAAAATCATTAATATCATGATCTAGAGTCTTTTTCTTTTGTATGAAAGTCTCTTTTCATATAATACTATATTATCAATCAGTTCACTCAGCATTACATCAGCCAGTTCAAAGAATCGTAAGCGTCTCCTTTGCTACCCTGATAGAGTTAAGGTGAGTAGAGATGGGATAGAAAGAAATGGCACATTTTCATGTGGAGGATGTAAATATTGCACATATATTGTGACAGATAATGGTTTTGTGAACCCTGATAATGGCAGGAGATTTTATTTTAAAGTCTCTGCTAGCTGTGACACTAAAGATGTTATTTACTTAGCGCACTGTCACATGCTCTTCATGCTATGTGGGGAAGAGCAATCGGAAGTTTAAGGAGTGTATAAAGGAACACCTTTATTCAATTAATATCAATTACATGTCAAATGCTCTAGTGAAACATGTAGTGGAGAAGGGAGCAGAGCACAAGTTCAAGTTTAGAGTTATTGATAGGATTTCTGAAACCCTGAGAATGGGTGACACCAGGAATCGTACAGAAACTGTGGAACTTGAGTGGATTGTTAGGATGCAAGTGCACAAAGAGTTGGGACTAAATGAGAATGTCCCTTTTAAACCTGTATTGAAAGCTCACAGGTTGTTTAGATGAATATTTTAAATGTCTTTGTTATATATGAGTGCTTTTTACAATATGTTGTTGCTTGTATGTACTTGTACCTTTAAATGAAAAAGGGTGTGAGTCAATTTAGCTCATGATTGGTGGGGTATGTAGTATTTAAGCTGCTTCTGTTATCAATATGGTGGATCTGATGAAGCAGAGTTTTTATTTTCTGTGAAAGCGCTTATCCTTGTTTATTTGTGGAATAAACTACAACAGATTTTACCTGCCTGTGGCGTTCCTAGTGCAACAAAAGAATGATAATTTTGTTGGTAATGGGTTTTTAGGCAGTGATAGTAACAATAGTGATGTCAGTATTTATTCTTGTTGTTCAGATATGGAACCAATTGATTATTGTTTAGTGAACACCAACAAAGTTGAGTATAAAAATACCTTTATGCCTCCTTTTTCATATGAAGGGATGCAAAATATTTTATGATGTTAAATTTTGTGGTTGAAAATGAATTTGTTGAATTTAAGAAACATATGGGGGATGTTCAGAATAATCTGACTAAGATGGAGTGGAAAGGGTTAAGAGCTTTGAGTAAACAAAGAGGTTTAGTACTCAAGCCTGCAGATAAGGGAAATAAACTAGTCTTAATGCATTATTCACAATATTTGGATACTGTATGTGCTATGAAAATTTAAGAGATGAAGAAGTAAACTGTAAAGCAGATTTCTCTGTTTATACAGCTGCCTTAAGAAATTATGACGAATTATTGAATAAAAGACTAAAGGTTGGGATATTAGCAAAGGAGAATGTGGAGAAGAAATTTAATCAGGATAGTTGTACTTTGCCATACTTTTATTGTTTGCCAAAGATTCATAACGCTGTTCAGAACCCCCCTGGTCAGCCTATAATTGCAGCTAGAAATTATTTTCTTCATAATATATGCTATTTTTACATTTATATTTCTTACCTAAAGCACTTTGCTTGCCTTCATTTGTGAAAATGTTTTTGATTTTTTTTAATTAAATTTGTGATGTCCAGTTGACCAAAGATATGTTCTGGGTCACCCTGGAAGTGAAGAGTTTGTATACTAGTATAAATCATAATTTCAATATGGAGGCTTTGCGATTTTTTTTAGGAACAAGCCCCATGAGGGAATATGTCATGGAATTGTTATATTTTTGCTTAAATAATAATTATTTTCAATTTAATGGGCATCTATGTCATCGAAAACAAGGTACAGCAATGGGGGCAGTTTTTGCTCCCCATGTGTGCTAAACTTTGTATGGACATGTTTGAAATAGAATATGTATAAAATTAGAGTTTTACTAACAACATGCTGTGAGATATTATAGATTTATCGACAACCTGATATTTCTCTGTGATAGGGTTCATGATTTCATGGATGATTCTGTGCCCCGATTAACAGATTTAATTTACAATTTGATGGGTTAAATGTTAATAGAAGGGCTCCATTTTTAGATGTGGTGGTAGATATAAGTAGTGGAAGAGATATCAGGACAACTGTACATAGAAAACTTCAGGATGGAACCCAATATTTACAAGTATATAGCTGTCATACTCCCCATACATTGGAAGCTTTACCATGTGGTGAATTTTTGAGAATATGCAGACTCTGTAATAATGAGGTAGATTTTAAGATAGAAGTGGAAAGAACATTTAAAATGTTCATTGACAGAGGTTACAACAGAGATGTTTTACAGAAATGTTGGGATATATTTACAGGGAAACACATAAATGGTTATCAAAATAAAAAGTGTCTAGGAAGGACACAAGAAGGACACAGGAAAATATTGAAAGGATGTATTTTGTTACTACAGATCGTGTCTTTAGTTCTAAAGAAGTAGAATTGGATAAATTCTATTGGGGGTATTTAATGTCTCTTAGAGCCTTTTCTGAATGGGGAGTTCAAACATCTATGGTTTCTTATAAAAGAGGGAAAAGTATCTTAGATTTTTTTAGTCCATTGTAGATTTGTAGTGGAATCTGTAGGACAGTAACATTAAAAGGAACATCATCATGTGGAAAATGTAAAGGTTATAAATATATAGCTAATAGCTTTACAAAACTTAATGAAATTAGATTTATGGTACATGGATTTTATAGTTGTGAGACTCAGTGCATTGTTTATGCCCTAAAGTGTCCGTGTAATAAATTTTACATAGGGGAAAGTAAGAGACTTCAGTTCAGAGTTCAGGCCTTTAGAGCATGTAAGAGATATAATTAATGTTAAACAGGAAAACTCTATAGCTGAACACTTTAAAATTTTTCATAAAAGTGAAGCTGAAGCACAGGGAACAATTTTAGAAAAAAATGAATAATGATCAAAATGATGGTGTCTATATAAACGACAGACTGCTATATAAAGAATCTGTGTATACATTAAAGTTTAATACTTTGGTTCTGAATGGGTCAAATTTAGAATGTAATTAGAGTTTTTTTTTATTTAATTAGGTAATTAAGTATTTTAATTGTTATTAGTGTGGTTATTTATGGCAGGTGATTTTGTTAGAACTTTATTCCTTGAAGGCTTTGTTAGCCAATATATTAGAGAGATAATAAAAGTTCTATGTGGATCACTGGCAGGTCATTTTATTTTTATTTTATTGAATAAATTACCTTGGCCGAGGCATGAACAGCACATTTTTGTGTAACAGAAGGGTAGCCTCAGTACAGTTTCAGGTTTTGTTGAATATAAGATTTATCAACAAGCTTATTTCATCTTCAGCCTCTCTGCCTTGCCTTCCTGCCTGACTGCCTGTGGATATTACACTTCCATCTCCCAAGTGCAAAACATTAGTAACAGCTGCTAGATGTTAAGTGTTTCACTTGTTTTGCTTTGAACATATATGGCATCTTTAAAACAGTTATGAAATCCTTGGTCTGAGAAAATGATACAAAAAAAATATTTAAGAAAAAGACTTTCATATTTGAAAGAAATGCAACATTTGAGGAAGTGCTGTTTTATACTCTTTGAAACCACTGAAAGATTTGACATATTTTTGTTCATCTACTTTTAAGTTTTCACTTCCTCAACCTTTTGTAAGATAAACAAAATGTAATAATACATATATTTAAGCTAGCATTTATTATAGAGGACTAAAGCTGTAAGCTGTCATTGAGCTGTGTCTTGTCTCCAGGGTACAAGGGTTTGCATTGTCTTACCTTCATTTGCCTACTATGTGACTGAGCAATTCATTTAACATGACATGTCATTGGGGTTTCCCCTGAAATGGGACAGCTGTATGCAGTGTGTTGAGCCAGTCAACAAATAGCTGAAATGTTGTATGGTATATAACAGCATATCATACATCGACCAGTCACTCAAGCTTAGGGTCATATGTCTTAAAACAAGCTTTATATATAGTTTACACCTATGAGATCAAGTCACCCAGACTTAGGTTTCCTTCATACTGGTGGCAGAAGGAGCCCAGTCAGTTTATTTATTTATTTATTGCTGTCTTTCTTTATCTCACTAGGGATCTGCCTGACAACACCGACGCACCGCAACACCGACAATGAAATCATCGACACCACATAACCGAAAGTTCACAAACACGAAACCGCACATGCCCGACACACCACAATCCCGACAATCAACAAACAAAACAAATCCCCTGTCCAAAAAGCACACACACAACACAAGCACACCACAATCCTTACAAACCCACACTAACCTGACATACACAACTATCTACAACCTTAACCCAAACCCTAAACCTAAGGTCCGTCACTATCGCACACTCACCTAACCTGCGCCCTAACCCTAACTCACTTAACCCGCCCCTAACCCTAAAGACTGTCACTATCGCACACTCACCTAACCCGCGCCCTAACCCTAACTCACTTAACCCGCCCCTAACCCGTAAGACTGTCACTATCGCACACTCACCTGACCCGCGCCCTAACCCTAACTCACTTAACCCGCCCCTAACCCTAAAGACTGTCACTATCGCACACTCACCTGACCCGCACCCTAACCCTAACTCACTTAACCCACCCCTATCCCTAGAGTCCGTCAATTTCGCACACTTACCTTACTCGCACCCTAACGTCCGTC
Source organism: Protopterus annectens (assembly GCF_019279795.1). Taxonomy (NCBI): domain Eukaryota; kingdom Metazoa; phylum Chordata; order Ceratodontiformes; family Protopteridae; genus Protopterus; species Protopterus annectens. Next base: position 1,547,995,931 of record NC_056732.1, on the reverse strand, counting down.
ACTACTGCATACTTGCACAGCCTTTTCACATGTCGGTGTTCTCAGCATTGGGGTTTTCATCCGTCGGTCATCCCGGTTTTCGATCTTCTGGTGTCGGTCTTCTCATCGTCCGTGTTATCAGCTTTTGGCGTTGTCAGGTAGACCCCTCACTAGACATATGTCTTGTTTTCAGAGGAGATCCAAGGTGGTATTCAAACAAACTAGAGGAGTTTAGTCAGAACAAAGGAAAAACTCCTCTCTTTTATTTTTCTGATCAGCTGCTTTATGACATCTAACATGAGCCTGGGTTGTGTTCATGGCTGTAGCAAATGAGCATAGTCAAGTTTTTTGGCATTGTACACATCACCCAAAATGTAACTGCCACCACCAGCAAGTATAATCACACCCCTGATTCTACACAGTTCATTTTTCGGTAAATTGTACCCATTCTGAAAATAAGCCATTTAATAAAATATATAGCCATAAACCAAGGCATTTTCTCTTTAAATTCTAGGATATCTCGGTGCACAGACTAACTAAGTTATTTTCTGGCATGCACAATGCATACCTAGCTATGCATTTGGTATAGCTGGACTTCTAAGAACATTTGTTCAGTGGACCAGAAACAATGAGAGTCATATTTGTGACAGAGAACTGAAGAGACATTTTCATTTGGAGGGTCAGAGCTCTCCAAAATCTTCTGTGAGCTCCTTTCATCCCCACAATTTACATAGCCTTTTCTGGGAAAGTTACATCTTGGGGAAAGGGACAGTTTGCCAATAACAGCAGAATAAAGGTGTGGGTTGTCAATGCATGTTGCTATAACCAGCACATACAATGTTATGAGAAGAGAGCAACACAGTAAACTAATGCTTTCTTAAAGTGCTCTATTCCCTTGCAGCCCATTTTACTAATAACATACATTAGCCTGTATTCACAGGTATCAGTTCAGTCAGATTCATCAATTTAACACTGATCTTTTTGTTTTGAGAAAGCTTATTGACTAAAGAGTTTATTTGGTATGGCACATTTATGTTTCATTTAAGTTACTACCAGCAGAACTGGATCATGGTCAAATGGGGCCTTAGGTAGGGTAATGGTTCAGGGCCCCCTACACAAACAGGAGCCCCATGCAGCCATTCTAGGTCCCATTACTTGGCTATTTCTGCCCAGTTACCATAAACACTGTTCAAACCTGTCAGTATGCATACTATTTTCTTATTTACTTCTACAATGATTACAGATATTTGGATTTAATTTAAAACTTGTATTTCAAATTTTATAGCACAAACACTAATAGACATTTGTTTGTGACAATGAAAACAAACTTATCATTACCAGTAAACTTTGTTGCCCATGAAACTCACATTTACTGAAATGGCATTGAAGCTCACATTCAATGAAAATGCATCTGGCCAATGGCAGATTAAGTTTACCTTTGGGCTGTTTTCAAACTATAGGCCCCTTGCACACATTTTTAGGACTATGCAGATGTGCATGTGCTCTTTGATTCACCTTCCTGATTGTATTAAATTATATTCCTTGTATAATACAGCACCACTTGTTAGAGTGTGGTTTAAATTTATAATTTTGAACATTTTTTCAAGTAAGCAAGGAAATAAAACATATGAACCAATAACGACAAAACTGCCCATTTCAGAATATTTTAATCACAAAAGACCATTCAGTATCAGTAAATATGCACAATCTCTGCAGAAATAAAAGTCATCTGAATAATTCCACGTTAAAGAGATCTGTAATGAATGAAGAGGTTGCTGATAGAAAACAAGTTAATGTTTCAGTGTTTCCTCTACAAATTCAGTGCCTGCTGCCCTTGAAGAATAAGTTGCCTAGGTCACATTAAAAAAGTGGCAATATTGCAATAGGGAATGAATGGCAAACTGATAGGTTTATACTTACTAGGAATCTTATCCAAAGGAGGACACACTGAGGACTGCAGCACCCCCCACCCCCACTTAAAGGGGTCTAAGGTATAAGCACAAAAAGACTAAACCGCGAATGCTCACATGAGTGAAAATGCCGGTAATCAAACTTGCTATTGCCCCCCCCGCTAACTATATATTCTAACTCCGAGGTCACACTACAGTGAGGAAAAGGCAAATATCCCACTCCTCACTGTAACACGACCTCACAATCACACTTTCGATTCCCAGCATTTTCGCTCATGTGAGCGTTCGCAGTTTAGTCTTTTTGCGCTTATAATATAGACCCACTTAACATACATCATAGTATCAGCAATCCATCTATATGATGTGGGAGTAGAACAGACAACCTTCAGCATCAACAGCAAGCATGCTATCTGTTGTGCTACTAACACTACTTTCAATTTCTATAGCACAATAGTGATGATCATTTGCTAAACAAAACAGTTGCCTGATGAAAACAGACTTAATATGAGCAGCAGTAAACTTCTCTTCCCTTGAAGTTCACAGTAACTTGAAAATGCACTGAAGCTCACAATTCCATGAAAATGCAGTGGCACTCACAATTCCTTTAAATGCACTGAAACAATTCCTTCAAATGTGCTGAATGAAACTCATTTTCTTGAACATGTGCTGAAACACAGAAACTAAGAAAATAGAGGCAAAAGAAAAAATGTCTGACAATATTACTGAAACAAACTAGTAATAACTAGAAAATGGCAAAACAAATTAGTTACATATGCAGTGAGACAACAGCACATGCACTCGTGTGATGCATGAAACCACATATATATGCACACCTGCAGTATGCACTTCACAGCAGAAAAAGATTAAAGCAATTAAAGGTACTAAAACTCACAGTTCTGCCTAGAGTATATTCTTTGAACCTATGCAAGCATAAGTGTACATATATTCAGCCATTGCAGTAAACAATGTTAAGGCAATATGTGGTATCAGAAAACAAAAAAAAGCATTGGGGAACACAATGAGAGCCGGCAAAACAAACCAAAAAACATTTAATAGTAAGCGCTTTTGGTGTATTTAATTGACTTTTTGCCTTTTTATATAATGGATGTTAATTGGCATTATGTTTGTTTTAGTCTGAGGAAGGTGAAGCACTGGCTTACACCGAAAGTGCTTACTATTAAATGTTTTTTGGTTTGTTTTGCTGGCTCTCATTGTGTTCCCCAACGCTTTTTTTGTTTTTTGAAGTTTGTTTGTTTTTTGGTTTGTACTTTTGGATTTGTAGATTATGGCGAGCGGAAGTGGAACCGGAGCAGCATCACAAATTCTTTTTACTCAGAATGACAATGTTGATGGATCCCAAGATGATGCCACAGGCAATCTTACAGCATTAGTTCAACTACTCTTGGGTCGAGTCGAGACATTAACTCAATGGGTCGAGGCATTTGGATCTAACCCAGTGAATGCACTCGCGAGAGGAAGCTCGGATAGAGCAAGCAGCAGCAACTGTGGACCTGTAAACGTAACACCAAACAATCGTAATGGACTGACAGCAAATGTACAAGACGGTAATTCTGAATCAGTAGCACCACCTGTACATAATTCGTTTGCAAACCAAGCAAGTGTCTTGCCATCTATGGGCAGTTTTCTTAATACCAATTATTCTTTTAATACTGGCAGTGGTAATGGCACTCATACTGTGACTGCTGAACAAGCAAATGTGAATCTTTTTTCTGATAAAATCAACGTGTTTGACACCAAACTTTACAGATGTAGGAAACTTCAGTTGGAGGTTTCATACCTCCAGGAATGCATAAGTAGGAAAATTATACCGAAGGGTTTGCGCCAATGGCGTTACCCATCTTGTTTAGTTAATGACTCTCCGTTTTTTAAAGAATTAATTAAACTTTTTGATAGGCAAGGTTTTGAATTTCTCCAATCGCTTATTCATTTTTATAACCAAGAAATAAATTCTTTGAAAGGAGATTTGGAGATTCTCGAACATGACATAGTCACACATAGTGACTTTCCTAGCTACAAATATGACTATTGTAGAATTTATACAAGCATTGAGGCCACCAAGAACAAAATGCTCAATACAAAAAGGGGGAAAGTCGCTAGGGATATGCATGACTATGCCATTAATGTAGCTTATCCTAGACCACCATTGCCTTCATTTAGTAGTAGCCCTGACAACCGGGCAACTCATAATAATCATGAGCTTGATGCTATTCAGAACCAATGACAAGACCAAGCTCACAATAATGGTAATAACAATGGGGACAATGGGTTTAGGTGTAGCGAAAGAATTAACAATCGTAATAATAATGGGGCCAACAGCAATGGCGGGGCCAACAGCAATGGCGATGGCAACAATTATAACAGAACACCTACCACTAACAACAATAGAGAACCAAGTAATGAGGAGGGTTTTCGGACCGGCTCCGCTCCCCAACAAAACAATGGATGGACAAACCGCCATCAAAGGAACAGGAGGAAGCAGAGGAAGAGGTAAACTTTGACCCAGTTTATGGCTCTACCCCTCGTATACATACAAGTATTCAGGGTGATTTCAAGGTTTACAACTACACTAATATTGACATTCACCAAGATATGATCGAGTTTCTATCTAAAGGGTTAACTTATGTTCCCGGAAGAAGAATGAATTTGGCCAAAACAGTCATTGATTTAAAACTATTTGTCCGCAAATTAAATCTTAATTTGTGTATGGGGGTTAGTTCAACTATGAACAGCACGTTAAGAGTTTCAAGTCTGTTTAATCCCCCTCTCCACCCCAGACTAGGTCTTTTTGAAAAGATCTGTGAGATTGACTTTTGAACTAGCATTGAGAAGAAACATCATTTTAGAACTGTTAACAACACATTAAGTTCTTTTGAACAAGACTTTTTACAGCTCCTGAACGATTATAATATCAGGCTTATGAACCCCGACAAGGGAGGAGGTTTGGTCTTTATGGATAATTTTATCTACGTGGAAGTTATGCGTAAACACCTTAATACAGATGTTTACGAGAGAGTGTCTATTAATGAGGTAAACCAAGCATATAAAAAAATTAGGTCAATATTGGATGACCTATTTATAGAGAGGTCTATAGACAAAGACTTACATTTATATTTGTCAATGATAGCACCCAAGATACTTGCTTTTTTTGGCACTCCTAAAATTCATAAATCTCTTATAAGTCCACCATTTAGACCAATAGTTGACGGCCAGGGTATTATTACATATAGTTGTGCTAAGTATATAGATACTATTTTAAAACTGTTAGTGGAAAGTGAGCCGCAGATATGTAAAGATTCCTGGGGTTTTTTGAAGGCCATTAATAGGCTTGAATATCAACGTGAAGCCAGTTTTATCACAATAGATATCAAAGACCTCTACACAGTCATCCCCCAAGATATTGGACTCACATGGATTAGAGACTTTATGGTCTCCAAAAAGGTCAACAAAAACACTATATATGTAACAGAAATTCTATTGGAAATTGTCCTGTCTAATAATTTTATGATTTTTGAAGGCTTGTTATACTTGCAAAAGTCTGGGGTGGCAATGGGCTCACCATGTGGGGGCAGTTTTGCCAACGCTATCATGGCCCATTGGGAAAACGAGTTGTTATTTCATAATAAGCATTTTCAAGAACACGTGTCCTGGTATACAAGATACCAGGACGATATGTTTTGCATTTGAAAAAGGGGATAAATCCCTTATTCCGATATTTGTCAATGACATTACATCTATGACAAGTTTTCTTGAATTTACATATAATGTAGAAGATACCTCTATTAATTATATGGATATCCTACTAGTTAATGATAGAGTCAACAGTAAATATACTAGTAGGATCTATAGAAAACCAACATATTCCAACACGTTTTTGCATTTCTCTAGCAATCACCTTTACCATCAAAAGAAAGCCGTTATTAAGGGCCAGATGGTAAGGGCAGCTAGAATGGTTTCCGATGAAGCTGAGTTTGTCATCGAATGTGAAAACTTGCATGATATGTTTGTTTATAGAGGTTATCCTAGTTCATTGATCACTGATATTAAACAGGAGGTTTGGCATAAGAGGAAAAATGGGCACTTCCAACCATTATTAAGTGGTGCTGGAGAACAGGTTACTTTTCAAAGTATAACACTTGAGGATAATAATAAAGACGTTTACATGACCAGTTTTTTGTGTACATATTCCCTGGACCATGCAGTGATTAGAGATATTTTAAATAAAAACTGGCATTTTATCAGTGATGATTTGGCTTTGATTAAATGTTTAGGGGCAAAACCTCGTATTACATATAGGAAAGGCCAAAATTTGAAGTCACTACTAGAGAGAAAGAAAATAATTTTTTCCAACAGGGTGCAGGGAACGTATAAATGTGGTGCATGTCCACAGTGTAAATATATACTTGAAGGGAACAGGTGTTCTATTAATAACAAAATCTACTTGATTACTTCTAAGTTTAATTGTGATAGTAAAAGCGTTGTATATGTAGCTCTATGTTGCCAATGTGATGCTTATTACATTGGCAAGACCGAAAGGAAGCTCAAACAACAAATTTATGAACATTACTACGCAATATGTAAAGCGGATACTAAAAACACTTTAGCAAAACATATTCTTGACTATCCTGGGCATTTGTTTAAATTTATGGTTCTGCAGCATAGAGATAATGACATACGGGGAGGACCATGGCAAGTTTTGTTAGAAACTGACGAGCTCATTTGGCAAATAAAGACCGGGGTCTTATATATTACCTGGCCTTAATGAGAACTTGTCCATAAAATGTGTTTTAAAATTACATTCACTTAGGAGATGACCATTTAACAGAGATAGTTTTGTGTATACATATACATATATGATTTTTTGTATTTTTTATGGTATTTATTAGATCAACATTCAATAGTTGTTTGATGTGTAGAAGGATATGTTATATTATTATAAATTAGGGTTATTTATTTTTAGTTTCAGTTGGCTTTGCATACTATGTACAGGTTCAGTTGTTGTAAAATGTTGTAAATTATTTTTGGTTCTTATTATTATTGAAATGATCATTTTTTATATGCTTATTAGATTTAGCATCTATAAAACATATACAGTTTTTACTTTCTATTTTTTACTTTAACTGATTTTTTATAACATACATTATCTAGTGATTGTTTAACAATAATAATTTTACAATCTCCTAACAGACATTCATGGCAGGAATATTTACTAAGAATAATGTGTACAGGATGTGGGATTTCTTTAAGAAAGGAGGGTGTCTCTCGGAATCGTTTGCATAACTGTATAATTGTTTAATTGTTTATTTAATTGACTTTTTGCCTTTTTATATAATGGATGTTAATTGGCATTATGTTCATTTTAGTCTGAGGAAGGTGAAGCACTGGCTTACACCGAAAGCGCTTACTATTAAATGTTTTTTGGTTTGTTTTGTCGGCTCTCATTGTGTTGTTTTTTGTTTTTTGAAGTTTGTTCGTTTTTTGGTTTGTACTTTTGAATATGTGGTATCAGACTGAATGTCACAAAAGTGTGTTTGTGCACACACACACACACACACACACACACACACACACACACACACACACACACACACACACACACACTTCCTTCCCTTACAGATGGAATGTTCATTCGTTCATTCATTGAAGCATGTAAATAATTCTAATGAAACTTTCATTCATTGAAGCAGGCATAAATAATTCCTATGGAATGTTTGTTTGCATGTTGAAGCAGGCATAAATAATTCCATGTCCAGGCAGCAGAAGAAGTAAGTAAGAGGCAGGCACGAATGCAGCAGGAATGCTATCTTTAAGTTCTGTGCATGGACACAGAAAAGAAGCACATCAACACACGCATGGACACACAGATGCTGAGGGTGTTCTTAAGGAAGAGTGGACACTCTTAAAGAAGATGTGATTTATTTTTTTACTTTTTTAATTACAAAGTAAATGTTGTGACAATCCCAGCCCCCCCCCCCCCAAGCCAGTGGGACCCCTCCAGCTAGTGGGCCCAAGGTAACTGCCTTGGTCATCTACTGCTGAATCCCGCTCTGACAACCAGAACAGAAATAATTGTTCTACAGATAAATTGTTAAACAATTCCAGGAATGTAATAATCAGTCAATCAGTTTCAATTAAGTGACAAAAAGTATTTCTCCTAATATGTATATTAAATAAAAAATAATTTCTGTGAGTTTTAAAACCTAGAACAGTTACTAAACTGTCCCATCTGTAATATCTGTCTATTGCAATGTCATTTTGCTTGTTCTTATTGTCACAGCTGGTCATCTCTTGTCTTCATTTTAAAACAGTGTTACTTACTTTTTGTTGCTTTTCACCTTTTGTGCCTGCTGTCATTGCTGCATATGTTTTAGTTATTGCATTATCTTCTGCCACAAAACCAGACTCTTCCTCAGTTTCTTGCTGTGTTTTATCTTTTAGTTTTTGTCACTGCTGCCTCAGTTTTAACTGCTGCATTCTTTGCTGCCACATCACCTGGTTCCTTTTCTACATTACCATCCTCTGCATTTCTGAAAAAGTTACCTACCATCTCACCGCATGAAACAGTATAATGGTCCCCTGGATTATCCTCCTCAATTATTTATAACAGTCTGTTATCTGCACCACTTCAACCGACTCATTTACTTTGTTCTCCATAGAGACAGCTAAATGCTCGTTTCTAACGCCCACCACTCAGGAATCTTTATTTACATCCTGAAGTTCAATATAAAATACATTTTTCTTGAACTTCTCACCTTCCCCTTCCAAACTCTCCATAGATTTTCTTGCCTCCCCCATTGTGCTGCTTCCATTTGGCCTCTTTCTTGCTGCTGTAGAAGACCTCTGACACCAGCTAGGAGCTCCAAAGAGTTGGAAAAGTTCCACGATGCCCTGGCCAAATTGTCCCTAGTAGTATAAATACCACCTCAGTTCACCCCTGAAAAGTGGCCACTAGCCTAATGGGACTAACATGGTCAGTATTGAAGGATAAATAAATAAAAAATAAATACATAGCTAGAAATAGAAATTAAATGATAAACTCACAGGAGAGAGAGAAACATAATTAGCTGCATATACAGTGAGGTATACTATTGTAATATGAAGTAAACGTTATGGCATTTCTCAAGTAGTATATAATAAGGATTTGGTGGAGGGAGAAAGTTGCATATTTAAAGTGCTTGCCTGAAACAGAGGGACTGTAGTAAGAGATAAGGAGAGTTATAGTTGTCGGTTATTGTGACAGTAATGTAAGAGAAAAAAAATGGTTGTCAGCAAGGAAAAGGACAGAGAAATTAGATGGTTTTGCTAAAGTAGATGTATACAGTAAAGTAAGAGAAAAAGGCAGTCATTTTTAAAGACAGAGAGAAGGGATTCGAGTGGTGAAATATACCTAGATTGAGAGAGGATTTAGAGTGGAGAGAGGTGGCTAGATAGTGGAAGGGGAAATGGTACAGTTTAGATTAGTTAGTCAGAGGTAGAGCAGGGACTTAGCCACTTGCTTTTAAGGTAGAGTTTTAGTTGGTCTCTAAAAGATTTTCTTTTGTTAAGCTGTTTTATTTCAACAGGTTGACAGTTTAACAATAAGGGAGGATGATTATTAGAATTGGTTGTTACAATAAAAAGTTTTCTCACTGGAATGTAGTGTTGTGTTTGACAGATATTGTACGTTTCTAAATCAAGGACAGTGGGATGGATTATAGATTAGATTATGAACAAAGGGAGGTGGGAGAAGCCTACGTAGTATGGGAGCTCATGTCATGACAATTGCTTGAGAGCCAAGCAGCAGTTAGTGGGTTTTCTAAGACTGTTTTGTAGCAAATCTTTTTATGCCACTACTCTAGTAAGGTGGTTTGAGTGGCATGTAAGTTAATGAGAGTGGGGGTGACATGGAGGAGGAAAGTTGTTACATGAGTCCTAGTGTGAGTGGAAAAGTCAGGTGCTACTCTGCACAATGTGCACAGTTTTTAGAATGTTTTCTTGACTTTATTAATATGTGTGTTGAAGTCTAGATTTTTGTCAATAGTTACACTCAGTAACTCACTTGATGATATAAATTATAGAAAGTGTGCATTGTTTGCTAAGGGGATTTTAAAAATGGGTTTATCAGTGAAACTGTGCATTGAGGTAAATTGCATTAGTATGGATTTTTTGGGGGTTAGGAAGAGCTGAGATATAGTTAACCAACTTCTGATGAATGACAGTGAGTCTTGTGTTTTTTTATTGGAACGATTAGAGGTTTGTACCACTACATATTAATGTCGAGTCATGTGCATACTGTACGAGAACTGCTTCGGTTTAGTTTTGTTTCTTGGAGGTCGTTTATGAAAATACTAAAGAGTGGTGATCCAAGTATTGTACCTTGTGGTATGCTTACTGAGACAGGGAGAAAGGAGGAAGAGGTATCAAGCCATTTTAATGATTAAGATCTATTTGAGAAATACTTATGAAACCAAGTAAGTGAAGATGTGTCGAGTCTGGCAGAGAGACGGTTTTCAGTAGGATGGGATGGTAGACTGTACCAAATGCTTTTGACAGGTCTAACAACATGGCAGAAACAAGGTTTTTAGCATTTCTGTGTCGGTAAAAATGAAGTTTAGTAGTACTGTAATTGTACTGTGGTAGGGATGAAAACCATATTGTGATGGAGTTAGGAGTTTATTGGCAGTAATGTATATGAGAAGCTGCGCTTGATACACTTCTGAAGCACCTTGGCTATGGGTGAAAGGATGGCTATAAGCCTGTAATTAGAAAAAGTGGAAAGAGAGGATATATGATTTTTTTCCAGAGGGTGGGTTCATGTTTTTCTTGGATTGATTGATTTAGGAGGATGGATATGGGATTGGAAATGGTATCAGCTGCAAGTTTTAAGAATTCAGCTTGTATGTTATCGGGAGCAAGGATGGTAGATTGTAACTTAGCAAGGAGCTTTTGATGAAGTTAGTAGGATAGATTTAAAATTAAAGTTAATTGTGAAGTTGTGGTTATCTACAGATAGGGTCTAGGAAGGAGATGTTATCCCCTTCAGTAGAGAAGCAACCACCTGAATGAAGTGGAAGTTAAACTGCTCAGCTATATTTATGGTTTGATAGGTGATGATTTGTTTAAGTTGGGAGGACTGACCAGGCTGTAAGAGATTATTTATGGTAGACCAAAGAAGGTTTGGATTATGTTTACTTTTATTTTGGAAGTTCAAAATGTAATTTTTTGGCATGATTAATTTTACATTTAGCAGTATTTCTGAGGCATATATAATTTTGTAGCTTGGGAGTTGTTCTTTTTATAGCCAGGTCTTCCAAGTCTCGTCTCTTAGGATCATAATTTCTTTAGTTTCTATAGAAAGCCAGGAAGCTGGTTTGTTTTTTGCCCTTTTAGACTTAAGGGACATGGGCATTGAGGAGATGAAGAAAAGAGTTGTTTCGCTTTTAACTGTAGAAATGAAAGTATCTATGTTGAAGCATGTTAGTTTACACACTTGTTTATAGGTTTGCTGTTTTTGTATAGACGTGTTGCCTTTTAGGATGTAAATTGGGGAGTGGTCACTAAGGTGGTCAGACAGGCAAGCACTGGATATACTTTTATCTAGAGAGTTGGTTATGATCCAGTCCAAGGCTGACTGGGAGTAGGAAGATTTATTGAATCTAGTTGTGGCATGTACAACTTGGGTAAAACCATATAGATTTATGGTGTTGGTGTGGTTGTTAATACTTTTCCTATCTATATTTAGGTTGCCTAAGATGATAGTTTCTTGTTTCATATTTATGGTTGTCCCATTCTGTTTTTTTTCTGTGGTAACAATGCTTTTTCCAGGTGGGATGAATATCACTATAATACAGATATTTTTGTGGTGATTTTGTTTAAGAGATGAGATTAATACCTCATAGTTCTGTACAGGAGATGAGTTGGTGGGGTGGAGAAAGAGACATAGATACAGGGATTAATGTTTTTCTGGTATAGTATGGTCACTCTTCTGCCAATTGTCCTTTTCCTATCTAGCCTCAGTGTATTATAGCCAGAGGAAATAATGCAATCATCTTTAGTGTTTTGCTTCAACAAAGTGTCAGTGACAATTAATATGTTTGGGGTGTGCAGTGTTATCCATGCATGGAAGTCTCATAGTTTATTATGTACACTATGGAGGTTAATATTATACAAGCTAAGCATTGAGGTTGCAGCTGGCCTAGTGTTATTGTTGGTAGGGAAGTTCTTTGTAGCACTGTCTAGCTTGTGTTGTTGGCCTACAGTCCAGGGTTTGGGTGTATATCACCATGAAGAATGAGATATCATTGTGATTCCTAGCAAGAGGACTGAAAAGACATTTCTGTAATGATTTTGTAGATAATAATGGGTTTGGGTTTTATGCAATGTGTAGGGAAGTAGGAGATTTATACAGGTAGGTAAAAGAAAAGTTAAATATGTGTACTGATGTAGGACAGTGATTGATTTTAAAATTTGGGGTGTTTGATTCAGTTTCTGTTGATGGAAAGTGTATATGAATGGCTGGAAACTGCTGTAATGCAGAGTATGCTTGGAGAAAAAGAGATATGGGTAAGATGAGATAAGGTGTTTGCATACTTTATGTGGAAGTTATTTAACCCAGCCACTGGGGATGCACAAGCCAGTGCATTTCTTTGTGCCAGTCCCAAGCCCGGATAAATGGGGAGGGTTGTGTCAGGAAGGGCATCTGGCATAAAACTTTGCCAAATCATTTCATGCAGACACCAGTAAATATTTCCATACTGGATCGGTCGAGGCCTGGGTTAACAATGACCACCACCAGTACTGTTAGCCAACAGGGTGCTGGTGGAAATTGGGCTACTGTTAGCTGAAGGAGGAGAAGAGGCAGAAGGCATGGCCGAAGGCAGGAAGAGAGGAGAAAGGCTAGAACTGTGGTAGTGAGGGTCAGAACTTTGAATGTTGGCAGTATGACTGGTATAGGGAGAGAGCTAGCTGATATGATGTACAAAAGCAAGGTTGGTATGTTGTGTGTGCTAGAGACCAGATGGAAGGGGAGTAAGGCTAGGTGTATCCGAGGTGGGTTTAAATTGTTTTATCATGGTGTGGATGGGAGGAGAAATGGCGTAGGAGTTATTCTGAAGGAACAGTATGCTAAGAGTGTTTTGGAGGTGAGAAGAGTGCTGGATAGAATGATGTTTATGAAGCTGGAAATTGATGGTGTAATGATGAGTGTTGTTAGTGCATATGCTCCACAAGTTGGGTGTGCAATGGATGAGAAAGCAAAACTTTGGAGTGAATTGGATGAAGTGGTGATGACTGTACCCAAGGGTGAGAGAATGGTGATTGGAGCAGATTTCAATGGGCATGTTGGTGAAGGGAACAGAGGGGATGAGGAAGTGATGGGTAGGTATGGTGTTAAACAAAGGAATGCAGAAGGTCAGATGGTAGTGGATTTTGCAAAAAAGGATGGACATAGCTGTGGTGAATACATATTTTAACAAGAGTGAGGAGCATAGGGTGACATACAAGAGTGGAGGAAGATGCACACAGGTGGATTATATCTTATGTAGGAGGGCCAGTTTGAAGGAGATTGGAGACTGTAAAGTGGTGACTTGAAAAAGTGTAGTTAGGCAGTATAGGATGGTGGTTTGTAGGATGACACTGGAGATCAAGAAGAGGAGGAGGAGTGTAAGGATAGCACCAAGGATCAAATGGTGGAAATTGAAAAAGGGTAATTGTGAGGTGGAGTTCAGGGATGAGTTAAGACAGGCACTGGTTGGCAGTGAAGAGTTACCAAATAGCTGGATAACTACAGCAGAGCTAGTAAGGGAGATGGCTAGAAAGGTGCTTGGTATCACATCTGGACAGAGGAAGGATGACAAGGAGACATGGTGGTGGAATAAAGAAGTACAGGAGAGTATACAGACAAAGAGGTTGGCAAAGAAGAAGTGGGATTGTCAGAGAGATGAAGAAAGTAGACAGGAGTATAAGGAGATGAGGTGCATGGCAAAGAGAGAGGTGGCGAATGCTAAGGATAAGGCATATGAAGAACTGTATGAAAGGTTGGATGATTAGGAATAAGTATATTAGAGGGTCAGCCCAGGTTGGAAGGTTTAGAGACAAAGCCAGAGAGGCAAGATTACTTTGGTTTGAACATGTGCTGAGGAGGGATGATGAGTATATTGGGAAAAAGATGCTAAGGATGAAGCTACCAGGTAACAGGAAAAGAAGAAGGCCTAAGATAAGGTTTATGGATGTGGTGAGAGAGGACATGCAGGTGGTTGGTGTGACAGAGCAAGATGCAGAGGACAGGAAGAAATGGAAACAGGTGATCCGCTGTGGCGACCCCTAACGGGAACAGCTGAAAGAAGATGATGATGATGTGGAAGTTATTTATAGTACATAGAAGTGGATGGAGAGAGTAAAGGTATTGTCCTTGTTACCGGACTGGTATGAGAGAGGCAAAGTAGAGGGGGAATTAGTATTGTGATATGGAAAACATTATTGATGGATGGAGACAGGCTTGAATAAATGTAGCGAAGGTGGGTGTAGGTTGGAATTAGGGGTAGGGTAGGGGATAAGACTAAGCCAGAGTGCAGTGAGGCCTAATAGAGCAGACCAATCCACTAGCATGGAACAAGCTGTGTTTGCTAAAAAGTCTGAATATTGCACTATGTAGGAATCTATGGCTATTTGCTATAAAGTTAACAGTTATTAAGAGGAAGTAGGCACTGAACAATACATTAAAATATCTTTGTACTAATTAAGTTGTTGTCAGGTTACTATATAGAAATGTTTGGGATTTCACCTAAAAAAGACTACCATCCCTGTCGACAGTAAGAGGAAAAGGTGCTGATTTTACACATACTGAAGAGGCTTATTCTGTGTGTATATTTTAGGCCAAAACTTAATTTTTAACATTCATAATGAGCAAGTCTTTTCTAGCAGGGGAGTGCTTTCTGACAAGCTCTTCATTTTTTCCACTATGTTTCAGCACAGAAACAGTCTTTGTTTGAGAGTAGGGGATTAGGGTGCATTTGTAACTACCTGCTCAGCTTGACCACCAATCTTTGGATCCTGGCTGATAAATAAAATGCAGAATTAGTATTGGGGGGAAGTTTCTTATTGTTGGTGCCTTATCCAATCTTATTAGAAGTATTAACTTACATTTAGTTATTCAATAGGATATTCTGGAGGTGATAGAAGGAGGATAGTATGTAGAATATATTTTATTGAGAAAGTGAAGGAGATTAATTACACAACAGAAATTATAACTGGCAAAATAGAGCCAGCAATGATCTCAGGAAGCCAAGCATTCTTTGATCCATAGTTAACTACAGCATGCCCTAGACATTACCTGCAAGTGATTCCAATTGTTCGGCATGCACGGGTTAAGACCAGAGCTAAATTTAGGCTCTTGGAAATTAACATATCAATGTAGACATAATAGAAGCCTCTAGAACTATTAACTTAGAAAAATATCACTTGCACAAACTGCTGCCTGGCCAACAGTAATGAATCTGTTAAGACTTAGAATAAAGCTACACTTTGAAACATTCTCATAACACAGTTATGAAAAAACATGGAAATATCCATTGTTAAGTACTGTGAAATGATCAATGTGTGAAATGGACAATGTGTTATACAGTCTAACATTAGCTTACTGTTGAAATGCATTTTTGAGCACTATGTATTTATCCATATTTGTAAAGCAACCTTGATGCAGATTGTACTACACATATATCAGCATTTCTGAGGGTGATGTGATTAAAACAAAAGAAAGACTGCAGACACTGAAATTCATCAGCAATATATCATGAATGAATTAATATTGTAAAGCCACAATTACAGCTAATATCTGTCCTTTTAGAATAACAATTCTGGTAGCACAGATATCGCTTCACCCAACACTAGTTCAGAAGAACATTAAAGGAATGCCAACAATGACTGGATAGAGGGAATATCCACATAATCAAAAGAGGAAGTGTAGTATAAGATGTGGGAAGCCACAATCCCACTAAAACAGAGCAAGATGAGTTTGCTAAAAAAAAAAAAAAAAAAAACAGTCAGTGGATATTTTGCCAGGTAGGAATCTTATTACTGTCTGCTTTAGAGTTAGCAGTTATTGTGAGTTAATACATGCTAACAATACATTAAAATAAAACCATAAGCTGCAACAAAGATATGAATAAACAACCAAAGAACTGAGAAAACACACTTTATAGTAGCAAAGATTTCGGATAAAATCCTTCCTCAATACTAATACAAACAAGTCTAAAAAAACAAAATGGTTTAAATATAGGTCAGCAAAATCACATGACCAGCAGTCCAAAGATCATGTGACCACAAAATACAAAACATAAAAATAAATATTAAAACATAAAATTATCGCAATTTAGTATGTTGCAATTTAGTAAGAACTGGTTTCAATGTAATCATATTATTTAAACCTGGAAATGGTCAGAATTCAGTCTAAGAATCCATTCATACTCTTTTAATTCAAGTAAATTGCCACTATCTCCACCTCTGGCAGTAAGCCGTATGACATCTATAATTCTAAAAGAAAATCTATGTTCACTACCTAAACCGGCTATATGTTTATATAGAGCATTACTGTCAACAGCTCTTCTAATCTCTGATTTGTGCTCAATAATGCATTCCTTTAACTTTCTAGTGGTCTTACCCACATAGAATGCGGTGCATTTCACACATTTGGCCAGATAAACCACATTAGATGTAACACAAGTGGTAGAAAAATTGAACTGAAAGACTTTACCACTGATAGGATGTGTGAACTTATCACTGCAGGTAGCTACAATATCAGAGCAGCATGAACAATTCAGACAACCATAAGTACCCGGCTTAGTAGTAGGAGTCCTATCTACAGGTCTTATAAAGTCTTTATAACATAACATACTCTTTAAAGACTTCATATTTCTATATGAGAAGAAAGGCCTATCACCAAGGATATCCTTAATCTCACTAGAAGCCATTAATACAACCCAATTCTTCTGGATTATTTGTTTTACAAAGCGAGTCATAATGTTATAACTAGTAATGTACCTAGTACACATTTTAGGACATTCTGAATTGATAGAACCAAAATCATCCTCAAGGAAAATCTGTCCTAAATGTTTACTAGGTACATTACTAGTTATAACATTATGACTAGCTTTGTAAAACAAATAATCCAGAAGAATTGGGTTGTATTAATGGCTTCTAGTGAGATTAAGGATATCCTTGGTGGTAGGCCTTTCTTCTCATATAGAAATATGAAGTCTTTAAAGAGTATGTTATGTTATAAAGACTTTATAAGACCTGTAGATAGGACTCCTACTACTAAGCCGGGTACTTATGGTTGTCTGAATTGTTCATGCTGCTCTGATATTGTAGCTACCTGCAGTGATAAGTTCACACATCCTATCAGTGGTAAAGTCTTTCAGTTCAATTTTTCTACCACTTGTGTTACATCTAATGTGGTTTATCTGGTCAATTGTGTGAAATGCACCGCATTCTATGTGGGTAAGACCACTAGAAAGTTAAAGGAATGCATTATTGAGCACAAATCAGAGATTAGAAGAGCTGTTGACAGTAATGCTCTATATAAACATATAGCCGGTTTAGGTAGTGAACATAGATTTTCTTTTAGAATTATAGATGTCATACGGTTTACTGCCAGAGGTGGAGATAGTGGCAATTTACTTGAATTAAAAGAGTATGAATGGATTCTTAGGCTGAATTCTGACCATTTTCCAGGTTTAAATAATATGATTACATTGAAACCAGTTCTTACTAAATTGCAACATACAAAATTGCGATAATTTTATGTTTTAATATTTATTTTTATGTTTTTTATTTTGTGGTCACATGATCTTTGGACTGCTGGTCATGTGATTTTGCTGAGCTATATTTAAACCATTTTGGTTTTTTAGATTTTTTTGTTTGTATTAGTATTGAGGAAGGATTTTATCCGAAAGCTTTGCTACTATAAAGTGTGTTTTCTCAGTTCTTTGGTTGTTTATTCAATACATTAAAATATCCATGTACTAATTAAGCTATTGTCATGGTGCTGTAGCCATTAAAAGAAATTTGGGGGATTTCATCTAAAAGGGACCATTTACCCTAATGACATTTAGACAGGAAGGTACTGATGTTACTCTGTAAGAGACTCATCCTGTATATATAATTTAGGGCAAGGATACTCAACTAAAACAATTTACTTTTAACAACATGCATAGTAAACAGGTTTTTGGGTAAGTTCAGGCACCAAGGCAGTGAGACATTTCCCTGTGATACATTTGGTTGGGGACATATAGCTGTTGCAAATTCCATGTAGGCAAACAGAAGAATGCAGTGCCATGCCCACTACCTCAATAACCAAATGCACAGGGGGAAAATAATGACAATGGCCACAAAGGCAACATAAGGCAGCATGTAGTATGGCAGGCATCAGCCGCAACCTGGCCAGTGGGCATAACAGTGGCAGTAAAAATGCAGTGTGCACAATGGGCAGTGCCTTTATAATTATGCGATTGGACCACTACCCCCTTCATAGTGTCTAGGGAACATTACCTAAAATGCATAGTGGAACATAAATGTGACTACAGTAGCATGCAGGATATTCTCCATGCTGTAGCACACTCCTGCATGTAATAGTTACATAAGCATGTACTGTACACTAAGCACAGCACTCATTACTTCCCCAGCCTCGATGCTGTAGCACACTTCTACATGTTGTAGTTACATAAGCATGCACTGTACACTAAGCACAGCACTCATTACTTCCCCTGTCCCCATGCTGTAGCACACTTATACATGTTGTAGTTACATAAGCATGTATGTACACTAAGCACAACACTCATTACTTCCCCAGCCTCGATGCTGTAGCACACTTCTACATGTTGTAGTTACATAAGCATGTACTGTACACTAAGCACAGCACTCATTACTTCCCCAGCCTCGATGCTGTAGCACACTTCTACATGTTGTAGTTACATAAGCATGCACTGTACACTAAGCACAGCACTCATTACTTCCCCTGTCCCCATGCTGTAGCACACTTATACATGTTGTAGTTACATAAGCATGTATGTACACTAAGCACAACACTCATTACTTCCCCTGCCTTCATGCTGTAGCACACCTCTACATGTTGTAGTTACATGTACTGTACACCGAGCATAACATACATTACTTCCCATGGCCCATGCTGTAGCTCACTTCTACATGTTGTAGTTTACATAAGTATGTACTGTACACTGAGCACAACACTCATTACTACCCCTGTCCCATGCTGTAGCACACTTCTACATGTTGTAGTTACAAGTACTGTACACTAAGCACAACACTCATTACTTCCCCTGCCTTCATGCTGTAGCACACCTCTACATGTTGTAGTTACATTTACTGTACACCGAGCATAACACACATTACTTCCCATAGCCCATGCTGTAGCTCACTTCTACATGTTGTAGTTTACATAAGTATGTACTGTATACTGAGCACAACACTCATTACTACCCCTGTCCCATGCTGTAGCACACTTCTACATGTTGAAGTTACATAAGCATGGACTGTACACTGAGCAGGACAGATATTACTTCCCCTGTCCCCATGCTGTAGCACACTTCTACATGTTGTATTTACATAAGTATGTACTGTACACTGAGCACAACACTCATTACTACCCCTGTCCCATGCTGTAGCACACTTCTACATGTTGAAGTTACATAAGCATGGACTGTACACTGAGCAGGACAGATATTACTTCCCCTGTCCCCATGCTGTAGCACACTTCTACATGTTGTAGTTACAAGTACTGTACACTAAGCACAACACTCATTACTTCCCCTGCCTTCATGCTGTAGCACACCTCTACATGTTGTAGTTACATGTACTGTACATTGAGCACAACACCCATTACTACCCCTGACCCCATGCTGTAGCGCACTTCTACATGTTGTAGTTACATAAGCATGTACTGTATACTAAGCACAACACTCATTACTTCCCCTGCCTTCATGCTGTAGCACTCCTCTACATGTTGTAGTTACATAAGCATGTACTGTACACTAAGCACAACACTCATTACTTCCCCTGCCTTTATGCTGTAGCACACCTCTACATGTTGTAGTTACATAAGCATGTACTGTACACTGAGCACAACACTCATTACTTCCCCTGCCTTCATGCTGTAGCACACTTCTACATGTTGAAGTTACATAAGCATGTACTGTACACTGAGCACAACACTCATTACTTCCACTGCCTTCATGCGTAGTTACATGTACTGTACATTGAGCACAACACTCATTACTACCCCTGTCCCCATGCTGTAGCACACTTCTACATGTTGAAGTTACATAAGTATGTACTGTACACTGAGCACAACACTCATTACTTCCACTGCCTTCATGCGTAGTTACATGTACTGTACATTGAGCACAACACTCATTACTTCCCCTGTCACCGTGCTGTAGCGCTCTTCTACATGTTGAAGTTACATAAGTATGTACTGTACACTGAGCACAACACTCATTACTTCCCCTGTCACCGTGCTGTAGCACTCTTCTACATGTTGAAGTTACATAAGCATGTACAGTACACTGAGCACAATGCTTATTACTTCTTTTCCCATGCACTAGGATATTAAAGATGTGTGCATGTCAGTGCGTGCCTTTCTTTGCCCAAAGGGAACTCACAACAACCATATTTCTCTGCAGCTGAATGTCACTTCAGTCAAGTGTCCCCAACTAAATGTACCACAGCGAAATGTTTCACTGTCTAGGTGCCTGAACTCCTTTCAGGCAGGCCAGTGTTTTCTGAAAAACTTTTCAATTTTCCACTACTTTTCAGCACAGAAATAGTCTTTGTTTGAGATCAGGGTGTGCTTGTTACCATCCTCTTAGCTTGACAGACACTCTCATTCCTATGTAGTTGTGGTGTGTATTTCCATATAAAGTACAGTAAACTAACTAACCTACTGAGTATTTTCTGTGGCTATATTAAGACGTCATTTACTTCAGCAGGATTCATAAACACTCGTGCGATAGAATAGGGTTGGGACACATTACACTTGTGTACCAAAGCCCTGAATGATTCATAGAGACTTATAAACAATTGGGCAATACCAGGTGCAAGTTTTGACCTCTATGCATGGAGTATGTATGCACACCTATCCCCTCCTAACTGTGTGTAAATTTTTTACCCCTGACTTCCACTGAAAAGGGTGTCATCACAGACTATCCTGTCACCACATGTAAAATAAAATAAATAAATAAAACAGTAGTTTCTCAGCATACAATGCTGAGCAGTATAGTTGCATTAATAAACTGTTTAAAAGTAAAAATGCATCCAATCAATGATAGGATATTTCCTGCCAATAATAGAATTCTTTACAGTACAGCAAGCCTGTTCTTGCTTATGCACGTACAAAGCCCCCATACAATGATGCCGGTGAGCTCTCACATTTTTATGAAGCACTAGTAAGCACAGCAGTGGACCTCAGTACAGCAGTGATAGGCAGCTTAGCAAGAATAACTATGTGCCCTGGGATTCACAGACACAGTACACCATAAACTTTAATAAGTAGCTATACATAGCTACCTAGGGAGGTGCTGCACATGTTACCAAGCTGCCTGATGCTGCTGTACTGTGCAGTATCGTCATGCTCTACCCTGAACACAGAGTGTCATTTGAGAATGATGGATGTGCATCATATGCTGCTGTGTGCAGCCTCATGTCATGTCTGTGAGTCACAGTAATTCATAGCAGCATACTAGACATACTGCACTCGATACTTTACTGCATCAGCATGCTTTATCTTTGAATCCCAGGGATCATGGTTACTCTGCAGTCTATGGAAACAGAACATTGCCAATCTACAGGTTAAAACAAAAACAAAACAACTTCAGTTTAAAAAAATAGGAAAACTGCTTCCGTCATATTAGCTGTGTACTTCTAAAAGATGTTAAGTTCCTGAATTTCATCCACATTCCTGCAGAATACGCAAATACAGTTTCTATAGCACAATTATTTCAAAGGTAGAAAATACTTCATTCTCTTGCAGAGCTACAGTAACACACAGATTTCAAAAGCTTTTGCCATAATTAAAAAGACCTACAACTGTTTCCATGCATGTTACTGCTACGAGCACACAGCAGCGTGCAACAACGAAAAGGTAATGCTCACTGCTCTTTTAAACTAATAGAAACAATATTTTGCTACTAATGCAGTTCTGCAGTTGAACATAAAAAGTATTGCTTTTCTTTCCAAATGTTTTTCAAGTTCTCCAAAGATATAGCCTTGATCATTTCATTATTGTTAAAGTAATCTAAAAATATGTTCTAATGATGCCAGTTTTCTTGAAACATTTTTTACAGCTAAAAACAAGCCAGTATTACAATAGAATTAACACTGTCAGCTTTATGCAAATTCATTTTAGGAGGTTTTCAGGCAGAAATAATTTACCGTGGTGTCTAGTGATTAATTAGCCTCCATTCATGATAAATGATTTTCCAAAATACCTAAAATAACTTCAGAATTAAAAATTTATAAAGGCTAAAATACTTGAAGATCAGTTAATGCACCTGAAGTTGCATCACTACATAAGCTATAACAGCAACCTCCCACATGTAAAAGTTGTATTAAACATGCATTACAGCATTATTTTTCATGCTGGTAATTACTAATACCACATTTTCTGTCATGGTAAGTACACAGAATATATCTTGTAGAGCTGTATACACATTGTACTACAAAGGCAAACTCCTTCAAATATTGCTTTTCTCTGGACCATATATATTAAGCTTGAGACTTTTTTCTGTTGCTAAATCAATGCGCTGCAATTACAAAAACTGCACCTTCCTAAGTCAAACAGCAAAATGTTAATGTAAACAGCCTGAACTCTGTCCAACTAAACACCCTATGTAACAGATGCCCTCTGGGTTACCTTACATCACTATGTCATTGTCAAGTTGCCTATTGGAAAATCGAAGTTACGGAACTTTGAATACCATATGGTCGACACCATATGATTGAAGTTCTGTAACTTTGAAATAAAAAAAAAAAAAAACAAAGATAACGTACCCTGACGGGTTAAAGCTGCACCCCCTCCACCCCCCCGCCACTTAAATATATCAACTCCGAGATCACAGTTTAATGCACTACGGTGCAGAAAGGGAAGATTTCTCTTTCCTACACTGTAGCGCAATCTCGGAGTTAGTATATTTAAGTAGCAGGGGGTGTAGGGGTGCAGGGGGGCTTGCCCCCTTCCTACACCCTTTACTCTTTCTTTTTTTTTTAAATTTATGTTCATTTTGAACATTTCGAATTTTCAATTGTTCAATCATTAAAGGTCGACGTTTAGTGATTCGAACAATTGAAAATTCAATGTTCCAATAGGAACCTCATTGTCAATTACTTTAAGATGCCAAGTCATGGCGGGGGTTGTCCTTCTTCCTTCATACCGCTGTTCCCCTGATCTTTTTATTAGAGGGATTAGAATTTCTAAGTTGGTCTGTTTTCCAAATCTAGGCAGCAGCAGTCCCCTTAACTGTAGATGTCCAAAAATACTTTGAATAGTTAAAATAATAGCATGCCTTTCTTTGTGTAGTGAAGGCCTACAATCGAGTTCATTGATCTGTCTCTTTACATATGTCATTTAGCCAGTGAAAGGGTACATTGTTGATATAGCGTTTTGTTAACTTACTGAGTAAAGAATAGCTAGGATAAAATACTGAAATATAGCATAAGCACTACTATCACATTAACAAATAAATGTTTTATGGTTGCCTTTTGAGCATGTAGCTGAATCAAGGATACGTTTTTGAAATATACCTGGAATGATTTTGCAATAGTGGAGAAACACAACTGAAAAGAGCCTGCAGTAAAACTGGTAGCTTCAAAGCTGCACAGTATTTGCTATGGAATACACAGCTTTGAAAGAAATGTACAATACTGAAGTTGTGGGGATTGAATTTAGTATACACAAGTGAGGGTTGACAGGTGTATGGGACATAGTCCCATCCTAAAGAATCTTAATTCGTTGGTTTGCTGAATTATTTTTCATAGTGGTAGAGCAAGTTCTATGTTTTCATTTTTTAAATTCTGTTCAATTGTGCTGTGTAAATGACAGTTTAATAGTCTTTCATTTGCATGTTTTTCCTTGTAGTTTTCATTAGTATGAGCTTCTTTTAGCTGAATTTGTCAAAACTGCCATATAGTTCAGATACGCATTCTTACATGGCTGGGAATACATATGTAAGGTTAGTAGTTAAGATTAGGGTTTATATTTCATCTTTTCTTAAATTGTAATGCCATATTAAAACACTATCACACAGTATATAGCACTTAAAACAGAGAAATCATAAGCAATAAATACTAAATCATCAGGGGAGGCTCATAAAATATAATTATTTTACCTTCTTTTAAACACTAGCTTTATTTGTTACTGTACGTTTATTTATTCCATTTTCCCCTACTCATGCTCAGAACTCCTCTCTGATACTGTACATGTGTGGAGTTCCAAGGCTTTCTGAGTTGCATTGGAGGGAAAAAAAGAAAATCGTTTTACTCTGGTCACTGGGCTGTTTTCAGAATAGCCCAGAATTATGTGCATTGAAAACGGAGAAGGCATGCTATTATTTTAACTATTCAAATTTTTTTTGGACATCTACAGTTAAGGGGACTGCTCTTGCCAAAATGTATTTGTGAATAATTACTAATGTTTTTATTGATTTTCTTCTTTAAGTTTCTGTCGTAAACTTGAAATTTTTATTTGCATTGTATAATGTTTTTATGGATTTGTTTTGTCTTGTATGTATAAAGTCTTTATGGAGCTTTTTTTCCCGGGACTCCATTGAAAATGGGCTCTTCTCAGCCCAATAGACTATCGCAGTAAACTAACTGCAAATAAATAAATAAATAAGGCAACTAGGTAGAATGCAGAAAAGTCACTTAAAAGGGGGCTCTTGGGCTGCTGTATAAAGCAGTGAGGAGACATTTCTATTAGTTCAGCTTGTTTCTGTCACCTGAAGCAGCCTGAGTGAAACTGAAAGAAGGCAGTATCAGTTGCCTCCAGATAAACAAGCATAGGAGTAAGTTTTATTTATTTAGTCAGGCAGTT